>NW_006399783.1:16886894-16890423 GCF_000299155.1 Elephantulus edwardii
CACACACACACACACACACACACACACACACACACACACACTAATAATAAAAAAAATTTAAAAAAAAGTTGCAAGTAGAGCTACTATTTGACTCCGCAATTCCACTACTGGGAACAAACCCCAAAGAAACCAGAACTGCCAACCAAGCAGATATATGCACACCCATGTTTTTTGTGGCTTTGTTCACAATAGCAAGGAGTTGGAAACAACCTAAGTGCCCATCAACAAACGAATGGCTAGAGAAGCTGTGGTATATTCGCACAATGGAATACTATGCTGCATTCAAAAATAAAGAACTCATGAAATATTATACAAAATGGGTGACTCTGGAGGACTTTATACTGAGTGAAATACCCCAGTCAAAAAAGGACAAATACTGCACAGTTGTAAACTGGGACTGACGTCGCGGTTGGGGGGAACCTAAGAAAAGAGGGGATAAATAATGTATACTGCATTGAAACAGGTAAGGGATAGGAATATAGGATTAGGTATTATTTTCATGACAAAAATACAGGAAAATAAATGCATCTTAAAATGGACAGTGGACTCATGGGGGAGGGGATTGTATAACAAGAAAATTTTTTTTTATTCAAAAAGAAAAATGAACTGAGGGGGCAGGGTGGTCAGGGAGGAAAATGTGCAGCAATGAATGAATGGAGAGAAAATGAAATGCAAAGAATATGTTTTAAAAAGATATATATTGCATAATAAAATCATTAATAATAATAAAAAAGAAACATAATTTTCTGTTGACACATCTTTTGAAAAATGGACCTAGCACCTTTACTATGGAAATCATTGTTATTCAATATATTTGGATACTATAGTAATTTGAAGCAATAACACAAAATAGTGACTAGTCCTTTAAGTGCTGATATTCAAACAAAAGCATATAATAAGAGAGCTCCAGTGGCCTAGTGGCAAGAAGCTGCACTGCAATCTGGAAGGCATGTGATTTCAACTTACCAGATGTTTCACTGGAGAAGGAGGGGCAATCTCCTCCTATGCCAGTTGGATCCTATTTGATGGTACACAAATATGGGGGGGGGGAATCCCAAAACCTTACTTTACCATTATTGACCTGCTGAGCTAACCAATCCTGAACAATTATGTCATGAACTTTATGCAGTTGAAATTCATTTCTAGTCTTTGATAAAAATGCATTAGATCACTGGGCCAGTTACATACAAATGGGTCTTGCAATTATTCTACTTCTACCTTTCCTTTTCCAAGACACAGTTGGGACTGGTAGAGTGGACTTCCCTTCCATTGCAGCAATTTTAATAAATTTGTTATTAGTTGCTATCAAGGCAGCGTTCATTCATGGTGTGATCTCATACAGAAGAGAACAAAACTCTACCTGGTCATTTCTCCTTTTCCTAATCAAAGCACAATATCAGATGGTGGCCGATTTTTAGAAGTCGGTCTCCAAGTCTTTCTTCCTAGTTTGTCTTTCTGTTGAAATCTGTCATGAGTGACTGCTCAAGATAGATTGAAGCATTTGAAATACTGGTGACATAACTGCAAGCATTGCAAGAGTATGAAAAACATGACAGACAGCAAATTGACACATAGATAGTAGCTAATACATTGAACACTGAGATATTAACAAGTTGTTCAGTGTTGTTTTGGGAAGTTTCAAGCCCAAGATCTCCAAACCAAAGCCTTCTTCTTATTGTTATTTATTAAGCTATATACTAGTATAATTTTTATTTTAATGCAACTTAAGTCATACTATACATACTATCCTTTTGTTATTATTGTTGTTGTTGTATATTGTTGAGTCATAATCAACTCATAACTGACCCTTCACTTGGTTTTCAGAGGCAGTAAATTGCCCATCTTTCTCCCTCAGAGCAGCTAGTGAATTTGAACCTTTGTCTTTGTGTTGTCACCTGAACTCCTTTGCACTAGGCCACCAGAGCTTCCTATTCTATGATGGTTGTTGTTTTTGTGTATAGTCAAGTAGGAACTGACCCATACTTGAACCTCCAGTGGGTTTTCAGAGGCAGAAAATAGTATGGGAGGAGATTGCCAAAGGAATTGGATTGGTGGCACAATTCCTTACCACTAAGCAACTAGAACTCATTATTCTTTCATTAAATTTCTTAAAATTTAATATATTTTAGGCATCTCTCATTGTCAGGTAGTATAGAATCATTTTGTTTTTCCCTATGGCTATACAGTATTTAATAGCACTGGTTTATGAATTGTAATATACTTCACTATTTCCTGATATATATACAAATTTAGGTTGTCCTCATTTTTTATTACAAATTCTGTAACAACGAACATCCTACATATCTCATCTTTGTGCTCATGTTTGAATATTTCCATAGGTTTGAATTCTAAAAGCACAATTGCCTGGTCAATGCTGTGTGCATTTTAAATATGAAGAGATAGTTTCAAATTGTCCCCCCAATTGCCTGTATCAATTTAGTGCTGGGGTAAGAATTTTCCCCTATATTTTTCTCCCAATACTTGACAAATTGGTGGGGCAGTTTTAGCTCCCCTCATGAATGTTTCCACGTGGCAATTTGTGCCTGGTGATAAAAGATCTGATTTTTCCAGAGAAGCTAAAAACTCAAGTAAAATTTTCTGGTTTTCATATTTTTCTGGTTCATTCTAGTTTTTTTAAGGAGACAATCTTCAGAAGCCTGTTACTGCTGGCAATCTACCATTTCTCAGATTCCGTGGATGCTGATTTCAAAGTTCTCTTTTCTCTTAACCAGTCATTGGCAAGTAAAGATCAAGTGACTACACAATGAATCAGACACCGAAGTGTGCAAATTGGGTCAGCGGTCACACAGTATTAGGGGCTGAATTGTGTCCCTACTAAATAACTGCTGGAATTAAAACTCTAAAGAAAGGTACTCTGGTAATGTAGTGTTATGTCTTGAGCTGCTAATCAAAGGGTTGGTAATTCCATTTCACCAACGTCTTTGGGTTGTCAGCTGGGATCTTTTCCACTAGCCCACCAGAGCTTCCTACTCTATGATGGTTGTTGTTTTTGTGTATATTCAAGTAGGAACTGACCCATACCAAACCTCCAGTGGGTTTTCAGAGGCATAAAATAGTATGGCAGGAGATTGCATCTCCTTTGCAGAAAGACTGGATAGTTTCCTCCCATAAAAATACACACATTTAGGAACTTAGTGATGGAGGACTATCATGAGTCTGAATCACCTGCAGGGCACTGTGTTAGAGTTTGGTTTGATATTTCCTGATGTAATTCTATTTGGGAATGTTGTTGTTGTTGTTAAGTGCCGTTTAGTTGTAGGCAACTTATAGTGACCCTATGAATGAATGTCTTCAACACTTGTGTGACTTTCATCCTTTCTCCAGGTTCATAGGGTTTCCTATGAGTAATTAACACATTCTTCTAGGTCATATAGCCCTGGTGTGTCTGTCCACTTGCCTTACAAAGGTAACTTGTGGTTGCTGTGAAGCTAAACACTGTGACACTGATGTGTCAAATGTGATAATGGTCACCCATGGTGGACAGTGTTTGGTGGGACCCTGATTAAAA
>NW_006399783.1:16891118-16899056 GCF_000299155.1 Elephantulus edwardii
TAGAAGACACAAATTTGACTAACAAGTTATAAGTACATGAGTCCAAAAATTATGGAAAAGTAAAAGAAAAGATTCTTTCATTGTTTTACAACCCAGGCCTGTTTTTCATTGTTTTTGTTCAAACATTCTTCTAGGTCATGTAGCTCTGGTGTCCTATTTGGGAATAGGCTATATTTTATCATGTTAATGAGGTTATGGCAGTGAATGTAGAGAATACAACACCTCTTCCTGATAAAGCTTTCAACAAAATTGGAATAGAAGGGAATTTCCTCAACAGAGTGAAAAGTATATATGCAAAACCAGGAGCCAACATCATTCTTAATGGGAGAAAGACTAAAAGCATTTTCCTAGCTAATAGGGACCAGACAAGGATGCCCAGTGTCTCCACTTCTTTTGGAAGTGCTTGCTAGGGCAATACAATAATAGAAGGAAATAAAAGGCACTCGGATCAGCAGTGAGATGATTAAAATATCACTATGCGGAGATGATATGATAGTGTACATAAAAAACCCCAAAAGTCTAAAAAAAAGAAATGTTAGAGTAAGTAGGCCAATTTAGTAGAGTGGTAAGATATAAGATCGATATTAAAAAATCAGAGGGATTCCTCTACAATAACAAAGAGAACTCAGAGAAGGAAACCAAGAACACAATACCATTTACAATAGTCAACCTCAATTTGAGATACTTTGGAGTGAACCTAACTAGAGACACAAAATACTTATACAAAGAAAACTATAGAACATTTCTGCAAGACACAATGAAAGACCTAAATAAATGGAAAAAAATGTGCCCAGTTCATAGATAAGAAGACTCAATATTGTGAAAATGGCAATCCTATCAAGAGCAATCTACATATTCTATGCAATCCCAATACAGATACCAAATTCATTTTTCAAGGAGGTTGAAAGGGAAATTGCCATTTTTATTTGGAGAGACAAGAGACTCTGTATAAGCAAAACACTTCTGAGAAACAAAAATGAAGTGGGAGGTATAGCTCTCCCTGACCTCAAAACCTACTACACAGTGATAGTAACCAAAACAACATGGTACTGGTACAATGATAGACACATAGATCAGAGGAACAGCATTGAGAATTCAGAAATAGACCTAGTTATCTATGGTCAGTTGTTATCCAATAAGGAAACAAAACCTATCAAATGGGGAAAAGACAACCTCTTTAACAAATGGTGCTGGAAAAACTGGACTGCTACCTACAAAAAGCTGAAACAGGATTCACATCTCACACCATACACAAAAATCAACTCAAGGTGGATCAGAGAACTGGGAGTTAACCCCAAAAACATAACTTTCATAAGAGACAAACTGGGATCAAGCTTAGAAGCCCTAGTCCACAATATAAAGAGACTGTCAAATACAGCCAGAAATGTACAATCTGAACAGGATAAAATTTATGTATGGAACCCTCTAAAAATTAAATGCATGTGTACATCAAAAACTTTTTCCAACAGAGTAAAAAGAAAACTTATTGACTGGGAGTAAACATTTGGCAATACCATTTCAGACAAGAGTCTCATAATGAAAGTTTATAGAATACTCCTGGGCCTCCACAAGAAAAGGTCTGATAACCTAACTACAAAATGGGCAAAAGACATAAAAAGAGTTTTCACAGAGGAGGATATTCAAATGGCCAACAGACATATGAAGAAATGCTTCAAATCACTGGCAGTAAGAGAGATGCAAATCAAAATCACAATGAGATACCATCTCACTCCAGTAGCAGTGGCAAAGTTTAACAGACAGTAAGTAATAAATGTTGGAGGGAATGTGGTGAGATAGGAATTCTTTTACATCATTGATGGGATTGGACAATGGTACAACCACTCCAGAAGACAGTTTGGTGCTTCCTCAAAAAGCTGAGCATAGAAATTCCTTATGACTCAGCTATTCCATTGCTTAGAATATACCCCAAGAAAATGAGAACTGAGGCTCAAACAGAAACTTGTACACCAATGTTCATAGCAGCATTATTCGCTATCACAAGAACATGTCCAAACACAAAGGAATGGATTGAGAAGTTGTGGTATATTCGTACAATGGAATATTACACAGCACACAGGAGCAATCATTTTGCAAATTACTACCTAACTTGGGAGAGACTGGAGAGCATTATGCTGAGTGAACTAACTCAGTCCCACAAGGACAAATACTGTATAAAACCATTACTGTAGAATGAGTATGAGGATCCAAGGCAGAGGGGAAGGGTGGAAGCAGAGGAATGAGGATGTGTAGTGGGAGGGGGGATTAATCATGGGGTTGCACAATTTGATGGGTGGGAGGATGAGGGAAATTGGAAGACTCTGTTCTGGAAAACAATGTATTCAAATTTTGTAAATAAACTAGTATAACAATAAAAGAAAACAAAACAAAAACCCAACATTCCAGTTTCTTGCCATTGTTTGGAACAAACTTGTAGCTGATTCTCCAATGGGTTTCTGAAGCTGTAAATCACATGGAAAGAGATGGTCCACCTTTCTCCCTGAGTCACCAGTAGATCTCACCTGCTAGAGGGGCTCAGCCTTAGAGTTACCAGTGCAACTCCTTGCCGACTGTGCCATCAGAAGTTCCTGTGTTGTGCAAACTGTGTCCTAAATCTAATCACACTTTTGTTGAGGAAAAAAGTAGGTTAGACACAGAGGAAACATAAAAAGGCAGCAGAAAAATGCCACATAAGAAATGCCAAGGAATGCAGGACACCAGGATTTACAGAAGCTGAAAGGGAAAAGGTTATCACTCTATGGCCGACAGAGGAAGAGCTTCCTCGTGCAGTCAGTCCTCTGAGTTCAGACTTCTACCTTCTTAAACTTTGATAAAATAAATATTTCTGTTGATTAATGTCACCCACTTATGGTATTTCTGTTAAAATAGCACTTGGAAACTTAGACACTACAGAGAACACATTTATAACCACATGAAAATAGAAACATTACTTCTCAGATAGGGCTGATTGTCCCAAATGACACAGCATCTAAGGCAGGGCAGGTATGGCAGGCACCCTGGGCTCCATTTGAAGGGGGCATCTGGGTATCTAAGGTTTATAATTCAAAACATCTTTCTTAACCAGTGATTAACTGTTTATTTTGTGCTGAAATATGTATTATATCAAGGAGAGAGGACTGGGATGAGACACAAGCCTCAACATAGTAGAGGCTTATATAAGCACATGGCTTATATAAGTATAAGCTCTCTTCACCTTAGGAAGCCTGCTTTCAACAGATAGTCTAAAAACTACACACATACACCCCCAAACAAAGAAATACTCTACAACACTCACCAGTCTCGGTAAAACAAGCCTGCATACCTACAGTCATGTGAGTCATTCCCTTGACAGGTCTCTGGGACACCTTCCAGTAGATCACTGAACCCAAGGAACATCGAGGAGCTGAGGAACTGAACAAAGGAGGGGCTGTTGATGTTGGAGATCATGGACTTATATAGCAAGTCAAAGCATTTTGGACAATGTTGACTTGACACATCTTACAGCTG
Organism: Elephantulus edwardii; assembly: GCF_000299155.1. Lineage (NCBI taxonomy): Eukaryota > Metazoa > Chordata > Mammalia > Macroscelidea > Macroscelididae > Elephantulus > Elephantulus edwardii. The sequence continues at coordinate 16,894,623 of NW_006399783.1, forward strand.
ATTTGCTACTAATCTTGGCAGAAAGAATTTTGGATACAAGGCACCACTGAGCAGTTTGAATCAACCATTGTAACTGAATTAGCCATCACAGTTGCCACTGACAACTGTGAGAAATCCTTCCGCAAGTTAAAACTAATAATTTCATATTTGAGAGGCTTTATGGGTGAGCACATCATAGTTCAATTCTTATCAGTGAAAACAAGAAAGATGGAGTTGTGATTTAAGATTAATGAGTTTGACCAGTATTTTGGAGCTGATATTGTAGTGATTGTTGTTGTTAGGTGCCATCTAGTTGAATATGACCCGTAGTGTCTCTATGAACAATAAACCTGAACCCTGTCCTATCCTGCGCCATCCTCATCATCTCTGACATACTTGAGCCCATTGCTACAGCCACTGTGTCATTCTATGTTGTTGATGGTCTTTTTCTTTTTGGCTAAACCTCCACCTCTGCAAGCATGATATCCCTCTCTAAGGAATAGCCTATCCTAGCAACACATCCAAAGTATGTGAGACAAAGATTTGTCATCTTTGTCTCTAAGGGACAACACCCTACTTGCCCTCAGGGTTACATCTCAACATCAAGAAAACAAAATTGACACCACTAGATCAATAGACAACAACATGAAAGTTAGAGAAAAGATTTAAATTGTCAGTGATTTTATTTTAATCTAAAACTAACAACGTGGTAGTAGCAGTCAAGAAATCAAAAGTAGTGTTGTATTGGCAAAATTTACTGGCAAGGACTTCTCTAAAGTACTAAAGAATAAGAATGTCAGTTTAAAGACTAAGGTGTACCTGATCCAAGCTATGGTCTTTTCAATTGCAACTTAGCAAGTGAGAGTTGGACAATGAATGAAAAGAATTGATGCCTTTGAATTACAATGTTGCTGAAGAGTATTGAATATATATTATATTGATTGACCAAAAACCCAAACAAATCTGTCTTGAAGGAAGATCCCTAGAGTGCTCTTGAGAGGCAAAAATGACAAAACTTCATCTCACTTACGTAGTCTATATTTTAGTATTTTAGGAGGAATCAATCCTTAGAAAGAGACAGAATTCTTGGACAGATGGAGGGTCAGTGAAATGAAGATCCTTAATGAGATGGATTGACACAGTGGCTACCACAGTGGGCTTGAGGATGAGAACGACACAGAATAGAGCAAGCCTTTTGGGTCACTATGAGTCATAGTCAACTGGATAATACCTATCAATAACAAAGAATTTGGAAGGCATTATTCCACAGTTGCACTACAAAAAGTTCATAGCAGTACTGTTCCACAATAATCTTAAAGAAACTGCATCCTCCTGCAATAAAGGAACCAGAGATAGAACCAAAAGGATGAATACACAAGAAAAATCCACTCCCGCATACTATTCATATGTCCATTGGCCATTAGATTTCTTTAGTGAAACATCTTTAAATGTTGCTTCCCCTATTTTCCAGTTGAACTTTTCCCCTTTAATTATAGATTTGTTAACCTTCCATGAATGTTAATAGAACCCAAAAGATGCAGGTTGAAAACATTTTTAAAAAAGTACTCAAGCAGTAAGAGCCAGGAGACAGAGCCTCAAACTCTGGAGAAAAATTCCCAGGGAGAGACCAAGCCCTAATCAAAGAGTTGGAGACTTCTAGATGTCCCCTTTTTGAACTGAAGTATTAATTGCAGTAATCCTACACATGTCCTGCACTGTGAGTGGCAGGTAATCTGCCTCTAGATTACTTTACTGATCTTTCATTTCAGAGAACCATATTTGATAACCCTTATATCTACCAGAACCTGGTATAGATGTTAAGTTTCTGGATCTAAAGATATGACAAAACACTTGCAGAATCAAATTGGGATAGCCATGACATTTCAGCTTTGATTCAACAGCAAGGATTTGTTTCTATAAACAAGATGCTGTTTTGAAGAACTGCGTGGGAGTGGGGCAGAAGGTCAGGGCTGCATTTTCATAGGTATAGTAGGCTGATTTTCCTGTTACCTGATGGCTTAAGGCTATACCTCAACATATGACTTTCTTTATCTAATCACCTTTGACTCAAACATGTCTTCTTCTTGCTTAAACTTTGAGAGCCAGAGTTCTGCAAAAACCTAAGCTAAATTACTGCTACAGCAAAAAAACCCCCTCTTAGTTCAAAGAAAGAGCGTAAGTCTACGCTTGAGATAGGAGAGTTTGAAAATAGTTAATGTCCAGTATGTCTATGATAAATTTATAAATTTTGGCAGGAAATATTAAAAAGAAAAAATTATTGATCATGAATTTTTTTCCCTACTATGTATTTAGGTACAACATTAATTTCCCCCCTCCCGTCATATTTTCTATATACTTACTGACATTCACCTCCCCTATCCCAGCTTTCCTATTCCTGGTGATCATCCAACAACATTTCTTTCTTTGTATAATTCTTTCTTTAGCTTTTGTAATAGTGGACTCATACAGTAACATATTACATTCTTTTATGTGAAAGTACATTTAGAAAAATATGTCAGTGGTTATTTCTGGTAATGAGGTTATGAGTAATTCTTCTTTTTCTCTTTTATCTTTTTGGTTTTCTATTTTTCACAATTATGCCCATATTGATTTTTTAGCAAAAGCACTTTCTAACTACCAGATAATATGACATTGCTAAAAACCACACTAATAACTGTCTATAAAGGAGAAGATTTATAAGCTCCACTGCATTAAAATTCAGAATTCCCATTCATCAAAAATTTCTACAAGTGGAAAGCAAGTCATAAATTACAAGACGCTATTTGTAAAATCTAGAAATGAGAAAAGTTGTTATACACAATCATGGAATGTTAACAAATCTGTAATTAAAGGACAAAAAGTTCAACTGGAAAATAGGGAAGCAATATTTAAAGATGTTTCACTAAAGAAATTAAATGGCCAATCACATATGAATGGTGAGCGGGAGTGAAGTTTTCTAGTCTTGTCTGGGAAACTCTCCATAGAAGAACAGACTTTTGAGAGGCTACATATGGCCATGCTCCTGCTTTCTGATTACTTCTGCTTGCTAAGTCACTGTAATGTAATACTTGCAAGAGTAGCTTTGTACATCTAGAGCCTGGAACATGCGATCTTTGTTCACGAGAGATGTAAACATCCCGTCTCTTTCTAGAGAGTGCAGATACTTGAATCTCCCCCTACTACCACCACGAGCATAATCTCAGTATGTGATCTCTTAATAAAACTCTTACATTACCATTATGGTGTTACCAACCTCCTTGTTTGATCTTTGGTAACTTAGGGTGAATTTCAAGTTATGGTCTGTGGATTTTTTTTACTAAAACATTCTCACCACATAGTATGAGTAGGATAATATAACTGTTACATGCTTATGGCCCATCCAAGAGGCTGGAGAGCTTGTTAGTATGGTCAGTAAGATAAATGGCACCGTCTGGGTGGGTACATGCAAATAAGATGTACAGAACTCTTAATGTGAATGTTGATTAATTTTGCTATCATGCCATGCTTAAGTTACACAGGTGCAGAGGCAGGGGACAGGAATCTCACCATCAGAGAGCCCAGTGTGTCATTTTGGCCAGAGATTCCCATGTAAGAGTGAGAAACTCAGGGAGACTGAGAAAAGGCATCCAAGACAACAGTACAGCATCAATGGTGATAACACCAAAAGCAACGGTAGCAAAAGTAACAGAGAACCAGTGTCTGATGTGGAACAAAGCTGAGCTAGGTCTGCTGACCGAGACAGTTAGAGCAAAACACCTTCAGATCTAGGCTTAAATGGCAGAATAGGATCAGCACATAATTACAGAAGTAGAAGAGTTTTGGAACACTTGAGTGAGCAAAGTAGAGGCTAAGGCTGCAGAGCTGAGGTTGGTAAGAGGGCTTTGAGTAGGTCTGAAAAGTGATTGTCCTAACTACTTAATTGTACCCTGAAGGTATCCAATCTGGATGGAAACTCGCTGCTTACCTAAGAAACCCTGAAATTGTAAGTAAGTATTGTTCGTGAGTTTTGCGTGGTCATTGCAACAAATTGTACTGCTGCCGCTGTTTTTGTTGTTGTTAAGTAGAGTTAAGTACAATTCATAGCAATCCTATGATCAGCAGATCTGAACACTGTCCTGAACCTGTAGTGTACCATCCTCATCATCTCTAGCACACTTGAGCCCATTGCTGCAGTCACTGTGGCAATTCATCTCGTTGAGTATCTTCCTTTCTTTTGCTGACCCTCTACCTTTTCAAGCATGATGTCTCTCTCTAAGGAATGTCTTCTCCTAGCAACATGCCCAAAGTTTGTGAGACATACATCCTTGCCTTCAAGGAGCATTGTGATTGCACTTTCTCCAAGACATATCTGTTTATTCTTTTGGAAGTCCCTGGGATATTCTGTACTCTTCTCCAACACCACAATTCAAAGACATCAACTCTTCTGTCAACAAATTATAGAAATTGGTAATAGAA
>NW_006399783.1:16899156-16919253 GCF_000299155.1 Elephantulus edwardii
GTGAGAGAGAGAGAGAGAGAGAGAGAGAGAGAGACAGGGGCATGTCTGAGAAGGTAGTACATCCAACCTCACTGGAACTGATCTTGCTTTGTTGATGCTACACATGTGGGTTCTTCCACCTTGTGAAGTTAATGATCAAATGCTAGTACCTTGATGCACATTGCACTGCTTTTACACAAGGGTACAATACTACCAGTATTTAGAGATAGCTGCAATGACAGGCTATTTTACATCCACAAGATTGTTTTGTTGTTATTGCATGCCACTGAATTGGAATGAATTAATAACTAACACTCTAGTAGATTTTCAGGTGTGGTAAATCACATACAAGGAAATTATCCATCTTTCTCCCATGGAGCAGCTGATACAGTCAAACTGCATGTCTTTGGGTTGGCAGTGCAACTGCTTACACGCCAGGCCATTACAGTATAAAATGCTATTATGTTTTGATAACAATATGAAGTAATAGTGGTTAAACAGAGTAGTGCATATTTACTTGTTTCAATCACTTCAGAAAACAGTTTAATCCTGCAGAGTTACTTTGATGATGAGTAGTTTTTCTATGCTGGATGTCTTCTACTTACCTTTACAAATTCATTCTCTACTTCCTTTGTCCCTGTTCTGTGTCTGGAGACCTGGCTCATAAGAATAGGCCAGGGACTACTTTGTTTCTAGCTGGGCAATAACCAAGTCTGACAGGAGATCTAAAGGTAGAAAGAGATTGAAGGCAGGGTGCTTACTCATTCCTTGCCTCTCGAGTTTCCCATTGTGGTGTAGGGCTAAAAAGTGGCACTGCAGTCTCAAAGGTTCATGGTTGAAATCCACTAGATGCTCCACAGAAGAAGGATGAATAATCCCCTCCCAGGCAATTTGCATACAACAACAACAACAATAGACATAGTTTGGTAGTGGCTTCATCCTTCTTAATGATCCAGTAGTCTTGCAATTTCTTTCTATCTCTAGGTCCTGGCATCTGCTCTTTCTCTGCCCTCTTCTTGTCTAGAAATATTGACATGCCCTCTTGTTAACTCCAGCTTGCTCCATCATCTCATGCTGGTTTTCTTCAACTCTGTATCAATATTAATAAGGATTACCTGAATGTCTTTAATTCATGTTTTGAATATGCTGTCTGTTTGATAACATTAATTCATAACTTTATAATCCTTTTAATCCATAAACTCACTGTTGTTGAGTGGGAACCAACTTAGAGCTGACTGTCGAGTGGGTTTTCAGAGGCTGTAAATTGTTCAGGAGGAGACTGCCCATCTTTATAACTCAGAGAAGCTAGTGGATTCAAACCATCTATCTTTGGGTTGACAGCACAACTCACTACTGATCAAGCAACACTATGTACATTAGCTCTGAAACCTGCCCTATCCTGAGCCAATCTATTGTCTCCAACACTTCTAATCCCATTTTTCCAGTCACTGAGTCAATTCGTCTCATCTTGGGTCTTCCTCTCCTGCACTGCTCTTCCACCCTTCCAAGTATGATGTCCTTCTCTGAGGACTGGTCTCTCCTGGCCATATGCCCAGAGTATGTGATAATAGAGCTTTAAAATCATTGCCCCCAGGGAGCAGCTTGATTTCACCATCTCCAGGACATACCTATTTTTTTCTCCTGGTAGTCCACAATATGTTCAACACTCTTCTCCTGAACCATAAATCAAAGGCATCGATCCTTCTTCTATTATCCTTAGTTATTGTCCAGCTCTTGGATGCATACCAAGTGATTGAAAAGACTATAGCCTATATAAGAGCATCTTAGTCTTCAGACTGACATCATTGAGGTCACTGATAGTAGACATTCCCAGTGCAATTAGTCTTTTGATTTCCTGACTGCTGGTGCCAAGAATGTTAATTGTGGAAACAAGCAAGCTGAAGTTGTTAACAATCTCAATCTATTATGAAACTCCCAACTAGTCCAGTGATGATAATCTTTGTTTTCTTGATGTTGACCTTCAATCTATATTGAAAACTACAATCCTTGACCTTCTTCATGTCCTCCTCAGTTTCAGTTTTAGTAAGCAAGGTTGTGTCATCTGCATAGCACAGGTTGTTGACGAATCTTCCTCCAATCCTGATGCCACATTCTATTTCATAAAGTCCATCCTCATGAATGCTCTGCTCTGCATATAGATTGGAAAGACATGGAGATAGGATGCATCCCTGATGCACAACTTTCCTGATCCTGAACCATGCAGTGTTTCCCTGCTCTGTTCTGACTACGGTTTCCTGATCCAAGGAGCACATTTCTTATGAACACAATTAAGTGTTCTGGGATCCCCAATCTTCTCAAGGTTAGCCACAATTTGTTGTGATCCACACAGCCAAATGCCTTTGCATAGTCAATGAATCACAGATAGATATTCCTCAGGTACTCTGCTTTCAGCCAAGGAGATATCACCAGGAGGATGTCCCTCACACACAGTGTAGGAACACCAACATCACAGGGAAGTGGGGAGAAAGTGGATAGATAGAGGTGGGTGGAGGACTGAGCTATCAAACCAGAACTGACTAGGGGAAATTATGGAGAGGTCCTAGAGGGGAAAGGAGAGGGAACTGAGCTGGATGCTAGTGAAGCAGGAGTGGGAGTGAGAACAAGACACATGTAACTAAAGGGTAGTGGAATGGGGAATCAACACTTGATCCATTACTTGAATAGTGGAAAATGTCTTTCATCTGCTCTTTTGTGCAAAATTCTCATCTGTTAAATATTACTTTAGAGCCAAGCATACAAATCAAGACAGACTAGGGAGAATGATTGTCCATCCACTCACAAAACAAGAGGCTTCAGAAAACCCTATGTATAAAAGAGCACACTTAGAATAGACTAACAGATAGGAGAGCATAGGCAGAGACTCCTTACTGGGAATCACAAAGAAGAAGGAATAGTTGCACACAGACTCTACTGATTGGAATGTGGAATGTGAAAAGAATAAATGTAGGAAAACTAGAGATTGTTAAGGAAGAAATGGAATGCATAAACATGCATCCGAGAGAGATATTTTGTTAGTAGTGGGTGACTGGAAGGGAAAAGTCAGGAACAGGGAAGATGGATCAGTTGTTGGAAAGCATGGACTTGTGACAGAAATGAGACTGGAAATACATTGATAGAAATTAATCCACTATGTTGCTGTTGCTATGTGCCGTCAAATTGCTTGCAACTCATAGTGACCTTATGTACAACAGCCCTAATCTCTGTTCTGTCCTGTGCCAATCTCATTGTCTCCGACACACTCATCCTGATTACCCCAGTCACCGAATCAATCTGCCTCCCAGAGGGCCTTCCCCTCCTGCGCCTGCACTCCACCCTCCCAAGCATCATGTCCTTCTCCAAGGACCAGTCTTTCCTTACAACAAGACCGAAGTATGTCAGACGTAGCCTCAGGATCCTTGCTTCCAAGGAGCAGCCTGGTTTAACCCTCTCCAGGATAAATCTGTTTGTTTGCTTGGCAGTCCATGGTACCCTCAATACTCTTCTCCAACACCAAAGCTCAAAGGCATCAATTCTCCTTCTATCCTCCTTAGTCATTGTCCAACTCTCTGACGCATAACAAGTAATTGCAAAGACCATGGCCTGTACCAGATGCACCTTAATCTCCAGAGACACACCGTTGCTCTTCAGTACTTTGGAGAGGTCCCTAACAGCACACTTTCCCATCGCAATACTTCTTTTAATTTCCTGGCCGCTGGTGCCAAGAGTGTTGATTGTAGAGCCAAGCAAATTAAAGCTGTGAACAATCTCAATCTCTTCGCCGTCCATCCTGATGCTGCCAATTGGTCCAGTGGTGAGAATCTTTCCAATAGTCATAATGTATGACCTAGGAACACTACTTCTTGGAAAAAATTTTAGAGCTGTGCTGTTCAATAGAAAGCTAAAGTGAACCATAAATGAAATGCCAAGTGATATAAAGTTCTGTAGTAACCAGCTTTCAAAAGTAAAAATTAATTGCTGGAATTAATTTTAGCAAGTATTTTATTTGACTAATACATTTAAAACATCATTATTTTAACACATTCATGATTAACCACCATACATCTATCAGTTTGTTGCACTGTGATGGTGAATTTCACTAGCTGAGAACTGATAATTGTACCATAAAATATCAAAAGGGTTACCCAGGGTAGGCAGGTTTCAATAGAGTTTTTATATTAAAACAGACTTGGAAGAAAATGATGATCTACTCCCAAAATTTAACCAATGGAGACTTTAGGCATCATGGCACAATTTTGTCCAGTATAGTGCTGGAACATCAGCCCTAGGCTGTAAGACGTTCAACACAAACAGTGGATGCGACAATGGACTCAATCCCAGTAATGATTGTGAAGATAACCCAAGACTCTTTTTTAACATTTTCTTCTATTCTAAGCCAGAGTCATCAAAATTGAGGTCAACGCAGCAGCAACTAACAACAAATCAAAATGAATTCTTCATACTATGTTCGTATAAACAATTTTTCATACTAAAACTCCAACCTTTGGTATATTTTCCACCTGCAGCATAGTACAACTCATCTCAGACCAGCCATATTTCATGTGCTCAATCTCTGCATGTGGCTACAGCTGCCATATTGAGCAGTATAGCTCTGGAGGGAATTTTACATAGTTTTCCCTAGGAGACAGCCAGACTTGCCCAATCCCAGGACATACTGCTTATATACAAGTAGAAAAAGGCTTGTGTTGTTGATTCCAATTATTTCTCACCTCTTCCACGTCACTTATTTTCTGGATCCAATGACATTTTAGGCAGCACTTTAGGAAATTGGGAGGGGGAGGAAGGAGTCTGCCATTGTGGGCTTAGATTCCATTTCTGTGTTCCCTCCCTCATCAAGGAGCAGCAGACACTTTTTTGTCCCCTGCCTTCTCCCATTCTTCTTACATTTCTTGTGTTGAGTAGCTACATCATGGCATTAACACCTCTGTTTCTCCTCTCAGGCTATGCTACTCCTTTTTAACAATACTAGTCCCCTTGCATCTTTGTCCTCTGCAAACTCCACAGCCTCAACTCTCCATTATACATTAGTGACCTTCTGTCTGCTCCCTGACACCAAAGACAGAAGGTGAGAGGGAAAGTTGTAGTCTCAATGGAGAGTGAACACTCTTTTCCCTTGTTGAACTCTCATTGTCAAATCTAAATTGATCCTCTATTTTAAACATAATTTAAAATAGAAAACAAAAGAAATAATTGCTATGCAGTCAGTTCTGGCTCCTGGCCACCCTATGTATTTCACAATAGAAATGTGTCTCGTGGCGTTTCTAAAGCTGTAATATTATAGAAGCTCATCTCCAGCCCTTTCTTCTAAGTACCTGTGAATGGATTCAAAGCATCAATCTTTCGGTTAATAGGTGATTGCTTACCATTTTCTTCACCTTTGCTACTGTTTTGTTCATACTTGAAGCAATAAACTACTCCACTGTAGGTAAGTGACAGTTTTGCCTACTTCCTTCTCCAAGATTCCAAAGGATTTGCTTGGAGCAAATAAAGATAAAATCAGAGATGAATAAGAGCACAAAAGAACTATTTTTAAAGAAAATGCATCCTTCTGAGCTACATTAGGGTTAAGAGTTTAGTCACAGGGAATGATAATTGAGTAGATATTAATGTGCAAAGTGCTGTCTAAATAATTACAGCTGGCAATGATATTCAATTATAATTTATGAAGAAGAAAAGCATTTAAAGAGTTGGTCAGGTTAATAGGGTGCTAATTCCAGAAGGCAAGCCTTTTAGAGTGTTGATGGGAAAGTTGCCACGTTAAAGGCTAATTTCTTTTAGGCAAAAATCCACAGACAATTTGTAGGTTAAAGTGAAAATGTTTTATAAACTGTAAAGAATGATGCTCTTGTTAAAAAGAAATGGTTTTATTATCGGATGAGAAGTGGCAAGGTTAGAGTAGACAAAATCCACCTTTCTTCCTCCTTTGTCCCCACTTAGGGGTACTGATGGTTCAGTAATGGAATTCTCAGTTTCTGTGAAACAGATGAAGGTTCCATCTGTGGCAAATTCATCCCATGCACCTGCCTGTTAACAGAGGTTTATGTGTCGTTAGTAAAATATTGAGCAGGTTTTAGAAGTTTCCAGACTAACACAAACTAAGAAGAAAGATCTGTTTATTTACTTTTAGAATAAAAACACTGTGGATCATAATCATTCAATCTGTAACTGTGAGGTTGGACTGGACAGCGTTTAGTTTGTGCTGTGTAGGTTCTCAATAAATTGGAGTAGATTTGATGGCAACTAACAACAATACACCCTTCTTATTTTATCATTTGTAAGAAAAGAAAAAGTAGTAGTACGACCTTTGTAGGATAGCACTTGACCAGAAGAAGAATTGGGTCACCAGGTGTTAAACATGAAATAAACAATTTTTCTTCCAGCCTACCCCTATCAAATTCATCTGTAGAGGGCTGGCCTCCTGGGGCTGGTCTGCTTCTCTCTAGCAAAGTACAGGAGAGTAAGTCAACTTAGTATCTCGTGAATTCCACTGTCCTTTTCTCTCCATTTCCCTGTTCCCATTTATTCTTTACTTGTCAACATAGTTTATTTAAAAGGTCCCAACTTTTACAAATAAAAACCCAGAAATCTTCAGTCCTGAGGACTTCATTCTCCAATTCAGTTTTTACTCATTAATTTTAAGTGTTTGTTGTTGTTGTTGATGATGATGTTAAAAATAGTCTAAAAGTATTATATTTTAGGGCATTATTTTTATCGTAGGAGTATGCAATGAGGGTTGCAGAGTGGATTATATTGGGGGGTAGGGGGTGGGGTTGGGGGAGGTGCGGGGCGGGGAGTGTGTACCAATGAGGGAGTTTTTCTTTTGCTTTTCAAGGAGAGGAGCAAATGGGGGGGAGGGGGGAGGGGTTTGTGCGGGGATAAGGGTGCAACAATGAATGAATGGAATCCCAAAATCTCTGTAGATGTTCATTGAAATGAAAAATAAACAACCTAAATTAAAAAAAAAAGAGATAGAAATGAAGCTGAAGTGCTTGTTCAGCTTTCAATAGAGCAATATTTTGGTTTTTATTTTGCTTCTTTCAGAAGCTCTGGTGGCTTAACACTAAGGGGTTGTGCTGCCAACTCAGAAATGCAAGTAGTTTCAATCTACCAGCTGTTCCATGGGAGAAAGGTGGGCAGTCTTATCCTGTGTGATTTATAGCCTCTGAAAATCCACTAATAGGTCATCTATGAGTCGGTTCACATTAGACGACAATGAACAATGTAGTTCTTTTTATGTGTCATTTCATTTTTTGAAAAAAACCAGAACCTTGCTGATAGTAGGGCCAGTGGTAAATCTTAGACAGCAAAACTCATCCTGCACAATGCAACTCATTGCCTTGTACTCTAAAACCAGATCCTTCCTTCTTTGCGAATCCAAAACTTGTTACCAACCTAAGCAAAATTGTAAAATACAAGACACTCAGCTAAGCTTGAAGTTCAAATAAATTATGCTCTTGTTTTATTTTTTAGAATAAATGGACTCAAATATTACATGAGACACACTCTAAAAATTTTATTTATATAGTAATTATTTATCTGATTAATAATTAAACATTGCACTTATCTGAACTTCACACCTAACTGGACTTCCTACATTTTTACTTGGTAATCTCAAAATTTTACATTTCTCATAGGAACCCTATTGGTACAATGACTTGAAAGTTGGGCTGCTTTCCAAGAGGTCAGTGGTTTGAACCCACTAGCTGCTTTGCTGGTTCAGCATGCTCCTGTAAAGATTGATGGCCCTGGCAACCTTGAAGTGCACCTCTCCTCTGTCCTACAGGTTCAGGAACAAACTCAGCAGGGAGGTTTTTGGTTTTCATACCTTTGGTGTCAATATCAGGAAAACAAAGATTCTCAACACCGGGCCAATTTGCAGTATCATGATGGATGGCGTAGTGATTGAGATTTTAGACAGTGATTGAGATTTTAATTTGCTTGGCTTCACAATCAACACTTGTGGCACCAACAGCCAGGAAATTAAGAGATGTATTGCACTGGGAAAGTCTACTGTAAGAGACCGCTCCAGAGTATTGAAAAGAAATGATGTCACTCTGGAGACTAAGATGTACCTGATACAGGCCATGGACTTTGCAATCACTTGTTATGCATCACAGAGCTGGACAGTAACTAGGGATGATAGAAGGAGAATTGAAGCCTTTGAGCTGTGGTGCTGGAGAAGAGTATTGAATGTACCATGGACTGCTAGGAGAACAAATAGGTTCATCTTGGAGAGGATTGAGCCAGGCTGCTCTTTGGAGGCAAGGATTCAGAAACTTTGTCTAACATACTTTAGACATGTTGCAAGGAGACATGAGTCTTTGGAGAGGGACATCATGCTTGGCAGGGTGGAGGGACAGCCTAGGAGAGGAAGACCCTCGATGAAATGCATTGATTCAGTGACTGGGATTATGGGGGTAGAGGTGTAATACCGACACAGGATAGAGCAGGGTTTAGGACTGTTATACATAGGGTTGCTATGAGTTACAGGCGACTAGACAGTGCATAACAACAATCACCACCACCTTTGGTATGCCTCTCTCTAAAAGCAGTTAGTATAATGCCCAGTAACAAAGGCTAAGGGGTCAGGAATGCACTGCCCTGCAACTCACTACCGATGAGATCTTGTATAATATCAAAACTAGTTGTCATCAAGTTGATCCTAACTCATAGCAGCCCTGTGTATGTTACATAGAACTGTGCTCCATAGGATTTTCAGTGACTGTTCTTGGTGTTCTGTTTTTTTAAATGGGTCACCAAATCTTTCTTCTAAGTCCCCCTCTGGGTGGACTTGATCCTGTATCATTTTGGTTAGTGAAGACATGACTCATCACCAAAATCAATTGTGTTTCCTCAGTTGTAAAGTAAGGGCAATAATACTCAACTCATTCCTGTCTAGTCCAAAACGACTCTAAACTGACCTGCTAACAGATTTTCAGAGGCTGTAAACTTTATGGGAGGAGATTTCCCATCTTCCTCCCAAAAAGCAGTTAGTGTATTTGAACTGTCTGCCTTTGGGTTGATGTACAAATCCTTACCCACTAGGCTACTAGAGCTCCCTAAGGTAATAATGAGGTCTACTTTAAGGAGCTGTTGCAAAAGCAAAGAAAGTTGATGTATATAAAGCACTTTCAACAGTCCCTCATATATAGTAAGGGTTCAATAAATATTTGTCTTCATAGGCCTATAACTTAAAGCAAGGAAGGTATTGATTAATTCAAGATCAGTTATTCAATACATGCCCTGTGCTGCAAATTACATGCATAGTAGATCAATATGTATAAACCCAGAGGCTTCTTCTATTTTAAGGTGCTGAGGTACTTGGAGCCCATCCAACCAACAAAGCTTTCAATGCCTCTTTAGTGATGGAGAGATATCAAAATGCTTTGAAAGCAACAAGCTTAAATCCTATGGTTTTAATATGGATAAGAATCAGCAGGAAAACTTTTATCTAGAAATATGTTAGGCCCTTTTGCCTTCTGCTAGAAAAAGAAATAATTGACCAATTATTGTAGTGAAATAGCTGGATAGATTTAGAACTAGAAACATTTTGACCTAGTTAATTGTTGCTGAGTGTAAATAAAGGAACACACAGAAAAAAACTGTACTGATCCACGAACTTTCGAAAAAGCCTTATAAATGTCATTAAAGTGCCTGGAAGGACTCACACCAAACTAGGAGTGGTAGTTATACCTCTCTTATAACTGTAAGGGGCAATTTCACCTTTGTGGTGTTCTTCCCCCCCAAAAAAAATTGCTATATATTTCTTGTACTGTTAAAATGAAAGTTAACTTTTATATATTCATTCCATTTCACTTCAAAGAACATGAAGGATGTATCCACATTGCCATTTCCTCCTCTCACTCCTTTTGGACTAGAGGGGCTATTCTGTGGAGAGTGACAAGATGCTTGAAAGGGTGGAGAATCAGCAAAGGAAGAGAGGAAGATCTTCAACCAGGTGGACCCAGTGACTGCAGCAATGGGCTCTAGGGTGTCATGTATGAAGATGGTGCAGGATAGAACAGGGTTCAGATCTGTTGTTCATAGGGTTCCCATGAGCCATACTTGACAGCACCTAACAACTACAACAAACACTCCTTATGGAACAACTGTTAACAGGTTTCAGATGTCTTTCTAGAAATATAAGCGTATATATAAACTATTGTTGTTGCTTGTTATTTCATTGACTACACACCGTAACCCCATGTATAACACCTTGCCTAACCTTGTGTCTTCCTCTCAACTTCTGGCATGTTTGAGTCCATCATCATGGCTATTGTACCAGTCCTTTTCATGGAGATTTCCTTCACCTTTGCTGGCCCTCTAATTTGTCAAGCATGATACCATTTTTTAGAGACCGATTCTTTCTGATGACAAATCCACAACAAGAAAGTTACACAATGTTCTGCTGTAGTCGATTCTCCTGGTTGATTTTCAGAAGCAGATCACCAGGTCTTTCTTCCTAGTCAGCTTTAGTTTGAATACTCTGCTGAAACTCATCCACCTTCATGACTGTGCTGATATCAGAAGCAGATCACCAGGTCTTTCTTCCTAGTCAGCTTTAGTTTGAATACTCTGCTGAAACTCATCCACCTTCATGACTGTGCTGATATCTGAAATATTTATAGGATAGCTTCTAGCATCGTAGCCACACATAACCTATCATAGTGCAACAAACTGACAGATTCAAGGTGGTATAAAACACATTGTTGTTATTAGGTGCTGTCAAGTTGAGGCCATAATCTTTTTTTTTCCACATCAATCGCTTTTGTTGAGAATTCTTCTCTTTCACAGATGCTTCATCTTGCCAAATATGATGTCTTTCTCCAAGGACTGGCTCCTTTTAACAAACAACATGCCTGAAATATGTGAGAAGACGTTTCAGCACACTTGAATCTCAGGAGCATCTTATTTGCACAAACCCAAGACATATTTGCTTGTTTTTTTGGCAGTCCATGGCATCATTTATTCTTCTGTCATCCTTATTCATTGTCCAGCTCTCAGATGCATAATAAGTAAATGAAAAGATTATGAATTGGTATATCTTAGTATTTAAACTGACATTGTCACTCCTTATCACTTTGGGGAAGTCCTTGACAGCATATTTTCCCAGTGCAACTTGTCTTGATTTCTTGACTGCTGGATCCAAGTAAGACAAAATCATTGACAGTGTCAATCTTTTATCCATCCATCCTGATGTGACCTATGCATTGAATAGTGAGGAATTTTATTCTCCTGATATTTAATTGTAATCCATATTGAAGGTTGTAGTCTTTAAGCTTTTGCAGGAACACCTCTAGTCAGTAAAACATAATTAAATATCCATCTAGTTTGCTCTGCTTTAAGCCAAGATCCATTTGACCTCAGCAAAGATACCTCTGGTGCCAAAGTCTCTTTTAAATCCTGCTTAAATTTCTGGCAGTTCTCTGTCAATGTACTGTTCTAGTAATTTTTGGCTAATCTTCAACAAAAATATTATTTTCATGATATATTAGTAATTTTGGTTGTTAATTTTCACATTCTGTTGGATCATCTTTTTTATTATTATTTTTAAATGAGAACAAATATGGATCTCTTCTAGTTATTTGGCCAGGTAGCTTTCTTCCAGATTTCTTGGCACATCATGGTGAGCAAGGCAAGGGCTACATCCATTTGTTGAAACATGTCAATAGGTATTCTATCGATTGCTGGAGCATTATTTTTTGCTAATTCCCTCAAGGCAGCTTGAACTTCTTTCATTACCATTAGTTCTTGATTGTATGCTACTTCCTGAAATAGTTTCAGTCTATTAAATATAGTTATTTTGTATATTCCTTTCATCTTTTTCTAAGGCTTTTAAAAATTATTGCTATTTTATACTGATTTATTTACAAAGTTCATATACATTGTTTTTCATACCTGATCTTTCCGTTTTTACCTCACTGCCCCTTCCCTGCACTGAGCAAACTGTGCAACCCTATAATAAAAGCCCCCTCCCATCTTCAGCCCTCTGTTCCCCCACTCCTTCCTGGATACTCATACTCATTCTACAATAATGATCTTACATAGTAATTGTCCTTATGAGACTGTTAGTTCACTTAGCATAATGCTCTCCAGTTGCTGCAAAATTAGACATTAATTTACAAAATCATTGCTCCTGCATTATGCAAATATTCCATCATGTGAATGTACTGTAATTTCTCAATCCTTTCAATTGTGTTTGGACATTTGGGCTTTTCCCATGTTCTTGTGATGGTGAATAACGCTACTATGAACTCTGGTGTACAAGTCTGTTTGTGCCTCAGTTCTCACCCTCTTGAGGTATATTCCAAGCAATGGAATAACTGGGTCAATATGGAATTTCTATGCTCAGCTTTTTGAGGAAATGCCAAACTGCCTTCCAGAGTGGTTGTACCATTTTACAATCCTACCTGCAATGTAGGAGTTCCTATCTCTCCACATCTTCTCCAACATTTATTATTTGCTGTCCTGTTAAACTTTGCCACTTATACTGGAGTGAAATGGTACCTCATGGTAGTTTTGATTTGCATCTCTCTTATTGCTAGTGATGTGGAAGGTTTCTTCATGTTTCTTTTGGCCATCAAATAGCATCCTCTGTGAAAATTCTTCCTGTGTCTTTTGCCCACTTTATAATTGTGTGATCAGTCTTTTTTTTGTGAAGGCCCTGTAGGATTCTGTAGACCTTTGATATGAGGTCCTTTTCTGAAATGGTATTTTTTCCCAGTCAATAGGTTTTCTTTCCACTCTGTTGGAAAATGTTCTTTATGTGCATAGAGATTTAATTTTTAGAAGGTCCCATTCACCAATTTTATCCTCTCCAGATTGTGAATTTCTGGCTTTATTTAGCAGTCTATTCATACCATAGACTAGGCCATCTAAGCTTGATCCCATTTTGTCTCTGATGAACTCTTTGATTTAGGGCTTTACTCCCATGTCTCTGACCCACCTTAATTTGATTTTTGTGTATAGTGTGAGATGTGAATCCTGTTTCAGCTTTCTGTAGGTAGCAGTCCAGTTTTGCCAGCACCATTTGTTGACGAGGGTGTCATGTCCCCATTTTATAGGCTTTATTTCCTTTTTTAATATCAGTTGACAATAGATATGTGAGTTTATTTCTGAGTTCTCAATTTTGTTGCATTGGTCTATGTGCCTGTCCTTTTACCAGTACCGTGTTTTGTTTACTACCACTGTGTAGTAGGTTTTGAGGTCAGGAAGTGCTATGCCTACCACTTCATTTTTGTTTCTCAGAAGTATTTTGCTTACTCCGGGTCTCTTGCCTCTCCAAATAAACTTAACAATTTCCCTTTCACTCTCCTTGAAAAATGAATTTGGTATCTGTGTTGGGATTGGGTAGGACTCTCCTGGGAAGATACCATCTGCCTTCGCAGTCACTGAATTCTCCATCAGTATTCCCTCAGTTTTCAAGCAAACATGCTGGGCTGAACCATGTCTAAATAGGGCTTATTGCATTCCATATCCTCTGCCTGCTCCTCACCTGTTTCTCAACCCAAAGATATAAACTACAGATTTGGCATTATTTATGCCTAGAATTTTAATGTATTGTGCAGAATATATTAATGAAATAGCTGCAAGGGACTGGAGGTTATTTTCAAAATACCAATATTTGGATTCAAGAGGAATGTTAATTTCTATAGTATTTTCAACACCACTCTTGTTCACTACTATGATTATTGTGATTATGTGGGTAAAAAGCCTTTAAATGTAATGACTGACCTGAAGAATTTACAACAGAAAAAGAAAGGAGAAGAAAAAGAGGAGGAAAGATGAATAATGTTGCGACAGTTACTTTAGATTTCTTCTGCTGGTCTTTTTCCTTCCACCATTGTTGTTTTTAATGTTGAAGTACAGATAATTAGAATCCTTTTAAGCACCTGATTCTTGATTTGAAAAAAAAAATATTCTTAATTTGTAATATTCACAGTAATAGGACACACACTAAAGTTTCTTGTTAAAGCAACACTGTTAATATCAGTTAGGAGATTCATTAAGCCTGAATCTGTATTTAGAATATTTGGAATATTTCTAATTAAGTTACACAAATAATCTCTATGCAGTCTTGCTCATTATTTCCTAATTAGTTCACACGAATTTATATCATTCAGTATAATAATGTTAAATGAGAAATAATAGCATGTTACTGTGATATCTCAACTTGGTCATCATGCTTTATTTATTACATTTTTGGAAGCAGGAGTGGCATCCACTTCCTAAACAATAAGCTTCTGGAAACTCTATGAACTTTGATAAATGATGATAGTTATAGAAAGGCTTCTGATCTTTTGTTTATAGGGTCACTGTGAGTCATGCTCAACTTGACAGCAATCAACAACAGTAACATTGCGTTGAATATGTAGATTGCTTTAGGTTAGACTGTCATTTTCACAATATTAAGTCTTCCTATTTATAAAAAGAGCACACTTTTCCATTTCTTTAGGGCTTTCATTGTGCCTTGCAGAAATATTCTGTAGTTTTCTTTACATAGGTCTTTTGTATCTCTAGTTAGGTTCATTTCCAAGTATGTCAATTTGTGGTTGGCTATTGCAAATGGTATTGCTTTCTTGGTTTCCTTCTCTGAGTTCTCTTTGTTACTGTAGAGGAATTCCATTGATTTTTGGATGTTGATCTTATATCTTACTACTCCACTAATTTGGCCTACTAGCTCTAAGAGTTGTTTTTTCTTAAATTGAGTCTTTGAGGTTTTCTGTGTACTATCATATCATCTGTATATAGCGATAGTTTAAAAATCTCTTTGCTGATCTGGATGCCTTTTATTTCCCTGTCTTGTCATATTGCCCTTGCAAGCACTCTCAATACAGTATTGAATAGAAATGGTGACATTGGTCATCCTTGTCTGGTCCCTTTCTGAAGGAAAAATGCTTTTAGTCTTTCTCCTTTGAGAATGACATTGGCTGTTGATTTTGCATATATACTTTTCACTATGTTGAGGAAATTCCCAAAATATCTTTATTAGGAAGTGGTGTTAGATTTTGTCAAATGCATTTTCTGCATCAATTGCTAAGATCATATGGTTTATATTATTTACCTTGTTATTATGGTGAATTAATGATTGTTTTTCTTATGTTGAACAATCCTTGCCAGCTTTTATGAATCCCACTTGGTGATGATGAATTATTTTTTTTAATGTACTTTAGGATTCTATTGGCTAGGATTTTGCTAAGGATTTTTGCATCTATATTCATTAGAGATATCTGTCTGTAGTTTTCTTTCTTGGTAATATCTTTGCCTGGTTTTGTAATTAGGGTTATGCTTGCTTCATAGAATGACTCTGCAAGTGTTCCTTCTTTTTCAACTTTTCAAATTAATTTAAGTATAATTGATGATAGATCCTCTCTGAATGTTTGGTAAAATTCAGCTGTAAAGCCATCAGGTCTAGGAATTTTCTTATGGGGAAATCTTTTTATGACGTTATCAATTTCTTCTTTTGTGATGGTTCTGTTTAAGGGTTTTATATCTGTCATTGTCATTTTGGGTAGGGCATGCGTTTCTAATAATATGTCCATTTCTTCCAAGTTTTCAAATTTATCAGAGTGTAGCTTTTAATAGTATTCTGATATTATTGTTTTAATTTCATCTGGTTCTGTTGTGATGCCACCTCTGTAATTTCTTAATCAAATTATTGGTGTCTCCTCTCTCTCTCTCTCTTTTTTTTTTCCTTGTTAAGTTTGACATTGTCTATTTGTCTATTTTGTCTATTTTATTGACTCTGGAAAATCAGCTCCTGGTCTTATTGATGGTTTCAATTATTTTTCTGTTTTCTATCTCATTGATTTCAGCTCTTGCCCTGATAATTTCTTTTCTTTTAGATGCTAAAGAATTAGGTTGTTGTTCTTTCTCTATTTGATGAAAGTATTGAGGTAGAGTGTTGATTTTTTTTCTTTGTTCCTTCTTATGTGTGTGGTTATTGATATGAACTGTCCCGTGAGGCCTGCCTTAGTTGTGTCCCAGAGATTTTGGCATGCTGTATTTTCATTTTCATTTGTTTCAAGGAACTTTTTTATTTCATTCTTTATTTGTTTTATAACCCAATCATGTTCTAGCAGGGAGTTATTTAGATTATACATGGATGATTTTTATAAGCTTTACCCTCCTGTAGTTAAGTTTTAGTTTTATGATCTTATGATATGAGAAGATAGTTTGCATTATTTCAATGTTTTTGAATTTGTTGAGGTTTGCTTTGTGTCCTAATATGTGATAGATTCTGGAGAATGTACAATGTGCACTTGAGAAGAAAGTGTATTGAGTTTTAGTTGGGTACAGTACCCTAAACACATCCACAAGATCAAGTTGGCTGATTGTATAGTTTAGCTCTTCCATATCTTTGTTGATTTTCTTTTGGGTTGACTTATCTTTTGGGGATAGTGGTGTGTTGAAATCTCCTACCACTCTTGTGGTGTTGTCTATTTCTTTCTTCAATTCTATTAACTGCTGTTTTATGTATTTTGCAGGTTTGTCATTTGTTGTATAAATGTTGAACAAGGTTATGTCTTCTTGATCTATTGTGCTTTTAATTGGTATGTAATGCCCTTCCTTATCTTTTATGCTGGTTTTCATTGCAAAATATCTTTTATCAGGGATTAGATTTGCCACTCCTGCTTTTTTGAGATTGCTATTTGATTGTTATATTTTTTCCAGCCTTTCATTGAGTCTTTCTTTTTCTTCTTTTTTCTTATGTGTTTCTCTTGTAGACAACATATTGATGGGCTTTATTTTTTTTTATCCATTCTGCTACTCTTTTTCTCTTAATTGGTACATTTAGTCCATTCACATTAAGTGTGATTATCATCAGGTCAGGTTTTACTTTTGCCATTTTGTCGTGTTTCTTTTTCTGTTGCCTCTGGTTACTATGATCCATACACTAGCCTTTGACATCTCTGTGTGAAGGACTTCACTTAAAATTTCTTATAGTTTTAGTCTTGTTTTCACATATTCCTTAAGTTGTGTCTTTTCTACAAAAGACCTAATTTCTCCTTCATATTTGATAGAGAGCTTTGCTGGGTATAGGATCCTTGGCTGGAAACCGTTATCTTTTAACTTTCTGTATATGCCATCCCTTTTCTTCTTGCTCAGACAGTTTCTGCTGAGAAATGAGAATTTCATCTAATTGTTTCCTCTTTGTAGGTGAATCTTTGTTTTTCTCATACTGCTTTTAGAATTCTATCCTTATCTTTTAATTTGGAGAATTTGGCTATGATATGTCTTAATGATTTTCTTCATGGGTCTAGTCTAATTGGTGTTCACTGTGCTTCTTGAATGTGGATTTTGCCATTCTTCAAAATACCTGGGAAGTTTTCTGCTAGTACTTCTTCCACAATTTTCTCAGTGATTTCTCTGTCACTCCCCTTTTCTGGAATTCCAATTATATGGATGTTATTCTATTTGATGTAATCCCACATGATTCTAATGTTTTCCTTCATTTTATTTACACCTCATCTCTGATTTTTCTTCTAATATGTTTCAATGAGGCTTCTGACAGGATCTTGTTTATTGGTGTTCCCTTCGTGGTCTGTGGCTCAAAGCTGTGGCAAGCAAAGAAGCAAATGGCAATTGAACAGGGGAGGAAAAGTGCAGGCATTTCTCAGTCTTGTGAGGATCTGGAGTTTCTTTGCAAGGGCCTGGCCTCAGTTGCTGTCAGTTTACTTGGGTTTGGAACATAACGTGTGGCAAGCAAAGAAGGAAATTCCACATCATTTTTAAAATAATAAACTCAATTTATTGCTGCAGAGTCAGACTGACTCATAACTGATTCTCCATTGAATTTCCAGAGATGTAAATTGCATGGAAGGAGGCTACCCACATTCCTCCCTGGAGAGTTCTAGTGGATTTGAATCATGTAAGGGGTGGAGCCTTTGGATTAGTTACACAATTCGGTATAGACTATGCCACCAGAGCATTGCTATTGATAGTGTGAATGTACTAAACTATATTGAACCAGTACACAAAAAGGAGTAATGCAAACACCAATCAGGGAAAGGTAGGATCTTTGGAGTATGTGAACACTTATCTAAGATTGTAAATAATTTTAAGTAGTTTAAATGTCTGCTCACAAGTGATTGAAAATAAAAATGCAATATATGAGAATTTGATGGATGCAAAAAAATCAATATAAAGAAAGAAATACATAACTATAAAGGATTACATTAAGAAAGAAGAAAAATTGCAACTCTGGGAAGTTGGTGGTGCAAATAGAACATCATTCTGTGACATCACCACAAACACATCAAGAAATACAACAAAGAAAGCTCTCTGCTTTGAAAGACTGTGAATTAGGGAGCTGAGGAAAACAGTGGGAAACTGTAGACAGGCTAGTTTCAATAAGTCATATATGCCAGGAAAACCACTTCTCCCATTATCCCCACCCTTACATTGTCGATGAAAACTGCCAGCTGCTTTGAACTAGAGAATTGGCCCAGTAAGAGGATCCTATTTTTCTTTAGCACCGTAGCCCCTGCTGCAAAAATATAGGACCCAAGATTGAGCTTTAAGATCAATAAGACAATGATATATGAGATCTTTGTGGAGTGTATCAGTACCTCTCCCACCTGAACTCCATTGACTGCAAGCCTACTCTGAACTAGTGTGTGAAGGGGTCAGCACTAGTAGTCAACAATGTACCCACCTCTCTCTGCACCTCATAGACCATGGGCCTCTGGATATAACAGCAAAAACCTTTAGGGAGTCAATACAGGTCTGTATGTTCTCACTTCTTGATGCTAAAGATAACTGACTAAAGCTGCTGTTTGCTAGAAAGCAGGTATATTTCGTGGCAACGATAGCCAAAGCCAAAATATTGTGGAAGAAACTTTATTGGTGATAAAACAGATTTTTTTCAGGGGTGCATTTGAAAGATGTCCTGGTATCCTTCACCCAGACACCATCCATTGCAAGACTGCTATAAATTTTAACAGAAGGCCTGTGCAGTGGTGTCTGCTCCCATAGGCAGAACTCTGTCTGTCTCCTTTGTCTCGTCACCGCTGATTCCCTAGAGATCTCCACATATCTTGGCATCCCTCTTATCCTACGTCTTCTCTGCTCACTTGATGAATCCCTCAGAAGAGATTGACTCAAGACCCTATTCTCATCCTGGTTCATCATTATAACAATGATAACCCATTTACAAATGAGAATGTAATCAAAGAGGTTAGGATTTAAAACATACATTTAAAAGAATGTAATCAATCACTTGCAATGCTACTGAGAAATGGAAAATGAATAAGGACAACAGAAGGAGAATTGATGCCTTTGAACTGTGCTATTAGAGTACTGAATATCCCATGGACTGAAAACAACACACAAAACAAACAGATATAAGAAGGTGTAGCCAGAGAGCTCCTTGGAGGTAAAGATGATAAAGCTTCATCTCACATACTTTGGGCACGTTACTAGGAAAAGCTATTCCTTGGAGAGAGACATTATGCTTAGGAAGATTGAGGAACAGTGAAAGAGAAAAAGATCTTCAACCAGTAAGGCTGACACAGTGACTATAGCAATGGGCTCAATTGTGTCAGAGATGGTGAGAATAACACAGATAAGACAGGGTTCAAATCCACTATTCATAGAATTGCCGTGAGTCATAATTGATTCAAGAACATTTTACAACAACAATAAGAAATTTATCCATCAGTATTTCTGTATTTTATTAGTAGAGTAATTATCTATGAACTACACCACCAGAGCTCCTTATGTGCTTGTGAGTGTGAATATAGTTTGTCAGTTTTAGTTTGCTAATGTATTGTTGAGAATTTTTATGCTATTATCAGAAAAAATACATGAATGATACACCATATGCAAGTTGGATTTATCCTATGAATGAATGCAAGGTTGGTTCAACTTATGAAAATAAGTCAATTATAATAAACAAAACCACATGATTATTTCAGTGAATACAAGAAAAGCATTTGATTAGATGTAACACCTTTTCATGATAAAAATACACCAAAAAATTAAACAGAAGGTAAAATTTTAAATTTTATAAAGTAGTATATAAGAAAATCATTACTCCTCAATAATTCGGAAAGGTCCCTAACTGCAGATTTTTTCCAATGCAATACATTTCCTTAT
>NW_006399783.1:16920550-16926204 GCF_000299155.1 Elephantulus edwardii
TGAGTTTCCCTCCAATCCTAATGCCCCACTCCTCTTCATAGAATTTAGCTTCTTGGATAATTTGCTCAGCATATAGATTGAACAGGTATGGATATAGAACACATTCTTTTTAAAATAATGCTATAAAGTGATTTATTTTTTATTACTCTTCTACTAGTTTATTTATAAAATTCAAATACATAATTTACAAGTACAAATTTTTTTCAATTTCCCTCACCGCACCACCCATCAAATTGTACAACCTCATGATTTACCCTCCCCTCCCCCCATCTCCTGCACATGCTCATCTCTCTGCTTCTACCCTCTCCCACCCCTCTTGGATCCTTACACTCTTTCTACAAGAATGGTTTTATACAATATTTATCCTTGTAGGAATGAGTTAATTCACTCAGCATAATGCTCTCCAGTCCCTCCTAAGTTAGATAATAATTTATAAAATCATTGCCCCAGTGTGCTGCATAGTATTCCATTGTGTCAGTTACCATACTTTCTCAATCCATTCATTTGTGTCTAGACATTTGGACTTTCCCCATGTTCTTGTGATAGTGAATAACACTGCTATGAATATTGGTGTACAAACTTCCGTTTGTGCTTCAGTTCTCATTTTCTCAGGGTATAATCCAAGTAGTGGAATAGCTGGATGATATGAAGTTTCTAAGTTCAGCTTTTTGAGGAAGAACCAAACTGCCTTCCAGAGTGGCTATACCATTTTACAATCACACCAACAATGTATAAAAGTTCCTTTCTTGGCACATCCTCTCCTACTTTTATTACTTGCTGCCCTGTTAAACTTTGCCACTGTTACAGGAGTGAGATAGTACCTCATTGTGGTTTGAATTTGCATCTCTTATTGTCAGTATACAAAGACAACTACAGAGCATTTCTGCAAGACACAATAAAAGACTTAAAGAAATGGAAAAATGTGCCCTGTTCATGGATAGGAAGACTCAATATTGTGAAAATTATAATTCTACCAAAAGCAATCTACATGTTCAATGCAATCCAAATCCAGATACCAAATTCCTTTTTCAAGAATATTGAAAGGAAAATTAGCTAATTTATTTGGAGAGGCAAGAGACTCCGAATAAACAAAACACTTCTCAGAAACAAATATGAGGTTGAAGGCATAGAACTCCATGACCTCAAAACCTACTACACAGCAGTAGTAACCAAAACAGCATGGTACTGGTACAATGACAGATACACAGACCAATGGAACAGAATTGAGAACCTGGAAATAGACCCAGCGATCTGTGGTCAACTGATATTTGACAAGGAAATCAAAGCTATTAAATGGGGAAATGATAACCTTTTCAACAAATGGTGCTGGAAAGACTGGACTTCCCCCTGCAGAAAGTGGAAACAGGATCCACATCTCACACCATACACACAAAAAAATCAACTCAAGGTGGATCAAAGACCAAAATCATAAAGTTCATAAGAGACAAACTGGGATCAAGCTTAGAATGCTAGTCCAAGGTTTAAAGAGACTGCCAAATACAACTGGAAATGTACAATCTGAACAGGATAAAATTGATGAATAGAACACAAAGCTATGTGTGCATCAAAACCTTTTTCCAACAGGGTAAAAAAAAAACCCTACAGACTGGGAACAAACATTTGGTAATACCATCTCAGACAAGAGTCCTATACCAAAAGTTTATAGAATACCCTTGGCCCTCCACAAGAAAAAAACTGATAACCCAATTACAAAATGGGCAAAAAACATGGAAAGAATTTTCAGCAGAATATATTCGAATGACAAACAGGCACATGAAGAAATGCTCCAAATCACTAGCAACAAGAATACATTTTAGATGCATTCCTTTCCCAATTTCGAATCATGCAGTTCTTCCCTCCTCCTTTCCACAACAGCCTCCTGATCCAGGTATAGATTCCTCATGACCACAACCAAGTTACATCCAAATTATTGAGGAGTAGTGATGTCAGTTTGAGGACTAAGATACATCTGATTCAGGCCATAGTCTTTCCTATTACTAGCTATATGTCCGAGACCTGAACAGTGAATAAATAAGGTTGACAGAAAAAGAACTGATACCTTTGAGGTGTGATGTTGGAGAAGAGCACTGAACGTCTCATGGATGGCCAAGAAAATTAACAGATATGTCTTGGAGAGGGTGTAGCTGGAGTGCTTTTTGGAGGCAAGAATGATGAGGCGTTGCCTCACATACTTTGGACATATTGCTAGGAGGTGTTATTCTTTGGAGAGGAACATGATGTTGGGAAGGGTGGAGGGTTGGTGAAGGAGAGAAAGACCCTCAACCAGGTAGATTGACATGGTGACTGCAGCAACAGCTCTTGTGTGTCAGGAAGTGTGAGGACGGTGCAGGACAGGATAGATTTCTGATTTTGTTCATAAGACTGCTATGTGTCATTCTTGACTTGATGGAACCTAATAACAACAACATAGAAGAAAACTCCACAAAAAACACCATACTTAAAGGTTAGACTGGAAATCCCCTCACTTTTCATTCCAGAGCAAAACCAAATTGTATTCTCTTGACACTTCTATTCAAATTAGACTCGAGGTTTTAACCAAGGCTTTTGGTCAAGAAAAAGAAATAAGAAAACAAACAAGAGCATGGAAACAGCTGAATGGATTGAGAAATTATGGTACAGTCACACGATGAAATACTATGCCGCACGCAGGAGCAATGATTTTGTATACCTAACTTGGGAGGGACTAGAGAGCATTATGCTAAGTGAACTAATTCAGTCCCATAAGGACAAATACTGTATAAGACCATTACTGTAGAATGAGTATGAGCATCCAAGGTGGGAGGGGTAGCTTAATCATAGGGTCACATAATTTGACACGTGGAGGGAGAAATGGGTAAACAAAACGTGAAAGATTTGGTGTGAAAAACAATGTATACAAAGTTTATGAACTTTATATGTAAACTAGTATTAAAAATAAATAAAGCATGCAGACTGACAAAGGAGACATAAAAACATCTCTATTGCCGATAATCTTATAAATAGAAAACCATAAAAAATCCATGAAACATTGTTAGAAGCAATCAAGTCCAGCAAACTTGCAAGATACAGTATCAATTTAAAAAATCAGCTATATTTTGACCCAGTAGCAGTAAACAGTCCAAACAGGAAATTAAGAAAACAATCCTGTTTATATAAGTATAAAACAAAACAAAATACTTAGGAATAAATAGAAAAAGAGAAGTGAAAGACTTATCCTTCAAATATGACAACATCATGGAGGGAAATGAAAGAATACTTAAATAAATGGAAGGTCAGCTGTGAGTCAGTTCTGACTCCACAATAATGAGTAGAGCAGAAACAAGTGGAAAATCATTGTTATTTCTTTCTTGAAGGGATAACAAAGCCAATCTGAAATCTCGCTTTTTTTAATTACCATTATTTATTTTTAAAAAAATATTTATGATTCTTTTATACTGGTTTGCTTACAAAGCACATATACATTGTTTTTCACACTGAACCTTTCCTATTTCCTTTACCTACTTCTCTGTTTATGAATCAAGTTGTGCGACTCTATGGTTAACACCCCCTTTGCCCTCCCCATCCTTACCCCTCTGTTTCTTCCTCCTTTCTTTGGATCGTCATACACTTTCTACAATAAAGATCTTCTTATACAATATTTCCAAAACACTTCATAGTGCTTATGTGAAACCTATACTTGGACCAGGATGCAGTTGTCAGAACAGAGCAAGAAAACACTGCATGGTTCAAAATTCAGAAGCGTGTGCATCAAAGATGAGGAGAAGTATGGCATCTGGATTGGAGGTAAACTCATCAACAATCTGCATTATGTGATGACACAACCCTGCTTGCTGAAACTGAGAAGGACCTGAAGTGCTTGCTGCAGAAGGGCAAGGACTGCAGCCTTCAGTATGGATTGAAGCTCAACATCAAGAAAACAGAGATTCTCACCACTGGGTTGACTGACAGCATCATGATAGACGGTGAAGAGATTGAGATTGTTGACAGCTTCAGTTTGCTTTGCTCTACAACCGTCTTGGTACCAGCAGCCAGGGGATTAAAAGACAAATTGCACTGGGAAAGTCTATTGTTAGAGACCTCTCCAAAGTACTAAGAGCAATGATATCCCTCTGGAAATGGAGGTGTGCCTGATACAGGCCATGGTCTTCTCAATTACTTGCTATATTTCAGAGAGCTGGACAATGACTAGGGATGATAGAAGGAGAGTTGATGTTTTTGAGCTGTGGTGCTGGAGAAGAGTATTGAATATACCATGGACTGCTAGGAGAACAAACAAGTTCGTCCTGGAGAGGGTGAAGCTAGGCTGCTCCTTGGAGGCAAGGATTCTGAAGTGGACATGTTGTAAGGCGGGATCAGTCCTTGGAGAGGGAAATCATGCTTGGGAGGGTGGAGGGACAGCACAACAGAGGAAGATCCTCGATGAGATGGATTGATTCAGTGACTGGGGTAATGGGGATAAGTGTGTCAGAGCCAATAAGATTGCCAAGGAATCCAGCAGGGTTTAAGGTTATTGTACATAGGATCACTTAGAGTCACAGGTGATTCAATGGCACATAACAACAACAACAACATGGGACTTAGATCCTTTAACATAATATTCTCCATTCCCTTCCATCTCAGGTAGTTATTCACAAAATCATTGCTCCTGCATGCCGTGTAGTATTCCATCTTGTGAATGTATCATAATTTCTCAATCCATTCAGTTGTGGTTAAACATTTGGGCTGTTTCCATGCTCTTGTGATGTTGAATAACCCTTCAATGAACATTGATATGAAAGTCTGTTTGAGCTTCAGTTCTCATTCTCTCGAGGTATATTGCAAGCAGTGTAATAGCTGAGTCAGGTCATATGGAATTTGAGCTTTCTGAGGAAATGGCAAACTGCCTTCCAGAGTGGTTGTACCATTTTACAATCCCGCCAAAAATGTGTAAGAGTTCCTATCTCTCCACATCCTCTCCAACATTTACAACTTGTTGCCCTGTTAAACTTTGCCACCGGTACTGGAGTGAGATGGTATCTCATTTTGATTGATTTTGATATGCATGTCCTTTATTGCCAGTGATTTTGAACATTTATTCATGTTTCTGTTGGCCATTTGAATATCTTCCTCTGTGAAAAATCAGAAAACTGACTGTCATAGAGCCAAGGTCAAGGACTGTCAGAATGTGTCCTTAATATGTTTCCAATAAAAATATAAGTCCCAGGGAAGTTAAATTATCTCCTTGATCTTTCTGAGATTCTAGTATGATCAACAAGTTTGCATATCTCTCTTGATACCATTACATCAACATCCAGAATGTTATCTGCTTATTGGTACTGGGTACACCAAAGAAAAGTATAGGGCCACTAAGCAAAATAGGCAGGCATGAGCGCAGGGCAGATGAAAATCATAATGTCTTTTATAGCCCCTAACTGCAGTCATCAGAACAGAGCAGGGCAACAGAGAATGGTTCAAAATTGGGAAGGGTGTGCGCCAGGGATGTGTCCTATCTTCATACCTTTTCAACCTGTATGCAGAGCAGATTATCTGAGAGTCTGGGCTCTATGAGGAGACGTGTGGCATTAGGATTGGTGGAAGATCTATCAACAATCTGCGTTATGCAGATGACACAACCTTGCTCGCTGAAACTGAGGAGGACCTCATGCACTTACTGC
>NW_006399783.1:16926879-16928846 GCF_000299155.1 Elephantulus edwardii
CAACAACAACAACAACAACTGCACACCTCCTGTAACCCTTGTCCATCCTGACTTCATAGCCTCATTGATGCTGTTCTTGATTTTCATTCTAAGACAACATGATACCAGCATCCACCCCAGCAAACCTCTTGGATTAAATAGGATGATGGATGTGAAAATCCTCCACAAACTGCAAAGTAGTTACCAAATGTGAGTTGCTATTATTATTACTGAGAATTGGGCTCTGCTGCCTGGAGAGAATAAAGTTGAGCCGAGGAAAAGAGCCTAGGGACCTGGGGAAGCATCCTTTTGGCAGACTTACAGGGTCTGGATGGGAAAGGAGCTGTTTCTCTGGGTTGTTGGCTTGTAAATAACTGGCTTCCCTGCTGATTAAATAAACAACTTCCTAAACAGTCTTTAAGCACAGTGGAGAATTACAACATGCTCCATGCCTCCATCTGAATGAAAATGAAGTAGAGAGGCCTGGGCACCTCAATGGCCTGGGTAGGCAGAGGAAATAACTCTGTTTATTGCGTGTCCTTACCCACTAATCTACAGTTTTTGAGACTAAGACCAATACAAAGGAACAGAGGGCTATAGTCTTGCATCTGGGACACTTCATTCTCCCTTTCCTGATCTCTGCCCTTCAGAATGAGAGGCGGGAAAAAAAAAAAAAGAATGAGAGGCGGGGATGATAGAATAGGAAAGGCAGAACTCATATTTGTCAACTTTCTATTCTTGTGGCACAGTAGGTTGTGTTGAACTGCTAAGTAAAATGTTGGAGTTTGAATCTACCATCTACTCTTTAGGAGAAAGATAAGGCCATCTCCTCTCACAAAGATTTACAGCCTCAGAAGCCTTGTGGGTGGTTCTACTCTACCCTATAGGGTTTCTGTAGGTTGTAATCAACTAAAAGGCTGTGGGTTACTGCTGTTCAGTGATATCAAGGCAACTTGTGCCACCTACACCAGATACATACCCTCCTCAATCCTGCAACATTTTCACACCTATTGTTCTAGCTAGTGTGCTAAACCATTGATCTGAGGGTCTTTGACTGTTTTCACTGACCATCCATCCACCTTTCTAAGTATGATGTCTTTTTTCAAGGACTGGCTCCTTCAGACAACATGTCCACAGTATGTGAGATGAAATCTCACAATACGTGCGTCCAAGGAGCATTTTAACTGCAATTGTTTTAAGATATGTGTGTTTGCTCTTTTGGAAGTTCATCTTGTTGCAAATACCACAGTTCAAAGGCATCATTTTTTTTGGCGGGGGGTTGGATTTTCTTATCCAATGTACAGCTTTCACTTGTATATGAAACAACTTAAAATACCATGCCTTGGGCCAGGTACACCTAAGTCTTTAAACTACTATTCTTGCTCTTTAACATTTCAAAGAAGTCCCTGACAACAATGCAACATGCTATTTGATTTCTTCACTGCTACTACTATAAATACTGTAAGTGTTGATTGTGGATCCAAGTAAACAAAAATAATTGTCAATTTCCATTCCTCCTCCCCCCCATTTAAGGCAATGAGTCTCAAAACTCATTACTATCTAGTCAAAACTGACTCACAGTTGACCTTCCAGCATGTTTCTGAGGCTGTAAATCACACAAGAGAAGGTGGTCCATCTTTCTCCCATGAAGTTGCTGGTGGGTTAATTAACTCTCTAAAGACTGCATCACCAGTGCTCCCTGTAAGGTAACAACGACATTTGTTGTTGTTGTTACATACCTTCAAGCCCAGTACTAAAAATAGCAATGCTACAAACAACAGATCTGAGTCCTGTCTTATCTAGTGCCATCTTCTTCATCTCTGATATGTTTGAGCCTATTGCTGCAATCATAGTATCAATCCGTCTGGTTGGGGGTTTTCCTTTCTTTTGCCAACCCTCCTCCATTCCAAACATGCCCGTCTCCAAGGAATAACCTCTCTTAAGAACATGCATATAAAACCTATACTTGGGCAGAACAGTCATCAGAA
>NW_006399783.1:16929476-16932542 GCF_000299155.1 Elephantulus edwardii
GCTCTGTTTCACATACTTTGGATATGGGGCCAGAAGGGACTAGTCCCTGCAGAAAGACATCAGATGTGCAAGAGTGGAGAGACAGTGCAGGAGAGGATGACCTCAGATGATATGGACTGACGTAGTAACTCAGGTAATGTGGATAGGTTTGTCAGAGACAGTGAGACTGGCCCAGGATAGGTCAGGGTTCAAAGCTATTGTACATAGGCTCACTGAGTTGAAGGTGACTCAACAATACATAACAGCAACAAGAGCATGCACAAAGTATATGAGATGAAACTTTGCTATTTTTTACTTCCAAGAAACACTCTGGCTGCACTTTTCCCAAGACATCTATTTGTTCTTTTGGCAGTCCTGGCAGTCCAAAATATTCAGTATTCTCCAAGATGGCAAATCAAAGACCTTCTTTATTCTACTGTACTTATTCATTGTCCAGATTTCAGGTGTATAACAAATGATTGAAAAACCACGGCCTGAATCAAGCACTTTAGTCTTCAAATTGACATCATTTCTCCTTAGTACCTTCACTGATAGCAGACTTTCCCAGTGAAATATGTCTCCTAATCTCCTGATTGCTTTTACTGAGGATGTTAATTATGGATCCAAGTAAGATGAAATTGTTGACAATTTCAATCTTTTCTCCATCGATCATAATCCAGTGATAAGGAGTTTTGTCTTCTTCATGTTGAGATGAACTTTTGAATCAAGCATTTCAGTCCTCCCCAATTTCAGCAAGAAATGATGTATTATCTGCATAATACAGATTCTTGATGAATCTTCTTCTGATCCTGATGTCACATTCTTTTTTGTAAAATTCAGCTTCTTGAATTATTTTCTCAGCATGTAGATTGAATAGGTATAGAGAAAGGATAGTGCCATGACATACACATTTCCTAGTTTTAAACCATAGAGTGCTCCCTTGTTCTGTTCAGATAAATGCTTCTTTGTCTATATATAGGATTTACATGAGAATTAATTAAGTGTTCTCGGATTCCCATTCCTCTCAATGTCAACCAGTAAAATGCCTCTGTATGGCAAATAAAGCATAAATAAAAATTTTTCATGTATTCTCTGATTTCCATCTGACATCATCAGTAACTTATTTCATAACAGCAATGATATCTCTGGTATTACATCCTCTTCTAAATCCAATTTAAACTTCTGGCAGTTCTCAGTCAATATACTATTCCAGCTGATTTTGGATGATCTTTAACAACATATTGCTTGCAGGTGATATTAATGATCCTGTTCAATAATTTCCAAATTCTGTTCAATTATCTTTCTTGGAAATAGGAACAAACACGTGTGTCTTGCATTCAGCCACCCAGGCAGCTGTCCTCCAAATTTCTTGGTATAGACTAGTGAGCACCATCAGGACTGCATCTGTCATTGGACACATTTCAATTGATTGTGGAGCTTTATTTTTGGCCAGTGCCTTCAGCGAAGCTCAAACTTCTTTCATTACCTTTGGCTCTAGATCTTATGGTACTTGCTGAAATGTTTCTGTGTCTACCAATTCTTTTTGGTACAGTAGTTCTGTGTATTCTTTCCATCTTCCTTTGATGTTTCCTGGAATATTCAAGATTTTCCCTATAGCGTCTCTCAATACTGGAACTCAGGACTTGAAATATCCCTCCCCTCGCCCCACCGCCGACCCACCCCAGTTCTTTCAGCGTGAGAAATATTGAGTGAATTCTTCCTTTTTTACTCTCCAATTCAAACTCTTTGCACATTTTGTTACAAACCTTTGCTTTGCCTTCTCAAGTTGCCCCTTGAAATCTTCTGTTCAGCTCTTTTACTTCAGCATCTCTTCTCTTTGTTTCTTTATGCTCTTTTGATGTTATTGTACAAATTTTTAAGTCTCTTCTGACATCCACTTTTACTATTTTGTTGTATTGGGAGAAAGATTTGCTTTTTGCTAGTTATTTTAGAGAGTGTTCTGGCGGTCTAGTTGTGAGAAGCTGTGCTATGATCCCAAAGACACTCAATTCAAGGTCACTAGATTCTCTGCAGGAGAAGGATGAACAATCTCCTCTTATGCCATTAATTGCCTTTGAAAATCCACCAGAGGGTCAGTTATGGGTTGGTTCTGACTCTATGGAACACAACAGCAAAGTTACTTTGTAGCTTGGGTGTCTATATGCTTTCTTGTTTATCATTTACACATCACTTTTCTGAAAGTTTGCTGTTTTGAAGTAATTTATGGGTTTCTGTGATGCTGGAACCTATGCCACCGGTGTGTCAAAGGCCAGAAGGGTTACCCGTGGTGGTCAGGTTTCAGCAGAGCTCCCAGATGATTACAGTCTAGGAATCAGGATTTGCCATCCACTTCTGAAATAATAGGCTTCTGAAAACTCTATGAACAACAGAGGAAATCAAGTAGTTTTAGCATTAAAGCAGAGCCCATATTGTAACTTAATAAAATGAGGAGAAACAACTACAAATATCCTTTAATAATTGCTGTTGTTGTTGTTGTTGTTAAGTGTCATTGAGTCAAGCATGACTCATAGCAACCCTCTGAACAAGAGACCTGAACCTTGTTCTATAACTATTATTGTTTCTCTAAGTTCACAGAAATTTTAGAGGCATGTTACTTAGGAAGTGGATGTATTTTTATTTATTTGATGATTTGTATTTATTAATTGCAAATACTTCTAAGCCTGTCTCAATCTGGGAGCTCCACCAAACACTGTCCCCCATGGGTAACTACTACCTATTGTTGTTGTTGTTTGATGCCGTTGAGTCTTAGACGACTCATAGCGACCCTATGAATGAACGGCCTGAGCACTGTTCATACAGAATTTCTGGAGGCAAACCATTTCAGAAGTGGATGTCGCTCCTGCTTCCAGTATTACCTATTACAGAATTTTTAATAATAAAAATGTGTAATATACCAAGTATGAATATAAGAAAACTAGAAGTTGTAAAAAAATGAAATGGAATTCAAAAAATTGACGTTCTAGGCATTAGTGAGATAAAATGCATTGACACTGGCCCCTTTGAATAAGACAGTTACATGATCTACTATGTTGTTTGTTTGTTATGTGCCCTCGAGTCGTTTTCTTT
>NW_006399783.1:16934337-16935214 GCF_000299155.1 Elephantulus edwardii
AAAAAAGATAAGATATAAAAAATAAAAATAAAAATAAAAATAAATTAGAACAGGACATAACAGGCTTCAGGGCTATTGTACATAAGAGTCACTATGAGCCGCAAGTGACTCAACGGCACATAACAACAGTTAAAGTGCAAGAATTAATTAATATTCTTAGAATATAAAGCCTTGTTGATCAATAAGAAGTCAATACATAGTCCCATTAGGTTTGGTGGTTGGTTTGGGGTTTAGTTTTTTTAAATTATACTAGTTTATTTACAAAATTCAAATACATTGTTTTCTAGGCCAGATTCTTCTAATTTCCCCTCCATCAAATTAGTCTGATAGGTTTATTTAGAAAAGCAAGCAAGTCACAAAAATGAAAACCTAGCAGTGAGTCAATGAGAAACACATTCAGATTTTTTTTATTTCAAAAAAGAAAGATTTTTATTGGCATAAAAATTGGTATAAAAAATTGGCACCAAATGGTTTACTTAAATGGATTTTACAGAGCTGGAGATAGCTTTGCTGGTGATTAAAGAAAAACGAAATATTCCCCATTTAAATATTATTTTATGCTTACTGACATGTGTGGTAGAAATTTTTACATTTCCCCCAGATGGTTGGCCAGCACTCAAACCATTTATTCAATAATATAATAATTAATTCAATAATGTATTTCTTTGATTGGTTGGAACAGCCCTGTGGTAGTGGTTGTTAGGTTTTATGGAATCAACTCTTAGTGATCCCATGAACAACAGATCTGAACCTTGCTCTGTCGTGAGCTATCTTCTCAGTGTTACTGAATGCAAAGGGTTCTTTCTGTAGTCAATTGCCAAAGATAGATGGATTGTAACATCCAAAGCACTTTATTGCAAATCTGGGAGAGCAGTGA
>NW_006399783.1:16939214-16940631 GCF_000299155.1 Elephantulus edwardii
ACATCTCCTGATTGCTGGTACCCAGGACAAGTTTGTGGGATTGATTGTGGATTAAAGTAGGATTAAATCATTAACAATTGAAATCTTTTTGTATCTATCTGTCCAGTGGTGAGGATTTAATCTTCTTACAAATTGAGAAGCAATCCTTGTTGAAGGCTGTTTTCCGTGATCTTTTTAAACAAGTGCTTCAAGGCCTCACTTTCAGCAAGCAAGGTTGTATCATTTGCATAATGCAGGTTGTTGATGAGTCTCCCTCCAATCCTGATGACACATTCTTCTTCATAAAGTCAAGCTTCTTGAATGATTTGCTCGGCATATCGATTGAATAGCTATGGAGAAAGTATACAACCCTGAAGTACACCGTTAACTGATTTTAAACCTAAACCATGCAGTAATCACTTATTTTGTTCAGACAAAAGCTTCTTGGTCTATATATACATTTTGTGGGAGCATAATTAAGTATTCTGGAATCCCCATTTTTCTCAATGAATCCATAGTTTGTCATAATCCACATAGACAATAAAACACAAATAGATATTTTTCTGGTATTCTCTGCTTTCAGCCAGGAATCATTTGACATTCTACTAGGTGTGTCATGGTCATTAGCTCTCATTCTACAGACCCAGAAACTTTCAAAAGGATATAATACTCCTGTCCTCAGTTTACAGATAAGAAAATTATGACTCCAGGATGGTAAGCTATCAGTTGAAGGCAGCAAGACAACACAGCATAGTGAGATCAACAACATTGGTTTCAAATATTAGCTGTGTGACTTAAACCCAAGTAAACGAACATAATTTGTAAATAAGTTATCAAGACTGCAAAAGCACATGGTTCAAAGTGAGTGCCTAGTACTCCTAGTACTCTCCTTTTCAACTTCTAATCTAATTCTTTGAAATAATTGAACTGTGGCCTGCCTCGTTTTCTCCTTCCACTTCCAGAAGGAGGCAAAGAATCTTGTTAAAGAGAAAAGCAAACTGGAGGGGGGTGTAGGGAGGAAACTGTGCAACAATGAATGAATGGAAATCCAAGTTTTCTGTAAACTTTTGTAAAAATATAAATTAAAAAAATGAGAAGAAAAAAAAATCCTAGCCTCCAAGGAGAAAATTTGTTTCACTCTCTCCAGGATAGACTTACTTGTTTTCTTGGAGGTCCACAGTATATTCAAGACTCTTCACAACTCAAGTCACCATAACTCAAAGACATCAATTCTTCTGTCATCTTTAGTCATTGTTCAGCTGTCTGATGCATAGCAAGAAATTTATGAAGATCATGGCTTGGATTAGGCACACATTAGTCTCTAAGCTGACATTGTTGCTTTCCAGCACTCTGGAGAGATCCCGACAGCAGATTTTCCCAATGCAAATAGTTTTGATTTCCTGACTGCTTGTTCCAAGAGTGTTGATTGTGGAGCTGA
>NW_006399783.1:16942131-16942968 GCF_000299155.1 Elephantulus edwardii
TGCTTTCTGCCAAGATCCATCTGACATTTGGAATCATGTCTCTAGTGCCACGACCTTTTCTAAACTCGGCTTGTATTTCTGGTAGTTCTCTGTCAATGTACTGTTCTAGTCATTTCTGGTTAATCTTCAATAGGATTTTTCTAGTGTGTGATTTTGTTTGATAATTTCACATTCTGTCGGGTCATTTTTTTGGAATGGGAATAAATATGGGTCTCTTCTAGTCAGTTGGCCAAGTTGTTATCCTCCTGATTTCTTGGCACAATCTGGTAAGCATATCCAGGGCAGCATCTGTTTATTGAAATATACCAATTTATATTCCAACAATTCCTGGGACTTTCTTTTTGCCAAATCATTCGGAGTAGCCTGAATTTCCTCCTTCATCACCACTGTCTCTTGATTATATGTTGTTTCATGAAATTCTGTGTCACCCATTTCTTTTTGGTACAGTGACTCTATATACTCCTTCCATCTATTTTTAATGCTTTGTCAATTATTCAATATTCTGCCTATAGCATCTTTAAGCATTGAAACTCTAAGCTTGAATTTGTTCTTTAGTTCCTTTAGCTTAAGAAATGCTGACTGAGCTTGGACTTTTTGATTTTCTGATTCCAACTCCTTGCACATATCATTAAAATACTTTGTCTTGTCTTCCAGAGCTGCCCTTTGACATCTTTTGTTCAGCTCCTTAACATATTCATTTCTTTCCTTTGCTTTGGCTTTTTGGCACTCTGGTGCAATATTCAGAATCTCTTCTGACATACATTTAGCATTGTTTTTTCTTCTTCCACTTTGTAATAATGACATTTTGAATTCTTCATGGATGATATTCTTTTTTTT
>NW_006399783.1:16945183-16946792 GCF_000299155.1 Elephantulus edwardii
ACAGCCTGCATTTATGTTTCTTATAAAAAGTATTTGCTATAAATAATTCATTGATTATGCAGAATTCCATGATTTTATCCCTGCTTCCTTTCTGTCACCAAGTCCATATTTTCTGACTACTGATCCTTATTCCTGGTTTCCAACTTTTGGGTTCCAGTCACTCATTATTATTAACCTATCTTGGTTAAATATTTGATTGATTTCTGACTGCAAGAGTTGGAAGAATTCATTTACATTGTATTATTATGTTCATGTATACTGTGGGGGTTTTCCGGCTTACAATCATCTTAATATCTACTTTCATGAAAGTGTGACTGGGTAGCTACTTCATGCCTCATGCAGGCTGGCATTTTTAATCCACCAACTGCTTCTCTGTAGAAAGATGTGACTGTCTGCTTTCCTAGTGATTTGAACCGTATGGGGCAGTTCAGCTCTGTCTCGTAGGGTAGCTCAGAGTCACAGTTGACAGCAATGGGTATGAGAGATAATTCTATGCAAGCAGGAGGCCAAATCCTTTCTGTTTTTATTAGGGACAGAATAAAAGCAATGGGCTCATGTTTCTCTGAAAGGAATTTCAATCAGACAAAGTCCTGCTTATAGTGTCATAGCAAGTTAGCCTCAGGCGACCCTGGAAATGAAAAGAAATTATTCATGTCATTTTACCTTTTCCTTCAGCTGTTTCTGGAAACTCTGTCCTCAGGCTTCTCTACTAACATAGCCAACTTCAAACAGAGTTAGAATTAGACCATCTTTTCCAATTAGCATTCATTCAATGGTTCATTCACAAATATTTACTGACTATCCACATCTATCAGGGTAAACTAGTTGTTACAACAAACAATTCCCCAAGCCCAGCAAGTTAACAGAATAAGAAATGCAGGAGGAGATTATAAAGAGCTGCTATATTGAAAAGTTAATAAAATAATTTGTAAAAATCATTAATGAATTTGTTGAATAAATTGGCATGAAAATTTTGAATGGACAATTGGAACTGTGAGACTGAAGCTTTAAAGAGGGGTGTCGGTTCATAGGTGTGGTGTCATCTACACAGAAGTACAATCTGAAATAAGGGCAATGATGAGGGTCCCTGCAAAGGAGAGAGACAATAAGGAGGCACATTAAGAATAATCAGTTGTTATGAAGGTGTCTCCAGTTCACAGCAACCCCCGTGTATCAAAGGGGAGATATGATGTATACAGTTCTCAATGGCTGATTTTTTGAAGAAGATTGCCAGAACTTTCTTGCAAGATGCCTCTGGGTAGATTCAAACTGACAAATTTTTGGTAACAGCCATGCATGTTACCAATTTACATCTCTCAGGGACTGTGTTAAGTTTGACTCTCAAGAAAGTGTTTCTGTTTTGTGCATGTATAAAATAATGCTCAAAGATTATTTCTGATAATCTAAAGTAGGAGAAAAGCCAAATGTCCAACACTAGAGTTACTGGTAAACAACAGTGCCATATACATACAATAGATTATAGAATAATAAAATAGGAATGACTTTTCTTTGTTGTTATGTGCCATCAAGTCTCCTGAGATTCATAGTGACCTTATGTACAACAGCCCTAAGCCCAGCTCTATTCTGTGCCAATCTCAACATCTCTGAC
>NW_006399783.1:16947162-16951368 GCF_000299155.1 Elephantulus edwardii
ACACCTTAATCTCCCGAGTCACATCATTGCTCTTCAGTACTTTGAAGAAGTTTCTAACAGCAGACTTTCCCATCACAAGACGTCTTTTGATTTTCTGGCTGCTGATGTCAAGAGTGTTGATTGCGGAGTCAATCAAAATAACGCTGTTAACAATCTCAATCTCTTCACCATCCTTTGTGATGGTGCCAATTGGTCCAGTGGTGCGAATCTTTGTTTTCTTGATATTGAGGTAAAATTGATATTGAAGGCTGCAGTCCTTGACTTACTGCAACAAGTGCTTCAGGTCTTCCTCAGTTTCAGTAAGCAGTGTTGTGTCATCTGCATAACTCAGATTGTTGATGAATTTTCCTCCAATCCTGATGCCACATTTCTCCTTATAGAGCCCAGCCTCCTGGATAATCTGTTCTACATGTAGATTGAAAAGATATGGGGATAAGTCACTGTCCACCCTTCCCAATTTTTAACAATGTAGTGTTTCCTTGGTCTATTCTGGTGACTGCCTCCTGGTCCAAGTGTAGGTTTCACATTAGCATGAATAAGTGTTCTGGGATTTCCATTCCTCTTAGAATTAGCCACAATTTGTTGTGACCCACACAGTCAAACATCTTTGCATAATCAATGAAACACAGGTAGACATTCTTCTGGTACTCCCTGTTTTCAGCCAAGATTCATCTAACATTAGCTATGATATCCCTAGTGTCATGACCCCTTCTAAACCCAGCCTACACTTCTGGCAGTTCTCTGTTGATGTGCTGTTCCAGTCATTTTGTGATAATCTTCAGCAGAATCTTGCTTGCAGGTGATATCAATGATATTGTTCAATAATTTCCACACTCTGTTGGATCACCTTTCTTTGGAATGGGAACAAGTATAGATCTCTTCCAGTCAGTTGGCCAAGTGGTTGTCCTCCAGATTTCTTGGCACAGCTTGGTGAGCACATCTAGGGCAGCATCTGTTAGTTGAAATACATCAATTGGTATGCCATCACTTCCTGGAGCCTTATATTTTGTGAATTCTTTAAAAGCAGCTTGAACATCTTCCTTCATCACCATAGGCTCTTGCTCATATGACTTTCCTTTAAGCACATTATATTGAAGCTTTGCAAAGAAGAAATAACTTTTAATTATCTTTTTTTCATTGATCACTACAAAGGATCAGGAATCAAGGATCAATGTGGGAATAATGGAAAAGATGATAAGCATATTGTTATTAGCACATTGGAACAGGGTATGTATGACTGTTCAAAAGGGGATGAAGAAGAAAGCGAAAGGAAGAAGAGAAGAAGGGGAGGGGGAAACAAAGGAAAACCAAACCACTAAGGCAGCAGAGATTGGAGAATAGATGGTGGTGGGGTGAAAGAATAGGCAAAAACAATGGGAATTTGATGAGACAGAGTGACAAAAGATATTGATCAATAGTAATTAATTATGTAAAACACAACATACATATATGTTGAGAAAATTATTTGAGAAGCTGCAATCTATGAAGACTAATGTGTCATGAAGATCTGAGGAAGACTCATCGATAACCTGTATTATACAGATGTTACAAATTTGCTTGCTAAAAGCGAGGAGGACTTGAAGCACTTGTTGCAAAAGATAAAAAAAATAAAGCCTTCAATAAGGATTGCATATCAACATCAAGAAAACAAAAACTCTTTCCACTGGACCAATAGGCAACATCATGTTAGATGGAGGAAAGATTGAAACTCTCAATAACATCATCTTGCTTGGATCTACAATCCTTGGTATCAGGAAATAAAGAGACACATTGCACTAGGAAAGTCTGCAGCAAGAGATTTCTCCAAGTTATTGAGGAGTAATGATGCCAGTCTGGGGACTAAGATGCATCTGATCCAAGCCATTATATTTCTGATCACTTGCTATGAATCTGAGTGCAGGACAATGAATAAGGATGACAGAAGAAGAGTTGATGCCTTTGAGTTATGGTGTTGGAGAAGAGCACTGAATATCCCATGTAATGCCAAAACAAAAAACAAGTATGTCTTGGAGAGGGTGCATCCGCAGTGTTCCTTGGAGGCAAAGATGGTAAAGCTTTGTCCCGCATACTTTGGGCAGGTTGCTAGAAGGGCTATTCCAAGAGAGGGACATCATGCTCCCAAAGGCAGAGGGTCAGTAAAAGAGAGGAAGACCCTTGACCACGTGCATTGACACGGCGACTGCTGCAGTGGGCTCTAGTGTGTCAGGAAGAGTGAAGATGGCACAGGATAGAACAGGATTCAGATATGCTCTTCATAAGGGTCCCTATGGATCATACTTGATTCAACGCTACCTAACAACAACAATAACAACATATGATGGAGGAAAATGCTTTTGATGGGGCATGGTATGGAGGAGAGAAATAGCAGCAAGTAAAGGAGTTGACTGAGAAAAGAATGAATGGTCAGAGTGAGGGTGCTGACTCAGACTTCTGCAGAAACACTGCAGCTGTGGTAAAAACTCGGGCTCAGGATTGTTATCAGCTCATTTTTAGTCTTTTTTCTTCTCTCTTACTGATGATTAACCTTTGGTTGTGCTATTCCTTCTAAATTAGATACTTTGTCAAGAATTTTCAGTTTTGTTTCTTTTTAATAAAGTGTCTGGAAATATTTCTTTGGTGTACAACTTGTTAAAGAAAATTAGATTAAACATAATAAAAGTGATCTCCCATCTGGAAACAACATAAAACGAGAATCTCGGCTGGTATTCACGCTGCTTTACAGCCACAGAAATGAACATCCAACATGCGTGCTGCCTGCCTGCCTGTGAATTTCCATTTGGCCATTACGCAATCATTTTTATTTTTTTCTTTTCTAAAAATGATTCTACGCTTCCGAAAAAAGCTACAATAGTCATCTTCAGCAATTATGAAAATTTCCCCGGATTAAGACATTGGCTTCCACATCTGGCAGGGAGAAAACAGCAGGAAGCCATGTGAGTCTTCCTTACGGCTCTTTTTTTTCTGAGAGGATTTCCAAGGATCCGATGGGGGTGACACAGCAGGCTTTTGGTGTAACTATAGAATTTGGATGCTGTTGCTGTTAGTGATATATGAGCAACCTTAGATATTTGATGAGGTGGGGATCCCAAGCCATACAGGTCCCTAAACAGAAGGTACTAACCAAAGGTGCTATACTTTTACTTCTGAATACATTACATAATAAATCAGAGTATTATTTTCTTATAATTTTTAGAATTCTAGAACTGGAAGAGAATGTTAATGATCATCAGCCACTTTATTTGGTTGAATGTGTTTCTTTTTAGAGCTAGCTTAGTAAAATGTATATTGAAACATGCCTGGGTTCTAAGCCATGTACAGGTGCCCTGGTGGCATAACAGTTAAAGAAATGTGACTGTTAACCAAAAAGGTGAGAGGTTCAAAACCATCAGCCATTGTACAGGAGAAAGAGGAAGCTGTCTACGTCTGTGAGATTAACAGCAATTGGAGTCAATAGTTCTCCTCTGTCCCACAAAATTGCCATGAATTGAAATCCAGTTGTTGACACTGGATTTTAATCCATGCTCTGCTGCTAACTAGCTGTGTGGCATTGAACAAACCATGCATGCTCTCTTGGTATTCTGATAGCTCCTCCTGCAACAATTTACAGCCTCTGAAAAGCTGCTGGAAGATCAGCTACAAGTTTATTTCAATTCAAAGGCACTTAACAACATAGAGGGATAATGAAAGCTATGTCAGGGTTATTCTGAATATGATAATGCATGTGGTGGGATGTCCAAAGACTACGATGTGTTTGGGAAAAAAACCCCCACAAACAGCCATTCTAGTTATCACTAGAACCAATCCATGGGACAGTAAGTTTTTTATGTTCAGTGTTGTAACAGTCATCTTGTTCTAGTGACAAGGCCATATAGGGCTAGCAATCATAAAAGGAGATGCCAACCTACTGATAGAGAAATTCTTCTGAATTAGGATTATTTGCATGACTAAAAGTATAAATATAGGTTTTTTTCTCACCATGCTGGATTTATAGCAGAAAGATTTTGATTTCACAAACAAACGCTCTCAAGTGGATCATGTATAGGAACCTACTTACAAACTCCTAATAATCTCATTTTAGCTGACAGAGATCTATTTCCTACCATCCAGAACCAGCTTGAGGTATATTGCCAGCAGTTCAAGATAACTAGAATGTCTCATGAAATCTCCTCTCTCTCTCTCTCTCTCTCTCTCTCTCTCTCTCTCTCT
>NW_006399783.1:16951512-16956672 GCF_000299155.1 Elephantulus edwardii
ACCATTTTAATAAAAAAGAAGGTTAATACTTCAAAGCCAATGACAGTAATTTACTATTAGAGTTCAAGTCTAGTTTTGATATTAAGTTCCCATCTAACATGGATGTTTTTCACCTCAGTGGTGCTGTGGAGAATTTCCTTGAATGACCTTGCCAATTACCCTCTTAAAAGCCTACCTTAATGTTCTACCTTTCCCATACTCACATATTTTGCCAAATGACTTACCAGTTCTTTCCTCTAAAGAAAACCACACCAGCTTCACTGCCACTGAGTGCATTATAATTCTTGGTGAC
Source organism: Elephantulus edwardii (assembly GCF_000299155.1). Classification (NCBI taxonomy): domain Eukaryota; kingdom Metazoa; phylum Chordata; class Mammalia; order Macroscelidea; family Macroscelididae; genus Elephantulus; species Elephantulus edwardii. Next base: position 16,951,805 of record NW_006399783.1, read on the forward strand.
TCTGCCTTGGGAGAGAGAGAGAGAGAGAGAGAGAGAGAGAGAGAGAAGCCTTTATAGAAGAGACTGCCCCTCTTTGTCTGAAAGGCTAACCTTTTGATTAGCATCACAACACATTTTCTTACTCCTAGTTTCTAGGCTTGGCCATCTTACTTTCTTTGGCCAGAAAAAAATAAAGTGAAAATGACAATGCAGCCTCACAGCTCTTTTGTGCTTTTGCCGTCACCAGAAAGGGACTTTGCATAAGTTAGTACACAATTACAGTATACTAATGAGACTTGTATAACAGTTTCCCTAGCTACAATGCTCCAGTCAAGCCAATGGTATCACTAAGTTGGTGTCACCCAGTACAATAATTCATGGTGTTATCTCCCTATGAGTGGGACTGACCAGTGAACTTTGCTTCTGTGTGGGGGTAGCCTGGTCTCACCCTACCCTTCTGGCCCCCTACAGCACTTATCCTCTTCCATTGGCTAAGGTTGCTGTTATTAAGTGCCATCGAGTCCAATACAACTCATAGCAACCCTATGAACCAAATATCTGAATCCTGTTCTGTAACTATTGTTGTTTTCCTATCATTCATAGAGTTTCCAAAGGCATGTTGTTTAGGAAAATGAATGCCAATCCTCCATCCAAGCCTGTCTTAATCTGGGAGCTCTACCAAACACTGTCCACCATAGGTAATCATTATGGCATTTGACACATATGTGGCACAATGTTGATTATCCCAGCAACCCCAAGTTATCTCAGTATAGCAAACTTTCAGGTTAGTGCTGTACCACTTAGAAGAATGTTCTTTCCAAACACGATTAACACCAGGTCCAAAGGCTGCAGGTCCAAGGGCCCAAATGACTTTTAAATACAAAGGCCCACCCACCAGGCCCTGACTGGCTAACATGGGAGAGAATATTCCAAAGAATACAACACCAAAGAATAAAACACACAATTCAGTGATTCTATCCCTTTTCTCAGCCCAATGATATACCCTGTGGTACCCCTGCCTAAAAGCTGAATGGAGGGGGGTGTGACAGAGAGTGGGGTGAGAGGAGGTGGTGACTAGTTACTACCATGAGTTATAGGTGCCATCAAATCTGGAGATGCCATTGTCTTGGTGATTTTCTCCCCTGTGGTACTAATGTTTGCTGCTGTGACCTTGAAGGCATTTTGGTGTCACCTCCTTGGATAGTGTCAAGGGGTGTTATCTGTACCCCAACATCTCCAAAGTGATTCCACTGAGCCAAGCCCACATTAGAACAAAGACCTCTGAATGACCTGTAGGAATGTGAGTTAAGGCAGCCAAGATTAACTGAGCACAGCCAAGACCAACAAAATTTAGCTAACCCAGCTAACATGATCCAGCCGAGATACAATCAGTCAGCACAGCCAAGGTCATCCAATACAACCAAGACCAACCTGGCATTGTAAAATGAGCTAACCCAGCCAAGATTAGACAATAGTGTCCATGTAGTCAAGGTGATTCCACATAACCAAGATCAACCAACACAGCCAAGACCAATCAGGCACAGACCAGTCACTACTAGCTAATCCACAAATGGAGGATTTATAATAATTGGTTGTTGTTTATTTCTAATCTACTAAAAAGACAAAAAGATGGTGTTCTAGTCCTTTTTCCCCCCTTTGTCATGTACAGACCATTTAGATCCAACTGGCACAGGAGGAGATTGCTCTTCCTTCCCCAGTAGAGCATCTGGTGGATTAGAACCATGAACCTTCCACATTGCAGTGTGGCTTCTTACCACTTGGCCATCAGAGCACCCTTGTGTTCTAGTCCCTTTCTATGAACTATTTCCATCATCCTGCTTTGGTCCTATAGTTAATTTCTGATTATCTTTCAAAATTCAGTTTAAAAATTGTTTTCCCAGGCAAGCCATCTCTAATTTTTCTGCTAAAACTAGATTTTCTCATTACATTTCCCTTTGGCTCTCTATTCTTTTAATTCTTAGTCCTTGTCATAAGTTTAATGTTTATATGTGATATTTAATTTTGTCCGTCCACTTGACTAGGCTATGGTTCCCAATGGTTTGATCAAACTCTAGACTAGTTCCTTAAGGTAAAGCAATGTAGTAGAATTACTTTCCATAACATTAATTTAATGTGATTTGATATCAACCCATCAGTTGAAAAGTTTGTTTTCTTGGGTGTGTTCATCCTCTAGGCTATAAATAAATATTTTTAACGTAATTAATATTCTCTTCTTACACAACACACTTTTTGTTACCTGATCTATGAATTTTGGGTGATTCTGTATTAATCACCAGCCTCCTACTTGACTTTGAACTTGTCAGTCATCACAGTCTTATAAGTAAATACTCTGGGGTAAATCAATCAGCTTCTCTCTCCCTCACTGGTTCTGTTTCTCTAAAGAAGTCTGAACTATATAATTACTGAGTCTACATAATTACTTGTAAGCTTTGTGAGCACGACACTCACCTTCTCTTGGCAACTGTACTTGGCCTGTAACCATTAAAACCAGTTGCTGCTGAGTTGATTCTTACTCCTGATGATCTCATGGGTGTCACAGAAGAACTGCACTCCATAGGGTTTTTAATGTTAATTTTTGGAAGTAGATGATCACCAGCGTTATTTTGGAAGCAGATTGCTTTCTTTTGAGCTATTCTGAGCTCACTGGAATATCCAACTTAGCAGTTGAATGAATTAACTGTTTGCACCACCAGGGGATTCCTTCTTGGTATGAGTAAGTGCTGGTGGAAACAATAACGAAAGGATGAGTGAGTGAGAAAAGTCTAATGGATGACAGGAAAGGAGAGAGGGTGGATCTTGAAGGCTTGGTCTCTGATCCAAGAGGTAGAGAGAGACTCAGCCTCTGAAATAACTAACTCAAGGATGCATCCAGCTAAGTTTTCTAGCATCTGCTGAGGAGGAAAGAAGACAGGAAATCCGCCTGAGAGAATACACTCGCCAAGAAAACTTCACAGCTGTCAAAATGTTTTCTCAGTCAAAGCTGGGACTACAGAAACCATGAGAGAAGGGGACCAGTGCCAACTTGAAGCACCAAATCCAGCAAAAGATTCTTATAAGCCCCTTTCTCTGCACCTGCAATTGCTTTTAGGCACAAGATGTTTTCCTCAAATAATCTCACCAATAATTAACCAAATGAATGTTCAAGAGTTTATGCTGTATTTAACTCAAAGTCTATAAAATCCTATGTTTTCAACATATTTGCTTTTTCTTGGAATTTTTATTGCTGTCACGATATAAATTTGAATTAAGAAATGTTTGTAATTTCAGTGAGCCTGAAGAAGTCTTTTAATAGCTGGGTAAGTATTTCATCCATTTCTTTAGTGCTGAAAGCTAGGGTTTAAGAAGAGTGCTCTGGATTTGTGCCTAAGTTTATTCTTTATTTTATTTTTTCTTCATTCTTTCTTTTGACAAGTTAACTGAACAACTAGTCTGTGCCAGGAGACAAACAAAATGAGAGTAAAAATACTAAACTCTCATAATTCTCTGAAAACTAATGATTCATTAGAAATCCCAAAGCTGTTGGTACATACTAAACTAGTTTCTATAGACTTTATTCTGATCCTTGGTGACCTCAGGTATGTCAGTGTAGAACTGTTCTCCATAAAGGTTTCAACAGCCATTTTTTTTTCAGAAGTAGACCACCAAGTCTATCTTTGGTGAGGCATCCGGGTGGGTTTCAACTGCCAACATTTTTATTAGTAGCCAAGTCCCTAGCCATTTGTATCAGCTAGGAGTCTCAACCAATATCTGATGAAAGAATAAAATTATCAAAGCATCAAAAGGCTATTCTGTTAATGCTTCTATATTGTCTTTTAAAGAGATACATAGACTCCCTGCAAAGTTAGCCTGATTTACAAGGAGGTTGGATTGAAGAGTGGTTATTTAATTGCCATTAGAATGAAAACTAAGATAATTGTAAAAAAAAATGCAGACTGTATGTCTCTCAAATAATAAGTTCTATTTTTCTAAGAACACATGATTCAAATTTTACTGTCAATTGTGATCTATAGGTTGACAAACATACATGTTTATTTTCAAGGACCCAAATCCACCCATATCTGCTGGTTAGAATAAATTGACTCAATTTCTAGAAAGCAATTTTAGGATATGCATCATAAGTCTCAATGACAGTTCACTGGTAGAAGTCTTGATTTGCATGCAGGAGACATGGATTCAATTCTTGGCCAGTGCAACTCTTAAGAAGTCACTACCCATCTGCCAGTAGTGTGTTGTTATGCTGCTGACTTAGGTTCCAGATTAAGATAGACTTAGAAGAAAGGTCTGGTGAGTTTTTGAAAATCAGCTAATGGAAAGGCTATGAATCGTAACAGCTACATACTATTTTGCATGGGTTTGTCAAAAGTTGAGGAATGATTTGATGGCATTTAAAAAGAAAAATCAAGTCTTACTAATGTTCCTTTTTCACTCTGTGGAGATCTGTATTGGTTTAATGAAATAAAAATGAACATGTGCAATGATGAAATGAAGAACTTTGCCTTGGGGGGAATAAAATGAAAAGAACTCAAATTTTCAGTTGTGATAGTATTGTTATGTGCCACTGAGTTGCCTGTGACTTATTGCAGTACAACAGCTCTGAAGCCTACCCTGTTCTGACCCAGTCTCACTGACTCTGACACACCTACCTCCATTGCCCCAGTTACTATATCAATAATCTCATCCAGGGTCTTCCTCTCCTGTGTCATCCCTCCACCTTTGCAAGTATGATGTCCTTCTCCAAGGACCAGTCCCTCCTGTCCATGTGCCCAAAGTATGTGAGATAGAGCTTCAAAATCCTGGCCTCCAAGGAGAAACTTGGTTTCATTCTCACCAAGACAAACCTGTTTGTTTTCTTGGTGGTCCATGTTCAA
>NW_006399783.1:16957744-16958699 GCF_000299155.1 Elephantulus edwardii
TTGGAGCCTTATTATTTTTTTCTTGAATGTTATATTGTTTTATTTTTTTAAATCATTTTTGGAGCCTTATTCTTTACAAATTCCTTCTGAGAAGCTTAAAATTCCTCCTTCATCACCATCGCCTCTTGATCATGTGTTCAGTGATGAAGATTTAGCGAAGTAAGCTGTGATATTGTCATGTGATAAAATATGAAGCTCTGTAGCAAGGATATTCCCTCAGTACTACCTCAAAAATCTTTCCCTGAAGTTGGTAGGAGGGATTTGACTTATTGAAACAATATCATTGATTTCACATGCAAGCAAGATTCTGCTGAAGATTATCCAAAAACAACTGGAACAGCACATTAACAGAGAACTGCCTGAAGTGCAGGCTGGGTTTAGAAGAGGCCAGGGTGCTAGGGATATTATAGCTAATGTTAGATGGATCTTGGCTGAAAGTAGGGAGTGCAAGAGGAAATCTTTCTGTGTTTCATTGACTACGCAAAGGCATTTGACTGTGTGGATCACAACAAATTGTGGCTGACTCTGAGAAGAATGGGATTTCCAGAACACTTGATTGTACTTATGTGAAGCCTATATTTGGATCAGGAGGCAGTCGTCAGAACAGAGCAAAGAAACACTGCATGGTTCAGAATTGAGAAGGGTGTACACCAGAGATGTATCCTATCTCCACACCTTGTCAATCTATATACAGAACAGATTATCCAGGAGGCTGGGCTCTATGAGGAGAAATGTGGGGTCAGAGGAAGACTCAGCAGCAATCTGTGTTATGCATATAATATAACCCTGCTTGCTGAAACTGAGAAGGACCTGAAGCGCTTGATGCCAAAGGACACTGCAGACTTAAATGGATTGAAGTTCAACATCAAGAAAACAAAGATTCTCACTACTGGGTTTATTGGCAGCATCATGATAGATGATGAAGAGATTGAGATTGTTCACAGCTTTAGTTTGT
>NW_006399783.1:16958909-16976552 GCF_000299155.1 Elephantulus edwardii
GGGATGATAGAAGGAAAGTTGATGCCTCTGAGCAGTGGTGCTGGAGAAGAGTACTGAATATACCATGGACTGCTAGGAGAACAAACAGGTTTGTTCTAGAAAGGGAGAGACAAGGCTGCTCGTTAGAGTCAAGAATTTTGAAGCTTCATCTGACATATTTTGGACATATTGCAAGGAGGGACTAGTCCTTGGAGACGGACATCATGCTTGGGTGGGCAGAAGGACAGAGCAGGAGAGGAAAACCCTTGATGAGAAGGATTGATTCAGAGACTGGGGTAATTGGAGTAAGTGTGTCAGACACAATAAGATTGACACAAGATAGAGCATGGCTTAGGGCTATTGTACATAGGGTCACTGTGATTCACAGGAGACTCAGTGTCACATAATAACAACAACAACCTCCTAAACAAGAGATAGGCAACAGTGTGATAGACTAGTAGTAGTATATGGTGTAAAAGATCACAGAAGTGACTTGTGAACTAAACTATCTTATTAAGAGGTGACTGGACTAGGGAGGGTTTGACCAGGTAGCTAGGAGCACAAGGAATGGGGGTGTAGCAGAGAAAGGTAAGAGACAAGATACACATGCTTGGATTGGGGTTGGGGGCACTGAATGTATTATTTATTTCTGTAAAGGAAGTGTCTTTCATCTGCTAGGTAAAATGCTTATGTGTCAGATATTGTTCTAAATCTAAGCATATAAATTAAGACAGTCTAGGAAGAAGGACTGGATGCTTACTTCTGAAATATAATAGACTTCAAAAATTCTATGTATAGCAGAGCACACTTAGACAAACAGAGTAGGCAACAGAGGCTGAGCCCTCAAATTTGGGAACACAAAGGTGGAGGGGCAGTTGTAAAAAGAAATTAATGATTGATACATAGAATGTGAGAAGTATGAATGTAGGGAAACTAGACATTTTTAAGAAAGAAATGGAGAGTATAAATATTAACATATTAGGTATTAGCAAAATGAGATGATTGGCATGATGCATTTTGAATCGGATAATCATATGATCTACTATGCTGTAAATGAAAAGGTGAGAAAAAAATGGGGTCATTTTCATAGTTAAAAAGGACATTTCTAAATCCATCCTAAAATACAATATAGTGAGTGACAGGATAATGTCCATGCACATACAAGGAAGACCTGTTAATACCACTATCATTTAAATTTATGCACCAAAAACCAGAGTTAAAGAGGAGGAAATAGATGATTTCTATAAACTCTATCAATCAGAAAGAGATCGAACACGTAATCAAGATGAATTAATAACAATGGGTGACTGGAATATAAAAGTTGGGAATCAGGAAGAAGGATCAGTATTCAGAAAATATGGACTCAGTGATAGAAATGAGGCTGGAGATAGAATGATAGAATTCTGTACAACTAATGATTTATTTATAGCAAATACCTTTTATAAGAAACAAACACAGGCTATTTACAAGGATTTCATCAGATGGGATGCACACGAATCAGATCGATTACACCTGTGGAAGGAAACGTTGGAAAAGTTCAGTATCAGCAATGAAAACTAAGCCAGATGCTGATTGTGGAACAGACCATCAACTACTCATACGCAAGTTCAAATTAAAGCTAAAATAGGGCAAATCATATCTGCAGGAATAAAAATTTGATCTTGAGTTTATAGCTCTTCAATTTAAAAATCATTTCAGGAATAGGTTACAGGCCTTGAACTCTAATGAACTAATGACCTGATGGCCTATGGGAAGATATCAAGATATCATTCATGAAGAATGCAAAAAGTCATTACAAAGAAGGAAGAAGAAGAAAAGACTAAAATGGATGTCATAACATACTCTGAATATCGCACTAGAGCACCAAGAAGCCAAAGGAAAGGGAAGAAATCAAGACATTAAGAAGCTGAATAGAAGACTTCAAAGAGCACCTCAGGAAGGTTAGGTAAAGTATTGTAATGAAATGTGCAAGCAGCTAGAGTTGGGAAATCAAAAGGGCCAAACTCGCTCAGTATTTCTTAAGCTAAAGGAACTGAAGAACAAATTAAAGCCCCGAGTTGCAATGCTTAAGGATGCTATGGGCAGAATCATGAATGATTCAGGATGTATTTTAAAAAGATGTAAGGAGTATACATACAGTCATTGTACCAAAAAGGATTGGCTGACACAGAAGAATTTCAAGGAACAACATATGCTCAAGCGGCAATGATGATGAAGAAGAGAGTGAAGGCTGTTATGAAGGATTTGGGGTTAAAAACAAACCCCAAAACCCCGAGGAATTGATGGAATATCATTTGATATATTTCAACAAACAGATGTTGCCCTGAATGTGCTCACCAAGTTATGCCAAAATATCTGGAGTACAACTGGTTGGCCAACTGACTGGAAGAGATCCATATTAATTCCCATTCCAAATAAAAAAGATGACCTGACAGAGTGAGGAAATTATTGAACAATATCACTAAAATCATGCATTAGCAAAATCCTGTTGAAGATTATCCAGAAACAACTGGATCAACACATTGATGAAGAACTACTAGAAATACAGGCTGGATTTAGAAGAGGTTGTGGCACTAGAGACGGTATTATCAATGTCAGAAGGATCATGACAGAAAGCAAAGAGTACCAGAAGAATGTATAGCCATTTAACTGTGTGGATCACAGCAAATTGTGGCTAACCTTGAGGAAAATGGAAATCCCAGAACATTGATTTTGTTTATGTGAAACCTATCCTTGAATAAGGAAGTGGAACAGAGCAGGGAAACAGTGCATAGTTCAAAATCAGTAAAGGAGAACATTAGGGATGCATCCTGTCTTCATACATTTTGAACCTGTTTAACACATCATTTGGGAAGCAGGATTTTATGAGAAGTATGTGGTCAAGATTGGAGGAAGATTCATCAACATTCTATGATGCACAGATGACACAACCTTGCTTGCTGAAACTAAAGAAGATGTGAAGCACAGGCTGCAGAAAGTCAAGAACTATAGTCTTCAATAGGATTGAAGCTCAATATCAAGAAGACAAAGATTCTCACCACTGAGCAAACTGGCAGTACAATGATAGATGGAGAAGAGATTGAGGTTGTTAACAATTACAGCTTACTCGGTCCCACAACCAACACTCTTAACACCAGCAGTCAGGAAATCAAAAGACAAATTGCCTTGGGAAAATCTGCTGTTAGGGACTTCACCAGAGTACTGAAAAGCAACAATGTCAGTCTAGAGACCAAGGTGTGCCTAATCCATGCCATAGTCTTCTCAATTACTTGTTATGCTTCAGAGAGCTGGACAATGACTAAGGATGACAGAAGAAGAATCAATGTCTTTGAATTGTGATGCTGGAGAAGAATCTTGAACATATCGTGGACTGCCAAGAAAACAAATAAGTCTGTCTTGTAGAGGGTGAAAGCAAGTTTCTCCTTGGAGGCTAGGATTTTGAAGCTCTGTCTTACATACTTTGGGCACATGGCCAGAAGAGACTGATCCTTGGAGAAAGCATTACTTTCAGAAGTGTGAACAGACAGAACAGGAGAGGAAGTCTCTGGATGAGATGGAGTAATACAGTAACTAGGGTAATGGGGGTTGGTGGGTCAGTGGATCAGGACAGAGATGGGTTCCGCTCTGGTCTACATATGGTTGCTATAGTTTGCTGGTGACTCAATGGCACAGAGTAATAGCAACAAGGACATGTTTGCAGGCTCATGTGTGAAGCATTTGATTCTGAAGATGGTTTCTCTTACCTTGATGGGGGTCATATGTGGACTGTGTGGCTAATTTATTTTGTTCCCAATTGGGTATGAGCTGATGGGATTTACAGGATTTAGCAAAAATGAGCTGTGGGCTGGAAGCCTCTTGGTTTAGTCAATGAGGACCTGGTGGGTGGGCCACCATTAGTTCTGATGTTAATTGTGTTTCAGTTGAACATTCTTCTAAGTGGTACAGCACTGGTCTGTCAATTTGCTGTACTGAAGAAACTTAGGGTTGCTGTGATGCTGAATGCTGTGCCACTGGTATGTCAAATGCCATAAAGATTACCCATAGTGAACAATGTTTGGTGGAGCTTCCAGAATGATTCAGGTTTAGTAGCAGGAGTGGCATCTATTTCCTAAACCACATGCCTCAAGAAACTCTATGAACACAGAGAAAAGATGACAGTTATAGTGCAGGGTTCAGGTCTTTTGTTCATAGGGTCGCTGAGTTGTGCTCAACTCGACTACATTTCACAACAACAAACCTACAGAATAAGACATGCATATTTGACACTGAAAAATGTTCATGAAAACATGTCTAAATGAAAAAATTATATACACAGTATGGAACAGTATGTATCATAGACCAAATTTTTGTAAAATAAAAAAAAAATAAAGATACACAACACAGAAAAAAAATACAAGGGATCCATGACACTAGTTTAACAACTGTACAAGTGTGGTGACATTATGAGTGGCTTTATTTTGCTGTTAGGCAAATTTTTACTTTATGCCCGAGTTGCATTTTAAATTAGATAACATTGTGCTGAATATTATAAAACATACAGAGTATCTAAAGTGACTTTACCATTTTGTCTTTTAAATAAACCACTTGGTCAAACCACTATAAATTTTTGATGCTGTGAAAATCAAAGGGTAGTTTAGGTCAACCATTCGGTTTTTAGTCCTTTCAATTTGTTGCTGTAAGCAGATTGAAGGGAAACACTAGAATGGACAAAACTAAATGGACAAATTCTAATCTCTCTATCATTATGGATCCATTTTACTATAACATACATGCTAGGTTTCTACTTTCCTTTCAGTGTGTGCCAGACCTTGCACTGAGCACTGGGAATGTTGATGTAACTGTCAGAATTCAAGTCTTTGTGAAATGGATGGCTTGTGAAAGACTCAGAATTTTTTAATACTTTAGTAAGAATTTTCTAATAGTGCCAAAGTCTGGGGAAGAGAGAAGGCTTCAGGATAAAGGAATCTATACAATGGGACCAGAAAGAGAAACAGGAATTAGTAGGGAGAAAGGTGCTGAATAAATCCTCCAGATAGAAAAATAAAAGAATAATCCAGGAGTGACCTGAGTCAGACTGAAGCAGGTATATTGAGGCCAGATAATGTAAGCTGTAGGATTCACAAGGAGATTTAACTTCCTGCCAAGATCCACTCTAGCACTGTACTGATTATTATAAATCATGGAAAAAGGGGTGTGCACATGGACTGGTCAGATGAGAGTCAATCCTTTAAACCATAGCAACAACTAGGGGAGTCTATGACAAGTTATTAACAAAAAGAATGTTGTGATTGGGAAGAGGTGGATGAATTGACAAAATTTGTAGTGGTTATTTAGAATCAGTGGAGGATAGGTACAGTTATGCAGAGAAGATAATCAAGAGAGATACCAGAGTTACCTAGGGGTGGGTGAGATAGGAAAACCTACAGAGCACAGTGGTCAGATGAATCAATTTGCTTATGGTACACTCAGAAAAAAGGGAGAGAGAAAGAGAGAGAGAGAGAGTTGGGGTGTTGGGAAGGGAGGAAAGGAGGGAGAGAGAGAGTGAGTTAGGGCAGGAGGGAGGGAGGGAGAAAAGGGGAGAGAGAGAGAGAGAGAGAATATGAAAGAAACAGAGATCATGAGAGAGAAGAGAAGGAATGATAGAAAGAAGTCCATAAAGTGTTTAGAAGACAGTGTGAAACTCAAGAAAGAGACAAACTAGAGATGCTGGTTGTGAAATTATCAACATACAAAGAATTATTGAAACCACAGGAATAATACATAAAACAGAACAGAGAAATATTGAGTTCACCCTGGAGCATGGCCAAACAGAACCCCAAGGTGCCTCCACATTTGAGGAAAAAAGAATGGGATGTAGTGGCTAGAAAGACAGAAGGAGCTTTATGGGTGTGTTTGTGTGTTTCCAAGGAGATCACTGAGGCGTGAATCTCACAGTTATAACTACAACATTGGAAGAAATGTCAAGTATGGGGAACACAGAAGAGTCTCCCTGGAGCTTTGATGTGGATGGTCATCTTGGTGAGATCAGCCCATGTATGCAGGGTGGTGGAAATGGATTTGGGGCTGCGGGGGAGTGAGTTCAGGCATGAGAGGGAGATGGAAGAACAAAGATGGGAAGTTCGCACTTTTTCCAATGACTTTGCTGTGAAGAGGAAATAGGCAGCTACTGGTGGTGGTTTGGAGAGTTTTGGGAGAGGCTGTTGGTTTTAATAAAAGAGAGTTGAAGGTTTGAGTCAGACACTAAAGAATCAAGAATCAAGAATAAAGAAAATGCTAGATATAAAAAAAGATAGAAAGGATTACCAGTGAAGAACTGAAGGAAAGAGAGGGGAAGGACATTTAGAATATAGGATTGGAAACGTTCCCTCTTGATCAACCCAAGTGGATGGAAAGATGGATATCCAACTTTGTAAGTCTACTTTGAAACTATGAGTGATTTGCAGGCATTTCTGTTTAAAGGCTTCTTCTGTCTTTTTCTTTGCAGTAGGAGGTGAGGTTATCTGCCTAGAGAGAGTGGGAAGTGGTGGGGTAGGAGAATTGAGAAGTGTGGAGAAATTTGAAATAGCTGCTCTAGAGAGTAGGTGACATCTTACTCAGGAAATGAGTTGTTTCTGGAAGCACTGAGACCCAGCTAATATCAGAGGACTTGCATTTTTATTTGCACTGTTGTGCCAGGTGGTGAAACTTCTTCAGCCAGGGCTCAGTAATCAGAAGTGGGCATGGAGAGGCCAGATGTCAAGACTGGTGAAGATTGGAAACATGACTAGAAAGAATGGTAGAAGCATAGTGGGTTCATCTAGTTGAGGCAAGAGGGATGTTAAAGTCCTGAATTCTTAAGGATCAAGTTGATAGGAATAGAATTTGAGATATGAAAGAAGGTTATCTTGAGGTCTTCTGATCTTGAGGGTCCAATAATGTTGAAAATGTCAGGCTGAGTATCTTGGTGGTTAGTTTTCTGAAAGCAACAGGACAGATTTGAAGATTTCCTCAATGTAAGAGCTCTAGGTCAGGCAAATCCAGAGACACTGTGGGAGTGAGGGACTGTCAGGAGCTGGCTAACCTGCAAAGCAGGATCAGCAACACTTTGTAAAAACAACAGGACCACCTATCTTGGGTTGACCATCTGTTCTGCAGAAAACAACTCCAGGAAGCAGTATGCTAATGAACAGGGAGTGACCAAAGGTTTCTGAATCTTAGGAATGTGATACAGTTTTGGTTTTGTCTTTCAAAATATATTATAAGATATCCCGGAAGAGGTCTTTGTTTTGTGTGAATGTCTGGGAATGTTCTATCTACCAGTCAACATCTCAGACAAATAGGAGATAATGCGATTACCCCTGCAAGCGTGTTCCTAGGACATATATAAATCTTTGCCCTGAGATTAAAGCTCGCTCGCTATTCGCCATCAACGAATAGTCTCTCCAAGTCTTCATTTCAACCTGGTGCCTCTTTTTGGCGGAATTCTCCCGACATATCGGGGCTGGATCCCCGATAAGGGACTGAAGAGGAAAAAGGTGAATGTTATGGGCGGGGATGGCATCAGAGAAGAAGCCAAGTGTTAAGATGAGTGGATTCTCATAAAGGTACTGGAGTCACTCTTCACAACAGATCTTAGAAGGAGAGAGAGGGAATGTGAGAACCAGACTTTGAGTTCTTAGTGAATGAGGGGAAATGAAGCCAGGAGGTTGGCGGAGGATTGACAGTGAGGAGGATGAAGGATCACAGACCCCATCTTTGTAGGTGAATGAAGTAGACTTTTCATGCTAAGTTGAAGAGTGATGATCTAGAAGTAGGAGAAAAGAGAAAAATGTCCAGCGACCTTCTCCATCTGTGGAATGAGTGTGTGGAAGAGTAAGCAGCCCCTCTCAGAAGGCTGCAGCAAATGGTGATTTTAGGAGAGTCACATTCCTGTTAAGGAGGAAGGTGAAGAAGAGACTCAGTAAAAATTCAATTGAGTAGGACTTCCTAAGTTAAGGAATCTATGTGAAAGAGTATGGCCGCACCTTTTTTTCTTCAGAGCAACGTGTGGATTTGAACTGTAGACCTGTGAGTTAGTCACCCAACACTTAATCCATCATGTCACCGCAGCCTTTCCCAGCTCCTTGGGGGGACCAGTTACATCATAGTTTGTTTGAATGGTACTTCCTAGAATTGTGCAGTACACAAACTGCCTGACCTGATAAAGAAGCCCTGCTTCTAACAGACAAATGAGTTGATTCAACAAGTATTACTTCTACACCTGCAACTGCTAGGTTGTACATTTTCATGCAATTTATTGAATAGGAGGGACTCTTTAAAGATAGGTCTAATTAGCTGCCCACAAATTAAGCAGAGCTTGTTGTCAAGGAGTTTTCTGGTTAGCCACATAATATCTCAGTGAAAATGGGCTTTGCTCCTTCGGAAACGTGTCATGGCTTGGGAACTCACGGAATTCCCTTTGGTGGCCACATCTGTGCCCTTTCCTCCATGGTAGACTGGGACAAAGGCAAATTCCCTCCACATCTCAGTCTCACTGAGCACGCTGTGCCACAAAAAAGAAGGTTGACAATGCCATTTTGCCACTTTTCCCTCTTCTGGTTGGATAATTGCATTGTCAAGAATTACTTATCATACACTTAACACTTAATACCTATTTATTATGAGTTCATGTAACTGCTATTTAAAGAATAATTCTCGCTAACTCCCTTCTACCCCGTTTGATGCCACTCTGATTCTGTAATTGCTGGTTTCTGCGATATTATGCCACAAAACCTGAAAGCATAATTGGTTGTTTCATTCCAGACAATACGTTTTTCAAGATGCTTAAAGCGTAACTGGCAGATCTGAAGTGCAGCAGAAGCAGTCAGGCGAGCACAGGCATGGCTGGATGGCTGCACAGAGTAATTTATGCAGAAATCCAGTAGGACTACAGAGGGTAAAACGTTTTCAATAAAAAGAAAAGTGAAGGGGTACACTATTCTTTTGTGAAGACCCTTTGTTTTTAGTTTTTATCTGCTGGAGCAAACCAGCCCCAATTATAAGAAGTGTGAAAAGCAAGGTGGAAACTGGGTCCATGGCTGAGCAACAGATGGGCTTCTGGAGCGGAGGCATGATTGTGGCACGTGGTGTTACTTCACCGCAAATGGTGGGACCAAGGTTATGTGTTGCAGTGTTCCTAAATCCCCTCCTTTCTTAGAGGTCCCTTAGACTTACTTCCTCCAGGACCATTGTTTCTTATTCCCATCAAATCATGGCTTACTTAAACTCAAGTGACAGTGACAATTATACGCGTTGTTGTGTACCATCCAGTAGGAACCGACTCATCCCTGTAGTGCATTTTCAGAGGCTGCAGATTGCGTGCGTGGTGATCTTTTTCCTGGGGATCAGCTGGTGGATTTGAACCACATGTTTTAGGGATGGCAGCACAGCTTCTTACCACTAGACCATGAGATCTCCCTCTGTGTTTTGCTCTGGGTTCCTATTCTTTCCTTCTCTCCCTGTCTCTTCCTTTTCTCTTTTTGCTTCCTTCTTTCTTTTTATTCCTCCTGTTCTCCTTTTTCTTTTTTCATTCCTTCTTTCCTCTTTATCTTTCTTCCTTTTTTCTCCTTCCTCTGGCTCTTCCTATCTTTCATCTCCACTTTCTACCTCTCTCCCTCCCTTATTGCCTCCTCTGGCCTTCCTTCTTTTTTCTCTTTTTCTTTCTTGCTTTCCTTCCCTTCCCTTTCTCCCTCTTCTCATTGATTCCACTCTGCAAAAGCCCACAAAGGTACTTATGGTCTTTCCAAGGAAATAGAGATTAAAAAACAAAGCAAAGCAAAGCAAACAAAAACCCACACAAAAACCCATACTACAACAGAATGTGAAGAGATAAATCACATAAGGAAGGAAGATGGGGTGCAGCAAGTCTCTATTCTCCATTCTCACCCAAGGATTTCTGCAGCCCATTTCAGAGCCAGCCGTAGCTATGTTGAGTTGATCCCGGTCCAAGTCTCTTTGACTCATGTCACACCTGTAATTGTAAATTTCATGTCACACGTGTAATCATAAATTCTTACTGAACTGAAGGAATCATTCATATGCTATAGTAGGATCCCTAAGAATGTGTCTCATGTATACCAAGGGTGAACTCAGCATTCCCTTTGAAAGGATAAGTCATCATTGTGAAGGACTTTCTGAACCCCACCCTCCTTCCCATTCAATCAATACCAGTCATGTGACATCCCAGATTATCACACAGTCAGGCAAGTGCGGTGGGCCAGGAATTATTGGTCCTGCTAAGAACCTGCACAAGCAGACAGATGTGTAAAGAATGGTGACATCATAGAGAACGGGAAGATTTCTCCTTCCTGGGGCAAAGAGAGAAAGCAACCTGTGACCTGTGTGCATGCATTTCCCACCAAGCAAGGTGGGACGGGGCATGGGAACAGCAGAGGCAGAGACAGTCAGACCCACTTGGAGGAAAAGGACAAAGAGTTGGACTCTAATGCTTGTTTCTCACACTGACCAAGTTGCTTACAGATCAGGGAGCACATTTGATTTTTAGGACAAAGAAAGATTATCAGTGGTTTCTCAGAAACCTCAGGACTAGAATCTCCAAATACCGTCTTTATGTGACTTTGGTCCCATTGCAGTCCATGTTCTGGGTGGTGCAAACAGTTGGAGATTTGCAAACCCCAAGGGCATCTCAGAAAAATGTACTTCTGAAAAACTAGCTATTGAAAACCCCATGGACCACTGCTGTACTCAGACACATGGGCTCTCTGTGGGTCAGCACTGGCTGGACAGAAGTGGTCAGTTGTCCAGTGCACATATTTCCCCAAGATGAGGGCAGTATCTAGGACTGACTGACTTCTAAATGTCTTATCTAATAGCAACCTGGGCAGCCTCAACCAGGGAGAGATGCTGAGGGATTCTTTAATAGGAAGACACAGTCTTTAAACTTCATCAAAGTCCAGAACTTACAGCGTTTAGGCAAGTTGGTTTATTTTTCCCCTTCCAAACTAGATTATGGTGCACATTAATTAGCAACTCCAAATTAAAAGTTGCTCACATAACAGAAATGAGGAAGAAAGGCCATGTTTCTGCCCTGCTTGATTTGAGACAGGAAAAAAATATCAGAGGCAAGGCTGGCAGTCATCTCTCTAACGTATTAAAGGTGTCAGTCTTGAAACACATCAAGGGAAGAAGAAATTATGACTGAGTGTTTGAGCTGCAGCCGCCTCTGAAAAACATTTCCTGTAGCTCCCAACTTCTTTGTGGGTGAATCTATCAGAGGCAGGGCTGTCACTTGCAGAGAGAGTCTTGACTCAGAAAGATGAATACAAAATTAGCCTTTTGACAGTTCACAAAAGTTCGTGGGGTTATTTTCTTTGGTGCATTCATTTGTGAGGGGAGGGCTCACTGCTGCTGTTAGTGGTTGTCAGGTTGGTCCCCAAATCATGGTGACCTCATGCACAGTGAAAAGAAACACTGCCCAGTTTCATGTCATCGATCATGACAATCAGATACAGACAGAGTGTCATGATTCCTAGGGTTTTCATTGGTGATTTTTGAAAGAAAATTTCTGGGCCTTTCCACCGGTTCACCTTGATCTGAACACTCAAGCATCCCACTCACCGGCCTCCACTGGCAGATAGATGCTGGCTCATTGGACACGAATAGAATTCTGTCTCCTGTGTGGAAGGTGGGACTTCAGACCCAGAACCACTGCTGCCTTCTTGTGTACGGGTGCCACAGGGAGGGTGATGGTTCACTAATGTTTTTACGATTTTTTATTATCATAGAGAGATCTGAAGATAAGCTATTTCCATGGCACTGTCTTTCCTAGGTGTCTCATGGGCTTGGGCCACTAACGGGAATTAACTCTATTGAGGATCCACATCCTACTGGGATCTCTGACCTTGAAAATGGTCTTATCAGCTCTGCATTCCACCTTGCATTTTCTCCTTGCTTCTTTCCTTCCTTTTTTCTTCTCTCTTCTCCATTCCCTCTCTCCCTTTCAACCTCCCTCTCATCTTTCTCTCCCTTTTCTTCTTCCCTTTCTCCCTCCTTTCTTCTTGTTCCATCCTATCCTACCTGATAAAATTGCTTTCTGAATATCACAAAATGGCTAATAACTTTACTGGGTGAGGGCATGTACCACTCAGAAAGGGGTACATGTCTAGTCCCAGCTCAACCACCAAAAACTTCCTGAGGGAAGGGAGGGCGTTGCCTTGTTTGCCTGTGCCTGAGAGCGCTGGCAGCTTGGGGATCCCTGGATCTAGAAGCCAGTGATTAAATTGTGAATGTCTTCATCTGTGTGTGTGAAAAAGTTCTTTGTGTTCATCAGGAAGCCTGTGATCAGCAGCACATTAGTACAGCAAGGTCTTACAAGTACCAATTAGAGAGATAATTGGGGGGGGGGGTAAACAAAGATAATTCTGACTGGCCAAGGTTTTTGATATTCACCTGGTCTTGAAGTTTCCAAAGGTACTGTTTTCAGTACACTCATTTTGCTTTATAGCAAGAACCCAGAAGTTAGGGTTCTGCATAGTATACCTGTACTGCTGTGCCCCTTGAACACTTTTAAAAGGTGATGTAGAAAAGTAGATCTAAGGCCCACAGAGCCAGAAGTAGCAGATTTGGCTGAGACCATTGCAACACCTCTGATGCTATTCTTTGGAATTTTTACTGAGGGGGAAAATAAAATGTCCCCATCTCTGCTGAAGAACAGAAGGTCAATCTGTTGGGTGAAAATCAGAGATCAGTTGGTAGATGGTAAGAAAATTATTGTATATTAAAATAGCCGTCAAAATATTACTAAAAATAGTATAATTTCTCTTTAGAGTTGTTTCAGAGCTTTGGGTTACTAGAAGCTTGTAATTAACACCTGAGATGGAATGAAATGGCTTTCTAGCACCATATGTGTCCCAGGGCTTACATGAGGAAAGTGGCTTCTGAATGTGGTTTGCTTCTATTTGCTGAAGAACTATTTGGTATGTGTTTTGGGCTCAGAAATGTCCTAAAATCAACATGGGCTATGAGACACTGTCAGCACAGATGTATGTATTCATCACCTATGTACTACTCTTGGGCAGGCAGTGCTGCGTCTTTGACAAGGCTGATGACAACAATAATAATATTGAATGCTTTGAGTACAATGGTGATTTAGTGGAACACTTGTCTTCCATATAGGAGATCCAGGTTCAGTTCACAATTAATACAAAACATGTACAGCCATCACCCATCTTTATTATAGCCAGTTCTGTTCACAGTTATTACAAATCTTGTACGTTCATCATTTATTTTTTTACAGGCATGTATGTTGCTATGATTCTGAAAATGTCTTAGCAGAGTTTACAGACTAAGACGGACTAGGAAGAAAAGACTGGCTATCTACTATTGAAAATCAGCAAGTGAAAACCAGCCAAAGAATTGTAATAATCTAGTCAGAAAATCAAAAGGGCAGAACTCGATCAGCATTTCTTAAGCTCAAGGAACTGAAGAACAAATTCAAACCTCGAGCTGCTATAATCAAGGATGCTTTCAGCAGAATGTTAAATGATCCAGAAGACATTAAAAGAAGATGGAAGGAATATATTGAGTCATTGTATCGAAAGGAATTGGCAGATACAGAAGAATTTAATGAAATAACATTTGAGCAAGAGCCTATGGTGAGGAAAGAAGAAGTTCAAGCTGCTTTGAAGGAAATAGCAAGAAATAAGGCCCCAGAACAGACGATATACCAATTGACATATTTCACCTAACAGATGTTGCCCTGGATGTGCTCACCAAGTTGTGCCAAGAAATCTGGAGAACAACCACTTGGCCAACTGACTGGAAGAGTTCTGTATTTGTTCCCATTCCAAAGAAGGGTGACCCAACAGAGTGTGGAAACTACAGAACAATATCACTGATTTCACGCACAAGCAAGATTCTGCTGAAGATCATCCAAAAACGATTAGAACAGCACATCAGCAGAGAACTGCCGGAAGTCCAGGCTGGGTCTAGAAGGGGTCGTGGTACTAGGGATATTACAGCTGATGTTAGATGGATCTTAGCTGAAAGCAGAGAATCCCAGAAGAATGTCTATCTGTGTTTCATTGATTATGCAAAGGCATTTGACTGTGTGGATCATAACAAACTGTGGCTGACTCTGAGAAGAATGGGAATCCCAGAACATTTAACCATCCTAATGCAAAACCTATACTTGGACCAAAAGGCAGTCGTCAGAACAGAGCAAGGCAACACTGCATGGTTCAAAATTCGGAAGGGTGTACGCCAGGGATATGTCCTATCTTCATACCTTTTCAACCTGTATGCAGAGCGGATTATCCAAGAGGCTGGGCTCTATGAGGAGAAGCGTGGCATTAGGATTGGTGGAAGATCTATTAACAATCTGCGTTATGCAGATGACACAACCCTGCTTGCTGAAACTGAGGAGGACCTCATGCACTTGCTGCGAAAAGTCAAGGACTGCAGTCTTCAGTATGGACAGAGGCTCAATGTCAAGAAGACGACGATTCTCACCACTGGACCAATCGGTAGCATCAGGATGGATGGCGAAGAGATTGAGATTGTTCACAGCTTCAGTTTCCTCGGCTCCACAGCCAACACTCTTGGCACCAGCAGTCAGGAAATCAAAAAACGTATTGCGATGGGAAAGTCTGCGGTTAGGGACCTCTCTAAAGTACTCAAGAGCAACAGTGTCTCTCTGGAGACTAAGGTGCACCTGATACAGGCCATGGTCTTTGAAATCACTTGTTATGCATCAGAGAGTTGGACAATGACTAGGGAGGATAGAAGGAGAATTGACGCCTTTGAGCTGTGGTGCTGGAGAAGAGTATTGAATGTTCCATGGACTGCCAAGAAAACAAACAGATCCATCCTAGAGAGGGTTAAACCAGGCTACTCCTTGGAGCCAAGGATTCTGGGGCTTCGTCTGACATACTTTGGACATGTTGTAAGGAGAGACAGGTCCTTGAAGAGGGACATCATTTTTTGGTAGGGTAGAGGGACAGCACAGGAGGGGAAGACCCTCCATGAGGTGGATTGATTCAGTGACTGAGGTAATCGGGATGGGTGTGTCAGAGGCCATGTGACTGGCCCAGGATAGAGCAGGGTTTAGGGCTGTTGTACATAGGGTCATTATGAGTCGCAAAGGGCACATAACAACAACAACAAAAATCCCATTGGACTTGAGGTCACAATGAGATGAGGATGCACTCAGTGGCAGTTAACAAACAATATTGAGCCCACCATGCACTTTTTATTTTCCTCTTGAGAAAGTTTATCAAGAACCTGAGTTTCCAAGGAGTTTTTATCTATTACCTTGCTTAATTCCCATAACAATGATCCAGGAGCCTGGAAGATTACCCAAGATCTCTCCGATAGTTAAGTAGTGAAGTTGGAATACACACTCAGGCTGCCTGACTCCAGACTCTTATCTCTATACCAATGAACATAAGAAATGGCCTTTTGCAATGGAAGTTGTGGCATTAGGCTGGCTTTTTTAGCCATTTTGTTAGCCACTGCATAGGTATCTTAACTGCAGACACATGGTCTTGCAAATCATCAACAGTTGTGGAACTTATATAAGAGAAAGAGTGCTTTCTAAATTGTAGACAGTGAAACCCCAGCAATGAGGATGGTGAAGATGTTGTGGAGGCTGTGGCATTGCTGTGGAGATACTGTGGCAAGGTATAACTTGAGGCTTCTTACATTGGTGCTGGCCACAGTTAAAGGTTTTCGTTGTCAGATGATTAAAGGAGAAGATGATTTATAACTGCTGTGGGGAAAACCTTACTAGATGAGTTGGATTTGTGCTAATAAACTGAATTGGGAATTTTTCACCAATTGAGGAATTTTGGTTTGCTGTTAATCTGGCTTGAGACTATTGAACTAAACTTGGACTTGCATTGGGTGATAGTCTTTGCTTCTTCCACTCTCCAACTTATTTTTCTAATAAATCCCACTGTATACCACAACTATGAGTAAAGTCTGTGAGTCAACAACAAATATTGAACCCAACGATTGGTGGAAATATATCCAGTATCATGGGGGGCATGTCTGACCTAGCAGCTATCTGTTTGCTGCTACGGATATTATTGATGGAGATAATTTTCCTGTGTGAAGTAAGTAGAAGTCAGAATCAGACACCGTATTGCAGTTACTCCTTTTGCAGAAGCAGTATGAATTGTTACATGGTTGACTAGTAGAGATGCTTCAGAAGAAAGGCCTTGTGATCTAATTCCAAAAATCAGCCTTTGAGAACCCTGTGCAACAAGTTCTATTCTGTAAAACTTGGGCTTACCATGAGTTAGATCCCCCTTGACAGAGAATGTTCACAGTGCCATAGGAGCCCTGAAGAGGGTTGATCATCTTCATGGAATCTACTAGAACGCTTCCTTCATTATCTAGGTACTTATGATCACACAGCCCTATTAGTTAAAAAAAATGAGCATTTCCTTTATTATATGTCTTTTACTTTACAAATGATCTGTTCGTATTGGTATATTTCAAAATGTGTGTGGGGATGTGGAGCAGTAGCAACTCTCCATCCTGGGAATGCAACTTGGTCCAGATACTTTGCATAATAGATTGGCATTTTCTTAAAAGTTATCTTTGGTTTACTATTGAACCAACAAGTGTTCTCCCAGGTATTTGCCCAAATGAATTGAAAGTATGTCTATATAAAACCTTATATGAGAATGTTTATAGCTGCTTTATTTTTAACACCACACATTGGAAGCAACCAAGATGTTTTTCAGTAGGTGACTAAAACTTGTAGATATTAGAATAGTTGTTTGTCAAAAAGGCTAAGATCCTAGTTATAGAAGACAATGCCATTAACAAAGCAGGAAACTCAGGATGGCGAGGAGCACTCTTAGAAAATAACAGAAGTGACTATAGCTAACTTCTTGAACTTATGGCCTATCTATGTTAGCTGTTTTTGAATGATCTTCAGCAGTATTTTGCTTGCATGTGATATTAATGATATTGCCCTATTGTTTCCACATTCTGTTGGATTACCTTTCTTGTGACTGGGAACAACTATGGACCTCTTTCAATCAGTTGGCCAGACAGCTGTCCTCCAAATTTCTTGGCATAGAGTAGTCAGTGCATCCAGGACTACATTTGTTAGTTGAAACATGTCAATCAGTATTCCATTGATTTCTGAAGCCTTTATTATTTTGCCAATGCCTTTCGCACAGCTTCAGCTTTCTCCTTAATTATTATTGGCTGCTACTCAAATGATACTTGGTGACATTTTCAGAGTCAATCACTTCCTTTTGGTGCGTGTATGCCTTCCATCTTGTTTTGATGCTTTCGGAATCATTCAACATAATACCCATAGCATCCTTCAATATTATAACTAGAGGCTTAAATTTGTTTTTCATTTCTCTCACTTTGGGAAATGTAAAGCGAGATCTTCACTTTCTATTCTCCAATTCCAACTTTTTACACATGCCATTATAATACTTTGCTTTGTCCTTTCAAGCTGCCCTTTGAAATACTCTGTTCAGCTCTTTTAATTTTCAGAGTCTCTTCTGACATCCATCTATTTTGGTTTTTTCCTTTCTTTTCTGTCTTTTCATAAGCTTTTGCTGTCTTCATGGATGAGATTCTTGATGTAATCCCACAACTCATCTGGTCTTTAATTGTTAGTGTTCAATACTTCAGATCTATTTTTATTATTTTCTTTTT
>NW_006399783.1:16982802-16989480 GCF_000299155.1 Elephantulus edwardii
TGCCCTTTTTGTTAATCTGCGTGTGTTCTGTTGTGCATAGGGTTTTCAGAGGCCTGCTATTTCAGAAGTGGGTGGCCAATCCTTCTTCCTAGTCTCCACAGGTTCATCCTAGAGAGGGTTAAACCAGGTGGCTCTTTGGAGGCAAGGATTCTGAGGCTTCATCAGACATACTTTGGACATGTTGCAAGGAGCGACCAATCCTTGGAAAGGGACATCATGTTTTGGAGGGTGGAGGGACCACACAGGAGCGGAAGACCCTCCATGAGGTGAATTAATTCACTGACTGGGATAATTGGGTGGGTGTGTTGGAGACAGTGAGATTGGCACAGGATAGAACAGTGTTCACGGCTGTTGTACATAAGGTCGCTATGAGTTGCAAGCGGTTTGAAGGCACATAAGAACAACACTCTCTATACACAACAAATTGCCAATTTAGTGTTATACCTTTAATAGCAAATCGGGCATAACACTATCGTGTTATCAGATCCAGTTGCAGTCAATATAGATTTGGCAGAATGTTCTCCTGGGAGGGTATTGAAGTGTTCCAGCTAAGACTCATGGCTGCTTTGTATGCTGGGGTAATGTCCCACATGTGGATGTTAAGGTCACACAGAAATCTCAGCTAAATCCTTGCAGAATAGTATATAGATAGGAAACTGCCAGAAGTTCAAACAAAATTTACAAGAGGATGCAGCACCAGTGATATCATGTTAGAAGGGTCCTGGCTGAAAATAAAGAATACCAGAAAAATTTCTCTTTATGCTGTATTGACTATACAAAGACAGTTGACTGTGTGGATCATGGCAAGATATGGCTAACATTGAGAAGAATGGGAATCCCAGAAAACTTAATTATGCTCATGTGAAAACTATACCTAGACCAAGAGGTTGTGTGAATAGAGCAAGGGAACCCTATAAGGTTTAAAATCAAGAAAGGCATGCATCAGGCTGTATCCTCTCTTCATACTTATTTACTTTGTATGCTGAGAAAATTATCCGAGAAGCTGGAATCTATATGAAGAAGAATGTGGCATCAAGATCAGAGCAAGACTCTTTAATAACCTGAGTTATGCAGATGATACAACATTTTTTCGCTGAAAGCAAGGAGGACTTGAAGTACTTATTACAGAAGATGAAAGAATACAGTCTTCAATATGGATTGCATCTCAATGTCAAGAAAATAAAAATTCTTACCACTGGACATATAGGCAACATCATGATAGATGAAGGAAAAAAAAATTGTTGTTAGGTGCTATCGAATTGAGTATGGCTCATAGAGAGCCTATGAACAAAAGATATGAACCCTGTTCTATCTATACCATCTTCACTTCCTGGACATAGGAGCCCATTGTGGCAGTCACAACATCAATCCTCCTTGTCTTCCTGTCCTTCACCAACCCTCCACCTTTCCTAGCATCATGTCTTTCTACAAGGAATAGCCCCACCTAGCAGCATGCCCTCTTTAAATTAAAGAGCAATTATGTCACTTTGAGGACTAAGGTACATCTGATTCAGGCCACAGTTTTCCAAAATTCTTGCTGTGCATCTGAAGACTAGACAATGAATAACATTGATGAAAGAGGAATTGATACCTTTGAGCTTAGGTGAGTTGGAGAAGAATATGGAATGTACCATAGCCTTCTAAAAGAACAAATATGTTTTGGAGAAAGTGCAGCCAGGAAGAAGTGATGACGCTTCTTTGCACATACTTTGGGCATTTAGGAGAGACTATTCCTTGGAGAAGGACATTATACTTGGAAAGGTCGAGGGCCAGGAAAAAAAGGAAGACTCTCAACTATGTGGATTGACACAATGACTGCTACAATGGGCGCTAGTGTGTCAGGAAATGTGAGGATGGCGCAGGATAGAACAGGGTTCAAATCTCTTGTTCATAGAGTTGCTATGGGTTGTACTTTACAGCAACTCAACAACATCACTAACATAACATATATTGAGCACTGATCATATGTGGGCATTCCCATACTCCATCCCTTTCAGTACTTAAGTGGATGATTATCATTTATAATAATTTATGGGTGAGAAAATGAAAAAAGAAGTAATTAATTTAAGCAGTTGTCCATCTCTGGACCAATTTGTTTTGAATAGAGCCTAGGACCACATGGAAAGAAAACACAGAAGGGAGCATTTCTAGACAGTTATCAAACTAGATGCCCGTTATAAGTTACAGAACTTACCCCTCTTTAATGAAAAGCACTTGTTTTTTAAATGGAGGCATATTTAAAAGACTTGTTTATTTTTTTAAATTTTACAAATAACACACAAATGCCATCTTCTTGTAAAAGTTAATTTCACCACTATTAATAAGCCTACATTCTTTTCCTCACCACTCAAATTCTGGCCTCCCACACTCTTCCTTGAAAACAACCATTAACAGTTAGGTACATATAATTTTAAACCTTTTTGTTGCAATTACTATGTATATGTACCCATGGATTATAGATAGTATTATTTTTTATGAAATTTCATAAGTACATATTTATGTACTTACGTACTTATTCAAACAATATTTGAATCCTTATAGTGTACCAGATGTTTTTATAGAGTAAAGCTAGGCAAACTTTCTGAAAAAGGTTAGATTTTCAATGTTGTAATTTTCTATGATTGATTTACACGTACATACACAACCCTTCTCACAGCAGGTAGATTTAGATTGCCAGACCTTTCTTCAGGGTGACTCAAACCACCAACCTGCAGGTTATCAGATGAGAAACCTAACTATTTACATCACTCTAAAGATTCTTTTATTTTGTGTTCAATATTTAAATACACGAAAGCAACTTTAGGCTTAAGGACTGGGGTCTTAATTTGTTGATTCCTGTTCTAGGAGAGTGGAGATGCCACAGAGCAAAATAGACGCAGATCCCTTTTAATCAACAGTATCCCCTTTATATGGTGGTCTAGTCTGTGGTGAGGTGTGTACTAACCCAGGTGCTGTGTGTCTCTAGTAGTTTTAGTTTACCAACGGCTCTGCAGAGAAAGACGGACACTCTTGTCTCTTTCGATTGCAATTTGAAGCCACAAAGACCTAATGAAGGGTTGCAATGAGCCAGAACTGGCTTTATGTCACCTAGCTACAACACATCCTTGAAGTATTTTAATAATTTTTTCCAACATTTTTTATATTTCATGTTGTTGTTAAGTACCATAGAGTCAGAATCAACCCATATCTTACCCTCTGGTGGGTTTTCAGAGGTAGTTGATCTCAAGGGAGGCAACTGCCCCATCCTTCTCCCTTGGAGTAGTTGGTGGCCTTGAACTGCATGCTTTTGGGATTGCAGGACAGCTTCCTTCCTCTAGATCACCAGAGTTTCCTTATATTTCATATGTTGTTGCTGTTGATTGCCATCGAATCAATCATGACTCATAGCGACCCTATGAATAAAAGGCCTAAAGCCTTTCTATAACTATCGACATTTATCAAAGTTTATAGAGTTTCCAGAGACATTTAGGAAGTGGATGCCACTCCTGCTTCCTATATTTCATATAGCTTTATATAATTTTTAAAAATTGTTGCCATACCATTATGAGGGGAAGAACTGTCTAAAAGGAATGTATAATTAGGCATTATATGTATAACAACAATGGAGAACAAGAGGTGCATTGGAAAGTGTACTAGGGGACGGGGAAGGGAGAGCGAGAAAATAAAAGATGTGGCAATGAGTGAATGAATAACCAATCTTTCTTTACACTTCCATTAAAATCCCAGTTGTACACAATTTAAAAGCAATTCTTAGCATGGAGTGGAATTATTGCTCAAGTCTGTCTTTCCTATACATCATAATAGCAGGATTATAGGATAAGAGCCATTACTTTGTAAGTAAAAGTACTCAATATAAGACTAGACAGAGAAATGGTCACCCAAAATAGATGGATTGAAATAATGAATGAATGAATGAAAATTTTCATCCAGTGAAGAATGATAAGCTATAAAGTGGCCCCTGATGTCTTTTCTGTCTATTCTGACCAACGTAGTGAACCTATTCTTTACTTTCTGACCATCTTAAGTCATTTCCAGAGTGGGAAAGAATTCTTGGCATTCACTAAGCACAAAGACGACATAACTGCTCCTTCAGAATGGAAGGAAAGCACCTCTCAGACTCTGAAGTTGTGCTACCATTCAGCTCTGGTGGCAGAGGAGTCCCATGGTTGCTGGATGAAAGATTGGAGGTTTAAATCCACTCAGAGGTGCCATGACACACATGATGTTACCATGAATTGGAATGAACTCAATGGCAATTGGGTGTTTTTTGAGCATGAGTGATAAAGAAAAGAAAGGAAAGGGTCTACAAAGAAAAGACTCTATAGTTAGACCATTCTTCATGACAGAGAGGTAGGGGTGCATCAGTGAAGACTCCATAGTCAGATCATCCTCGGTCCACACTATTTGCTTTTTATAAGAAATAAGCAACATGACTGCTTTTCTCCACTTGATGTGGGTTTGCAGTTTGAGTTCTGGACTGATGGCCTTGTTTAATTAAGTACAACAGATAATGGTCTTAGTCTGCTCATCTCATCTGATTTTCTGACTCCCTATCATGGTGTCCAAAGGCTAAGCCCACATATAATTTCCCTAGGGAAACTAGAATTGGGGAACTTCAGAAATGAATACAATTCAAGGGACCAGTTAGTTTCTTGACGGCTCTCATGGGTCTCATAGGGCCTGCAATTCCTGAAATGTTCCTTTCCCCCCATGTATTTATCCTGCAATCTCTTCTCTGCCCACTCTCTCTCTAATTGCCATGGCGTTGGAACTGACTTATAGTGGCTCCTCCATTGGGTTTCCAAGGCTGTAAGTCACACAGGAAGAGACTGCCCATATTTGTCCTGCAGAGCAGCTAGTGAATTGAAACCGCCAGAGCGATGCAGCCTTTGGGTTAGCAATGCAATTCCCCCTGGGTGATGCCAACAGAGCTCCCTACAAGGTCCTAGAAATTATGTGATGTTTCCAGTTCTCAGTTATGCTTCTGACCCCCATCTCTACCTGTCCTGCCAACATCAGCTCCTGGGAAGCCCTCCCTTTCTTGGAGGTTGCAAGCCCCAGCTCCTTTGTGATGCTGTCTGCTCTATTGGCTGGCAAGGCCCAGGCAAGGTACCTATCCGCTGCTGGTTAACTCAGTCCAGGATGCTGACTTATCTTGCTGCTGAATTAAACTTAATCTCCTGCTACTAGTCTTATGACTTTACACTCAGAGAAGAGAGTTTTAATTGCCTTCTTGATGTTTTTTTAAAATATAAATATAATAAATTGCTGGCAGTTGTCAGAATGGAATCATACTGCTAATTGCAAGGAAAGGCATGAAAATAGAAAGAAACTCCAATAACAATCTTTACAGATTAAAAATTAAGTCTGCTGCTTGAGCCAAAGTGTGAGGACATATGCCTTATTTTTTTGTCTGTAAAACTCTAATCTTGTATTGACTTGGGGAGTGACCTTTGTGTTCTTCAGTTCCTCCCTGTATAATAAACTCTGGGGGTGATGCCTTTAGCTTCTCTGTGAGTCACTGCATCTTCTGACTTTCTGACTTCCTTCTGTAGATTATGTGCTTATCCCCAAGCCCATCTCTGGCTGGTGTAGGGGCCAGGAGGAATATTGGGTCTGGCTGATCAGGCTGCCCATGTGCTGATGTGTGCACTGAACTGGAGGAGTACGGAAAAGGGGATGGCTAGTTTCCCCAAAAGGACCACTAGTGGCAAAGTAGTAAGAAGCTGCACTGCAATCCAGAAGGAACATGGTTTAAATCAACCAGTTGCTAGTTGCTCCAAAGTAGAAGGATGGGAAGTATCCTTCTGAGTGATAACTGCTTCCGAAAACTCACTGGAAGGTCTGCTATGGGTCATTTCCAACTCTAAGGCACACACCACCAACTACAGTTCCCCCAAGGAATTGTCCTGATGCAAACCACAACATGGAGATTCTCACCACTGGACAGTATTATGATAGATGGTGAAGAGACTGAGATTCTTAACAGCAGTTTGCTTGGCTCCACAATCTTGGTATCAGCATCCAGGGAATCAAAAGACGAATTGCATTAAGAAAGTCTGCTTTCAGGGACCTCTCCTGAGTACTGAAAAGCAACAATGTCAGTATGGAGACTAAGGTGCAACTGAGCCAGGGCGTGGATGCTTTTGAGCGGTGGTACTGAAGAAGAGTATTGAATATACCATGTACTGCTCGTAGAACAAACAGGTTCATCCTGGAGAGGGTGAAACAAGGCTGCTCCTCGGAGGCAAAGATTCAGAAGCTCCGTCTGACATACTTTGGGCATGTTGCAAGGAAAGACCAGTCCTTGGAGAGGTACATCATGATTGAGAGGGTGGAGGGACAGCGCAGGAGGGGAAGACCCTCGATAAGATAGATTGATTCAGTTACTGGGGTAAGTTAGCTCAGCACTGAGTAGGGTTCAGAGCTGCTGTACATAAGGTCACTATGAGTCACAAGTGACTCGATGGCATATAACAATAAAAACACTAGCCAAAAGATTGGTATTATGATCCTACATAGAAGCACCTATATTTTGGGGAGGGGGCTAGGAAAAGGCTTGGAAATTTACTTCTGAATGTTACGATTTTGAAAACCCAATGGGGCCCTGTAATGATTAGCATGAATCCACCTGATGTAAGGTTTTTTCTTTCTTTTTTTAATTATTATTAAATTTTA
>NW_006399783.1:16990599-17012650 GCF_000299155.1 Elephantulus edwardii
ATAATTTCACACTGATTTGCAAATGAAGATAGTTATTATTTTATGGAAGTAATCACTTCAAAATGATGTGAGATTCAAAATGAAAGTTCATTGCTTTATAGATTATTTTTTAACAAAGGTGGCATTTTAAAGTGAGCCTCAATTGTGAGGACAAAGTAAAACACGTAACTCCCAGATCTCAGGAACGCCCTCTGGTTTGAAGCCCACTGCCATGGAGTCAATTCTGACTCACAGCAACAGCAAGGACAGAACAGAATGGCCCTGTAGGGTTTCTAAAGTTTCACATCATTATGTAAGCAAACTGCTTCATCTTTATGCCAAAGCTTGCCTAGTGGGTTTAGCTTAGCAACCTTTCAGTTAGCAGACAGACACTTTAACCACTGTATCACTAGGCTTCCTATCATCTACTTTGGGGGGAGGGAGGAGGAAAGAGAGTTATTTGTAAAACCTGATTTGCTACATCTAAAAGTCCAACTGAGGATATTTATAAATGCACTGAATGATGCTTAATGATTCAGTCTCTGTTTTAAACAAATGTTTTTCTGCCATCTTAAAGAGCTACCAAACTTTAAAAAAAATGCTTATTGTAAGTTGAATAAAAGTTTACAAAGCTTATTGTATTTTCATTTGTTTGGGTTATTTAGTGTTGTTATCCCCTTCAATCGTTCATTCATGCACATTCAAATTCAACTCCTCAGAGTGCCAATTCAAGAGCCAGGCCTGACTTCCACTTTGATTTAAAAAGTAGAAAGACCTGGTTTTATCTCAGTTAAACCATTTGTAACTGGAGAGGCTGGTCTAATTGTTTCAGTACAAATACTTTGAGGATTCTTGGATCTTACTTTGCAACCTGGCATGAGGGCCTCCTTGGGCATCACAGCTGCTGGCCTAGCCTTGGGATGAGGTGGGTGCCAGAAATGATTGCAGGATATAAAGTACAAAACTCCTGAAGCTGTTGGCCCAGGCCTCTGGTGTGCATCCTTTAAAGTCTATTGCATAGGTCATCCTCAGGGATGTTCCTGAGATTGCAACAAACTTGAGACTTTTATAGCTGGGTTTGGAATAACTGTTTAATTGGATGACAATGTTGGATTTTACCTGAGCGCTGTGATCTGCCAAACAGGAAAGGTTAAGAAACAGCCCTCCACATACTTAGTGCTTTGGAAAACAACTAACTACAAAGCTCTGTCCTCC
Source organism: Elephantulus edwardii (assembly GCF_000299155.1). Lineage (NCBI taxonomy): Eukaryota > Metazoa > Chordata > Mammalia > Macroscelidea > Macroscelididae > Elephantulus > Elephantulus edwardii. The sequence goes on from NW_006399783.1 coordinate 16,991,794, forward strand.
CCTGAAGGACTTAGTTAAGATTCTTATATGTCTTTTGTTCCTCTTTGACAAGGTCAAACATAAAACCTCAGAATAGCTGTTCTTTGCCCTGATGAATCAATCAGAACAAAATGTTTTAATCCAAATCTAATTGTTTCTAATCTACTTGTTTCTGTTAGTACTCTGAGTGCTTCACTTTTGGCCCATTCTTGGAACACTGCTGCTGACTTTAGCTGGTATCTGGTAGGGTCTTGATTTATGCTGACCCTGTGTACAATGACTAAATCACGCTCAGTCCCGTGCCATCTCGAAGACTGGCTGCAGGTCAGACTGTTGTGATTTATCCAGTTTTCATTGGTGTATTATCCAAAGCAGATGGCCTACTCTTTCTTCCTAGTCAGGCTTGGCCTAGAAGCTCTGTTGAACTCTGTATCGCATTGTAGCCACATGCAAGGCTCCGCTGTCACATGAGTCATAGTTGTGCATAAGGTGCACTGGCTGGTGTTTGATCTCAGGCTTCCTGCATGAAAGCAATCATTCTACTACTGAGCCACCACAGCCCCCTGCGCCAGAAGAGGTCCTCCTGCTTAAGTTGTTATTATTTGGTGCCATTGAGTCAACTTCAACTCATAGTGCTCCCATGGCCACCAGAGCGAAAATGCACCCGATACTGTGTTCTTCTCACAATCTCAACTGTGGTTAACCCCACTGTTGCAGCTGCTGGGTCAATGCATCTCACAGAGGGGCCTCCTCTTTTCTACAGACTCTCTACATTCCTAAGCATGATGTCCTCTAGGGAATAGCCCTTAATTCGAAAAGCAGGATTCAAAACAAAATCTGACCAGCCTTATCTCAAAAGTAGCAGTCTGGCTGTATTCTTCCAAGACAAGTTTGTTCTGTTAGCAGATCATGGAATAATCAATATTTTTTGCCAGTACCACAATTAAAAGGAATAATTTCTTATTTGACCTTCCTTTTTAATTTTCAACTTTCACAAGCCTATTAAGCAATTTAAAATACCAACACTTATCCTTTAAAGTGACAATCTTACATTTTAGTACTTGAAAGAAGTCCTTGACAGAAGATTTGCATAATGCAATACGTTGTTTAATTAATTTAGATTTTCTCTCAGTGAAGAGAAAGACAATAGTCAATAATCTAATAATCAGTATAATGTCATTGAAGAAAGGAAAAAATATAGAGAGTTCCAGAAAGATTAATAGAAATCAGAATTACAGTGAGGAAGTAAAGAAAATTGTAATTTCATAGTTGTTATTTACATTAAGGTTATTGAACAAAATGTACATAAACTTTTGCACAAAAATTAATATATTTCATAAATTTTCAAATCACAAAAGAAGAATAAAAAGGTGAGGGGAGGAGTCTATCCCAAAGAATAAGCTAGTCTCAGAGTAAAATATTCTCTCATCGATCTGATCACTACACTGCTTCCTCTCTCACGTCTCCACATCCAGTTCTGTCCAGCCTCCATCACTCTTCTATTAAAGAAAAACCCTTTGTCTCAACCCTTGAGAGCTTATTGATTGTATGATCAGAGCATTCTCCCTGCTACAATGAACACAATGATCTCTTCTCCAGTCCTTACATTTATCCTTTTGCATCAAGTTTCCTCTCACTAAATCTAAACATGTCTTTTATTTGATGTTGGTGTGTGACATCTTTCACCTTCCTCCAAGCTAGAGAATGATGTCTCCCTCAGAATAGAAACAGATATCTTGTAGAATGAGTATAAGGATCCAGGAGGGGAGGGAGAGGCTGGAAGCAGAGGGATGTGAATGTGCAGGGAGTGGGGGGGAATTAATCATTGGGTTGTACAATTTGATGGGTTGGGGGGTGAGGGAAATTGAAAGAATTTGTTCATATTTGTATTTGAATTTTGTAAGTAAACTAGTTGTTGTTACGTGCCATTGAGTCGCTTGCAACTCATAGGGACTCTATGTATAAAAGCCCTAAAAGCCGCTCTATCCTGTGCCAACCTTGCCGTCTCAAACACACTCATTCCCACCACTCCACTCACAGAATCGATCCATCTCATCAAGGGTCTTCCTCTCCTGTGCCGTCCCTCCACTCTCCCAAACTTGATGTCCCTCTCCAAGGACCAGTCCCTCCTTGCAACATGCCCAAAGTATGTCAGATGAAGCTTCAGAATCCTTGACTCCAAGGAGGATTCTGGCTTCACCCTCTCTAGGACAAACCTGTTTGTTCTCCTAGCAGTCCATTCAACACTCTTTTCCAGCACCACAGCTCAAAGGCATCAATTCTCTTTCTATCATCCCTATTCATTGTCCAACTCCGCCATGCATAGCACGTAATTGAGAAGACTATAGCCTGGATCAGGCACACCTTAGTCTCCAGCCTGATGTCATTGCTCTTCAGTACTCTTGAGAGGTCCCTCACAGCTTACTTTCCCAACGCAATTAATCTCCTGATTTCCTGGCTGCTATTACCAAAAATTGTTGACTGTGGAACCAAGTAAACTAAAGCTGTTAACTATTTCAGTCTCTTCACTATCCATACTGATGCTGCCAATTGGCCCAGTGCTGAGAATCTTTGTTTTCTTGATGTTGAACTTTAGTCTATATTGAAGGCTGCAGTCCTTGACCTTGTGTAGCAAGCGCTTCAGGTCCTCTTCAGTTTCAGCTAGCAGGGTTGTGTCATCCATATAATGCAGGTTGTTGATGGATCTTCCACCAATCCTGATACCACATTCCTCCTCATACAGCCCAGTGTCTCGGATGATCTGTTCTGCATACGGATTGAAAAGGTATGGAGAAAAAAATACATCCCTGACGGATCTCCTTCTTGATTTTGAACCATCCAATGTCTCCCTGCTCTGTTCTGATGACTGCTAGAAAATAAATTTTTTTAAAAAGAAACAGAAGTAAACACACTGCCCTCAAATTGATTCCAACTCACAACAAACTGACTTAGGGGGAGGGATTGTATAACAATGGAAACATTTTTCTTTTATTTTTCAAAATGAAGGCTGCATAGTGGAGTGGACTTCTGGGGAGGGATTGTATAACAATCAAAGAATTTTTCTTTTACTTCTCTTTTCAAAGATAAGAGTGAACTGGGTGGGGGAGGTTGGTCAGGGAGAAAAGTGAAACAAGTGAATGGAAATCCAAAGTCTTTGTAAACTTTCATTAAAATTAATAATAATAAAAAAAGAAAGTAAGAGTCAAGTGATTCATAGGGCTTCTATGTCTGTAAACCTATAATGAAGTAGACTGTTTGACCTTTCTCCTGTGGAACAGCTGGTGGGTTCCTGCCACCTATCTTTTTGTTAGCAGCTTAATGCTTAATCACTACACCATCAGGGCTTCTATAAACATATGTGATTATAATAAAATGTCAATTCTCACCACTGATCCTCCTCTTCTTAGGGAAAGATGCAAAGTTACAGTCTAAAACCATCAAATCTACTGAAACCTAGTTGATTCTAACTCAGAGCAACCCATTACACAGAGCTGGATTGCTCCCCTCTTCCCTGCAAGGTTTCCAAGGCTGTAATCTTTGTGGAAACAGATTGTCCCATCTTTCTCCCACAAAACATCTGGTATATTTGCACTGATAACCTTTATGTTAATAGCCAGGTGCTTAACGAGTGCACCATTACTTGTTAAGTACTGTCAAGTGCAATCACGTGCCAGCCGTATCATTCCTGACACACTCAAGCCCACGGCTGCGAGTCACTGTATCAATCTGTCTCTTTGGGGTCTTCCTCTCTTTCACTAACCTTCCATCTTTCCAAGTATACTGTCTTTTCCAAGAACTAAAGCCTCTTTTAACAAACTGCCCAAAGTACATGAGATGAAGTTTCACCAGCCTTACTTCAAAGAAGCAATCTTATTGCTCTTCCTCCAAGACATAGCTGTTTGTTCTTTGGCAGTCCATGCAATATTCAGAACTCTTCTCCAACACCACAGCTTAAATATACTGATTCTTCTCCTGTCATGTTCATTTCAGTGCACCAACAGAGCTCCTAAAAATTGTAGTGGGGAGGAATTGTATAACAATGCCAGGGGGAAAAATCTCTTCTAAAATAGAAATACAGAAAAAATAAGGTGTATAAAACTGTGTCATAGACCTTAACAGTTATTGAGCTAAAGAGTTATATAATCCTGATTACAAATTAGAAGATTCTCCCCTAATCATACCACAATCCCCTAGAGTTAATCATGATCTCAAGTCTTATAGTAATAGTTCTCTTCATGGTAATACAACTTGTAAAGGAATTATAAGAGTTAATGTTCTTTGCATTTTGAATGTATTTTTTTATATTTTGCTTTTTTCTCAACTGTGTCTTTAAGATGCACATAAGCTTTTGAGAATGACATTTATATATTCTTTCACTGCTTAGATTAAACTGTATAGATTTAGCTTTGCAATATATTTATCTATTTAAATGTTTATAGGCATTTGAATTGCTTTCAATGTTTACATACAATGTAAGTCTAAACTATGCTGCTCTAAACATCCCCATATATTCTCTGATTTGGAGCCCTGGGGGTATTGTAGGCTATGCATTAATCTACTCACCACAAAGTCAGCAGATTAAACTCATCAGCTACTCCAATGAGTCTCATAACTGTGTTTTTTGTTTATCTAAAATTTTTGTTTTGATTCATGGTGTGTAAGTATGTACATATTCTGTTGGTTTTTTTCTTTCTCCTGCTTGGACAGCCAATTCATCCAAAACCATCCATGCTGTTCAAAGCTTCCATCACCATATGAGAATGTACCTCTGTTCTAGAATTACATAGAGAGATTTGTTAGAATCCCCTACTATGATTGGAAATTTGCTTATTTATTTGCTTTCAGTTCTTTAAATGCTTAAAACATTTCTTATTTTAACGCTTTTACTATGCCATTATGTTGTTGTTGTTGTTGTTGTTATGTGTCGTTGAGTCACTCATGACTCATAGCCACCCTTTGTACAACAGCCCTAAACTCTGCTCTGTCCTGTGCCAATCGCACTGTCTCTGACACGCCCATCCCATGTACCCCAGTCACTGAATCAATCCACCTCATAGAGGTCCTCCCCCTGAACTTAGTGAATTGAGTCCTTTATAACTATTATGTGATCCTCTTTCTTCTTTAAGGAGTGCTGGTGGATTGTTGTTGTTTGTGGTGACTTGACAGCACATAACAACAGTAACAATAACATGCCTAAATTATGTGAGATGAAGTTTCACCATCCTTGTCTCCAAGGAGCACTCTGGCTGCACTTTCTCCAAGACATATCTGGTTGTTCTTTGGCAGTCCATGAGCTATTTAGTAACCTTCTCCAATACCACATTTCATCAATTCTTCTGTCATTTTAATTCATTGTCCCATTCTCAGATGCATAGTAAGTAATTAAAAAGGCCATGGCTTGAATTAGGCACAAGGTAATCTTCAAATTGACGTCATAGCTGCTCAGTAATTTAGAGAGGTCTCTGACAGTGCTGCTTGCATGCTCTACAATGCTCTGGTGGCATAGCGCTTTATGTGCTGCAGTGCCAAACGAAAGGTCAACGGTTTAAATCCACCAGCTACTCTGAGGGGAAAGATGAGCAGCCTCTTGTAAAGGTTTACAGCCCAACACTTGATGGAGGGTTGTTACGAGCCAGAATTGATTCAAAGGCAGGGAGGTTTGTTTGTGTCATATATTCTTTTTGAGATATTTCCATTTCTGTTCTCTTTTTGACTTCACATTATGTTTTGGTATGTCTACAAGTTTGGCAAGCAAGCCTAGTCCTTGGAAAAAGAATCATGCTTGGAAAGGTCAGTGAAGGAGAAGACCATCAGTGAGATGCATTGACGTAATAGCTGCAAGGGTGTGCTTAAACACAGTAGAAGGCATGAGGGTGGGGTAGGATTTCCATATGTTGTACTTGTAGTCAATAATGGCACCAAGAAAACAAAACACCACAAGTTTTGGAGTAATACACTATTTATCTGTCACTGTCTGTTTGCAGGCAACAAACAGTGACACCCAGATGGGGGTAAGCACAACAGAAACACACCACTCTGGGAGCCATTCAGAGTCAAACCAACGCAGGGGCTGCAGCACACTTATATGTTGTTGTTGTTGTTGTTGTTGTTATGTGCCATAGAGTGGCTTGCGACTCATAGCAATCCCATGTACAACAGCCCTAAACTCTGCTCTGTTCTGTGCCAATCGCACCGTCTCTGATATACCCATCCCGATTACCCCAGTCACTGAATCAATCCACCTCATAGAGGGCCTTCCCCTCCTGTGCTGTCCCTCCACCTTCTCAAGCATGATGTCCTTCTCCAAGGACCGATTTCTCCTCACAACATGTCCAAATTTGTTAGACAGAGCCTCAGAATCCTTGCTTCCAAGGAGCCACCTGGTTTAACCCTTTCCAGGATGAATCTGTTTGTTTTCCTAGCAGTCCAGGGTACTCTCAGTACTCTTCTCCAGCACCACTGCTCAAAGGCATCAATTCCCCTTCTGTCCTCCTTGGTCATTGTCCAACTCTCTGATGCATAACAAGTGATTGTGAAAATCATGGCCTGTATCAGATGCACCTTAGTCTCAAGAGAGACACCATTGCTCTTCAGTACTTTGGAGAGGTCCCTAACAGCAGACTTTCCCATGGAAATGCGCCTTTTAATTTCCTGGCTACTGGTGCCAGGAGTGTTGACTGTGGAGCCAAGCAAACTAAAGCTGTGAACAATCTCAATCTCTTCACCATCCATCCTGATGCTGCCCATTGTTCCAGTGTAAGAATCGGTGTCTTCTTGACATTGAGCCTCAATCCATATTGGAGGCTGCAGTCCTTGACTCTCTGCAGCAAGCACTTCAGGTCTTCCTCAGTTTCAGCAAGCAGGGTTGTGTCATCTGCATATCGCAGATTGTTGATAGATCATCCACCAATCTTGACCCCACATTTCTCCTCATAGAGCCCAGCCTCCCGGATAATCTGTTCTATATACAGGTTAAAAAGGTATGAAGATAGGACGCATCCCTGGCGTATTCCCTTCCCATTTTTGAACCATGCAGTGTTCCCTTGCAAGTAAACAGGAAGACAGGATATGGTGGGCTAGCAGATGTGGGACATGTGCATTGGACAGGAGAACCTCAGCCTCCTGGGAACTCCTCCCAGCTCAACAGACGTGGCAGCCGTCTTCCCAGTTGGCGAGCTTTCTCAGGCCTGTTCAGCCAAACACAGGGGAGCTTTCTCTACCCCATATTAAAGGCCAATGGGAGGCTTACACTTACCCGGAGCTAAGCAATCTGTCCTGGCCAGAGGCCCTCCCTTCCTCCTCAACATTCCCCAACATTTATCATTTTTATAGTTCACTTGAAAAATTACATTAAATATTTATCAACGTTGGAATTAATCAAAGTTCCTTCATTTCACCCCAGCAAATATAAAACTTAGCAGTAACTCCATTTACTCATGGCCTGAGTCTCTTCAAAATGGACTCCCTTTTGAACTCTTCAATCATATCCTGATGTAATGTAAATGCTGTTATAATTTGGTAGTTTAATTCTGACTTTAAAATCTTAACATCTTTAAACATCATTACAACTATTTTAAGTTATGGTTATTAATTTCCATTTGTCCATACTTATGCAGCAACCTGTGATCTTAAATTCCTTCTTGCATCACAGAATTTTCATTTGAGTTTACTTTCTTTCTGCCTAAAGTGAACTCTTCAGCATTTTCTTCTGGAATCTTCCAAGAGTGAACTCTTCTGGTTTTTTTTTCCTTCTCTCTTTTAGATGCTTTTATTTTTGCTGAGTACAGAATTCGAGATTGGCAATTAATTTCTTTAAGGACATTTGAAATAGAATTATGTTGATTTTTGCTTTCTGCGGTTTGTATTGAGAAAAATATTTGTATTTGTTTCTGTTTTTTTTTTTTTTCATTCTGGCTGCTTGTAAGAATTATCCCTTTGCCTGTATTTTGGGGGACTTTTATTTTGACGTATAAGTTTATTTCCCCCATATTTTGCTTTGGAATTTTTTAAACTTTTCAGATTTATCTATTGCGTACTTTTTTATCGATTCCAGAAAATTCTCAGCCATTATCTCGTTATGTATCACCTCAGCCATGCCATCTTAGTTTTTTTTTTCTGGAACTTGAAAACAAATAATGTTAGATAGTCTCAGTGTGTTCTTGTTATTTATTACCTTTCTATGTCATTTATCTTTCCCTTTCTTGCTGAATTCCAGATCATTTGTTCTGAAATTCTTTCTTCTGTTAAATTCAATCTGCTGCTAAATATGGCTTATGATAATTAATTTGAATGACAATACTCTAAAAATTTTCCCCACACATATAATTATTTTATTGCTTTCTGCTTCTTGCAATTATTTTTAAATTCCTCATTTATTTCTTTAAAATTGATAATAGTTTAAAGAGGTAGTTGTTTTAAAATTTAAAGTCAGAGCAGGTCTGTTTTTACAATCTTGAAGACAAGGATTCCAAGGCTCTGTCTCACATTCTTGGACCAGTCCTTGGAGAAAGACATCTTGTTTGGAAGGGTGAAGGGACAGCACAAAAAAGGAAGACCCTGAATGAGATGGATTGATTCAGTGACTGGAAAAATGGGGTAGATGTGACAGAGGCAGTGAGATTGGCTCAGGATAGAGCAGGGTTCAGAGCTATTGTGCATAGAGTTGCTATGAATTAGAGCCAACTTGATGGCACATAATAGTAACAATCTTCATTTATATATCTTGTTTCCTTGTATGCCTGATTATCTTTGGTGCTTTGATTCATTGTCTTTAGACAGTTATTTGTGAGGGTTCTCAATGACCTGGAAGGGCTTTCTGCTATCTGAGGGCTGCTGTTTCTTCTGCTTTTTTTAAAATTCTCTTCTTTCTTTTTTCAACTGGTTTGCTTACAAATTTCATTTATATTATGTTTCACATATTCTTCATTCACATTGTGTTTCATACAATCATTCTCATACATTATATTTTATAAAATTAATCACCATTGGACCTTGCCCATGATTACCCTGCCTTTTCACTTAGACTCCCCTCGTTCCCTCCTCAACCTACCTAACTGTGCAACCCTGTGGTTTCACCCCTACCTAGCCTTCTTTTGTTTCTTCTAGGTGCCCAAGGTAATTCCACAAGGTAGAATCTTCTCATGCCAAGCTCACAGCCCATCCAGGCTATCCTGCCTTGGGATAAAAATCAGGAATATTCCCCAAATGCAAATTCTCAGAATCTTTTGCCTTCTTTCAAAAGATGAACTTCTCCCTTCTTGCTTTGTTCAATGTGAAAGCAGGCATCTCTGAATTTCAGCTCAGTGGTGGAGTATGAAATGATATCTAGTTTCCTCAATTCTGGGTTTGTTGTTGCTATTTGCCATCAAATAGCTTGCAACTCATAACAACCTTATGCACAATAGCTCTGAAACTTGTCCTATTCTAAGCCAATCTCACTGTCTCTAATACATGTATAGAGAGCCCTTTAAGGACTTATTTTAATGTGAGGAAGATATCCACTAAGTACTTCTGCTCTGGTCCTATGTTTTTAACCCTCTTGACCTTTATGAGATTATGTGTGCAAAGGAGAAATTCTTCCATGGAAAGAAATCTGATGCTTTTAATCTATCTCATTTATGTGGCTACAGATTTTCATCCAGGAGTTAGTCTAGGGAAATAAAAAGAAAATAAACCAACCATCACCTCATTGCCTTTTCAGACCATCAATTATTCTTAGAGGGTGCACATTTTAGACATTATGCAGTATTTTTAATCATTTTCAGCAGATGGTTTGATCCAAATAATCTAGCTTGCAATTATTGGGAACCAGAAGGCACACTTGGGATTTATGAAGACAAACATTCTGGAATGAAAGAATACAACACACTCTCCTATGGATATCTCCAGCCCAGCACGTGACGTCAATGGGTACTCTATCTGCCCTCCTGGAGATGGAAGATCCCCATCCCACAGGGTTACTGTGAGACTTAAGTGAAGTAACATATGAACATGCTAACTATAGTCACATATGAACTCATGAAAAGTTTATTAAGTCTGATATCTAAGCAAAGTCTGAGGACTTAATTTTCCCTTCCACTGCTAATGTTGGGGGCAACGACTAAAGGGTTAAGAAAAGAGGGTTGTCACATGGTTGAACTGGTCATTAGAAACACCCCTCACCCCTTGGCCTTTGGGGAATTTCAATCAGAAGGGATCAGAGTGGGTGCTCTGAGCTCTCCCAGAATGGCAGGCCCAGAGGAAAAGTCCAGCTGAATTGCTCAGGGGATTAACATAAATAAAATGCTTCACTAGAGATTAGGATTCAAGTATCAGTTTGATTTAATGATTCCAGAAGGTTAATGCACCGCCCAGGCAGGCAGCCAGAAGCACTCAGCTGGTTTGGAGACAGCAGGATTAGGGTATAGAGTGTGGGTGTCTCTTTGGTCAGTCAGGCTTCTTTGAGAAGCTGGTGTGGATGGTGAGGAGAGAGGAGACATGGTCAGAGGTCAGGTCATAGGCTGGTGGGCCATGGGAGAGAGAAACTTGACTCTAGTTGCAATGGGAACCTATTAAAATCTTGTTATTACTAGAATAGTTTTTAAATGTATTTTTTTTACTGGGAAAATATAGGCATCACCATATTTGCTAAGTCAGTAATTTTCATTTTATATAATCAGGTGAGGCCAATCCCATCAGTCAAGTTTTGCAATCATTGCCAACTCCCTTTGCCAAATTTTTCATACCCATAAAAAAAAAATTCAGTAAGTAATGATTTTCCCACTGGAAATCCCTCGTGTCCCCTGCTAAAAATGATTAATGACATCATTCAATAGTTGTACTTTTGTGATGGACTTCTTTCACTTAGCACAGTGTTCTTTTAAGGTAATTTAAGCAATAAATGAATGTTTATGGCAAATATCTATAAACAGGTGAATGGATAAACAAACAATAGCATACAAGAATGCAATATTATACTCAGCAATAACAAAGAGTGAATTATTGATACATGCCCTCAAATGGATGGATTTCATAAATATAGTGCTGGGAGAAAGAAGCCAGACACAAAAGAGTACACACTGTGTTATTCCTTACAGACACAACTAATTTATGGTGACATAAAGCAGACCAGTGGTAGCCTGGGGTTGGAGAAGGGTGGAGACTAATTGCATAAGAATATAAGGGAACTTTCGGTAGTGATGAGAATGCTTTCTTTTTAGACTGGAGAGGTGAATATATGGATGTCAAAATTCATCAATCTCTGCACTTAAAATAGGTACATTTTAAATTTATGTAAACCTTACCTTAAAAGCCACTGCCATTGAAAGGATTCTGACTCCTGATGATTTTCCATCAAGTATCAGAGGCCGCACATCTTTACAGGAGTGACTGCCTGATCTTTCTGTCTCCCGTGGCTAGTCAATTCAAACAGATGATCGTTCTGTTAGCAACATAATGCATCACCCACTTCTTTCAAAATCGTTCCTGAATTCAGGCATTGCTGTCAAGTTGGAATCAATTCATAGCTAACCTTCTATTGGGTTTTTGCAACTATAAATCAAATGGGAGAAGGTTTCCTATCTTTCTCCTTCAGAGTCGCTGAAAGTGTATTTTGTCTTTTTTAAAAATATCTCACCTTTCTGTTGCTATTGTCAGGTGTTGCTGCATTGATTTTCACTCATAGAGACCCTATGAACAATAGAAACCTTGCCCTGTCCTGTGCCATCCTCACAATCTCAGTCACAGTCAAGACTATTGTTTCAATCTTTGTGTCAATCGTGTTGAAGGTCTTCCTTTCTTTTGCTGACCCTTCATTTTTCCAAACGTTATATCTTTCTCAAGGGCAAGAGCCTCCTGACAACATGTGCAAAGTATATTCCACCATCCTTGCCCCCAACGAACACCTTGGTTGCACTTCCTCTAATTGTTGTAGTAGTTGCTGTTATTTTGGCAGCCTATGGTATATTTCATACTCTTTGCCAAGAACACAACTCATAGGTACAACTCTTCCATACTCATTGTCCGACTTATGGATATATAGGAAACAGTTGAAAATGCTATGCCTTAAATGAGGCATAGCTTAGCCTTTAGCATCCATGCTTTTTAACAGTTTAAGAAGCTTTTGACAGCAGATTTTTCTCAATGGAATATACCTTTTGATTTCTTGACTGCTGTTATCATGGATGTTGGTCATGGACCTAAATAACATTAAATTCTTGACAACTCCAATCTTTTCTCCATTTATCATGATGTTGACTATTTATTGTGTTGTGAGGATTTTAAAAGCTTTTTACCTTGCTGTTGTATACCATTAAGTTAAAACAGTACATTTTCAAAAGCAGTAAATTACATGTATATTTCTCCTGTAGAGGAGCTAGTGGACTCGAACAGCATGCTTTTGAATTGGAAGTGCAACTCCTTACCACTAAACCACCAAAAAAGTTAGTAAACCTAGTAAATAGGAAAAATAATCCAAGGGAAAAATAATTTGCCCATATTCTAAATGAAAGTGATAAATAAAAATTGTTAAAAGAAAGTGCATGTTCAGATATTCAAGTCATAGAGACCAGGAATAATTAAAGTTGAATTCCCAATTGGACTTGAACCTCTGATTCAGAAGCAAATTAGAAATAAATGTGACTGCATGTTTTTCCACAATCTTTGGGATAAAAGTCTTAAGGTACAACTGTAGGAAAAATATTTTTATAATTACTTAAATCTGGTGGATGCTTTACCTGTTCAAGGTGACATTGCAGTGAGGCAGAGCTAAGTCTTCATTACAGACCTATGGACAAGAGGTCACCCAAATTCAGTGCACTGTTCCAGAGATTGGACAGTTAATGGTGGACATAAACTCCACTCCATGCCTGTGAAGATTTCCATCCTCCAAAGGAGTTTAGGTGGCTTACGTTGAGTTTAGAAGCACAACCAGGCTTGGGCGGCAGTCATGGCGGGGCAAAGAGGATCCGGGGCAGCGGGAGATTCACCAAGACTGGGCAAACCGGGAGTACATAGAGGTCATCACCAGCAGCATCAAGAAAATCGCGGACTTTCTCAATTCGTTCCATACGTCTTGTCGCTCAAGACTTGCAACGCTAAATGAGAAATTGAACGGAGAATAGAATACACTGAAGCCTGGCTGACAAAAGGTGAAACACTCACCTAGAGATGTGCAGTGGTGCCGCTGGGAAGTTGCTTTACAGAACACAGGCCCACGTGGGAAAGGCCCAGCAGTCTTCAGCACCTTCTCTCCTTACAGGGCAACAGGGCTCTTTCTTATTTTCTTTTCCCCAAAAGTATAACTTTTGGGCTGTACCATGTGCATCTTGGGGTGTAATGTGGCATATGGGGAGAAGTCCAGGGGACTGTTGAAGACATTAGACATTTTACCTTTTCAGTGACATTTTAGAGAACTACTTGACAGTGTATTTGGGGCACTTAGACCTAAAAGCCTCTCTGTAAGGTTCTTTGCACCTCTCTTTCTCTCTGTATCAGACTTTACTTACAGCTCTTTATGCTTCTGTACTGTTTCTGTAAACAGTCTTTGTCTTCTCTCCACCTTTGGGAGGGTGTGGCAACAGTCCTGGCAGAGACCTTTACCCGGGCCAGTGACTGCCAGAGAATGTTGTTGCTGATTTGCCAGTCTCTTGTTCTCTGGAGAGGTCAAAGCCAGGCCCCCACCTGGCTTGGAGGGACATTTTCAGAGTTTTCTTTCTGTCACCTGGGGTGTGTTTACCTCTCAAACTCTAATAAATTCCTCAACCTTCAAAAAAGCAAAAGAAAAAAAAAAGAAGCACAACCAAGAGCAATTGATCTGATTGGATGACACTCTATCTCAAATCAGAGTTTCTCTATCTAAGTACTATTGATATTTTGGACAAGATAAATATTTGTGGTGGGGCTTATTGTGCATATTGCAGAAAATGAACAGAATTCTGGTATCCCACCCAGTAGATTCCAATAGCATCCCCCTTCCTAGGTGTAATGCAAGCTGCCAATCCAAAGGCAGGATGTTTAACTCCATCAGCTACTCCTTTGGAGAAAGATAGCCAATTGCTTCCTGTGTGATTTTTAACCTCTGAAAATCCACTGGAAGGTCAGTATGAGTTGGTTCTGACTTGATGTCAAGAAGTTGAGCTGAGCTGTGATAACCAAATAAGGCTCCAGACTCTGAACAACTGTCCCATGGAGATAAAATAACCCCTTAGTTGAGAAGCTCTTCCCTAAATCCTTCTATAGCTTCCCATGGTCCACAGGATCCAGTCCATACCCTTTAGCATAGCTTAGCTGACTCTGGTCATCTGACATTCTTTTCTCCAGGATCAGTGCTTTCCATTCTCTCTTCATAAAATGCCCTCTAACCTGTGGAATCCTTGCTATTCTCTAAACACGCTCTTCTTTCTTTCCTAACACTGTGGTCTTCTTTTTATCCTAGAATATCCTCTCCTCTTCTTAAGGGTTATTTACTTTCAGGGATTGCTTTTTATTACAAACACTTTTGCCTGAAATGGACTTCTCTTCATGCACGCATATTATTTTGATTTTTAACACCATACAAATTTCTATCCAGGTTTGGCAACTACTCTTGATTCTGAATCCTACAGAGCTTGTGAATGCTTCAGAATTAAGTTTAGGAAGTTGGTCAAATACTCATACACTCACACGTTGGCCTGTCAGTGGTCCTGGCACAGATGGGATACCAATGAAGGACTATGACAACGATTTATCTTTGAAGTGAAGTGGTCACACTCAAGAAAGTCAGAGGCCAAGTGGACAGCTACAGTGTACAGTGAAATAACTTAAAAAAAAACCAACTGAACTTAATTTTTATCTGTGTGTCTTTAGGTGGCACTCAATGACTAGCTGGATTTTGATGACTCAAATACACCCAGAGGTCCCTCAGAAGACAAGTCTAGAGATCAACTTTCAGAAAGTCACAGCCTTGAAAAATACTATGGAGCAGTTCACATGGGGATGCTGTGCAATGAAATCCCTCAGTACTATCAACAGTAGAAATCACTGCCACTAGGAAGCAGTAAAGAAAGTCTAGTGAGGTCAACCACATCCAATTCTCAGGCAGCATGTACTGGGCCAGGAAGGAATGGGGACAGGAAACTTGCTTGATAAGAAGTCATTCTACCCCAACAAATGGGAGTGGATTTGGTGAGCCTCGGGATTTCCCCTTGCTTCCTAATCACTTGGGGTGCAGAGCTCAACCTAGAATTATATTAATAAGTCATGTTCTAGTCAGAATGAATCAGTAGTGAAATATTTATGGTAACTAAGAGGAGGGTTTGTTTACTCCCTGCAGCACATAGAGCTAATGGATTCTGACACAAACTTCCTGCATCATCATGGGAACATGGTGAGAGGGTGGAAGAAAGGGCACTGAATAAGGACTGAGGGGCCAGGGTCATTCTCCATCATCCTGAGAAGACATGCCAGAAGCCCTGAGGACCTGTGCAAACTCACTGGTGACACAGGGCACGGAAACTACTGGGGGCAGAGGGGACAGATTAGCAGGTCACTGCAGCTCTGCCTGGATATAAGGCATGCTTTCAGAATGACCCAGCTAATCCCTGCGGGTTTCTTTAGCTGTTTTTGTTGTTAGATGCTGTCAAGTTGAGTATGACTATATTTTGCTGTATTAAGCAACATGCTTCCCTTGTTACCTATCATTTGATGGCTCTTCCTTATCCAGACAGCTTCTAGTGCATTTCTCACTGGGACCTATTGACGTTTTGCAAAGAACAACTTTTTAAAATATCTGCATACCAGAAAGATGTTTACATTTTTTTCAATTGACTGTGCAAAGGGATTTGATTATGTAGATCATAACAAATTATGGATAATATTGAGAATAATAAGAGTATATGCATACTAAATTGTGCTCATAAGAAATTTATATATTGACCAGGAAACAGTTGTCTGAACAAAAAATGAAGAACTGCATGGTTTAAAGTCAGTAAGGGAGTACATCAAGGTTTTATTCTTTCTCCATGCCTATTCAATCTGTATGCTGAGCACATAATTCAAGAAACTTAACTAACCTCAGTAACAACAGCAAAGTTCAATAAGACAGCAAATAACAAATGCTGGCGAGGCTGTGGAGAGATTGGAACCCTTATCCAGTACTGATGGGAAAGTAAAATGGTACAAACACTATGTAAGGCGGTCTGATGCTTTCTCAAAAAGTTAGATATAGAAATACCATCTGGCCAAGCAATTTTTCTGATAGGAATGTACCTTAAAGAAGCCAGAGTCACAGCTCAAACAGATGCATGCACACCCATTTTTATTGCTGCATTATTCACAATAACAAAGAGATGGAAGTAACACAAGTGCCTATGAACAAATGAATGGGTAAGAAAAATACGTTACATCAACACAATGGAATGCTACACAGCAGTGAAAAACAATGAAATAGTAATACATTACACAACATGGAAGAGCCTTGAAGACATAAGGCTAAGTGAAATATCTCAATCACAAAAGGATAAATACTGCATAACACCATTGTTATAAAAGGACAGACATAGGAGATTGGAGAGAGAATGTAGAAAGAATGGATAGGTAATGAACACTGAATTAGAACAGATGAGGGGAAGAACTACTTGAAGGAATATATGATTATGTATTAAGTGTATGAGAATAATCTGGAACAAGGGGTACATTGTGAGGTGTGTTAGGGGAGGAAGAGGGAATGGGGAGAAAATGTGCAACAATGAATAAATAAAAGGGGTGAAGAAAATGGACTGTATTAAAAAGAATATCTCATCATGATTGTAATATATAAACAACTTGGGTTATGCAGATGATAAAAACTTTCTTGCAGAAAGCAAAGGAGACTTGAAATTCTTGTTGCAGATGATCAAAGACTATATTGCCTACAATATGGATTACATCTCAGCAACAAGAAAACAAAAATTCTTACCACTGGGCCAATAAACAACATCATAAGAGATGGTGAAAAGATTGAAGTTGTCAATAATTTCATTTTACTTGGATTTACAATCAACACCGAAGGTAACAGGAATCAAGAAATCAAAAGATATGCTACTCTGTGGAAATATCTTTTCAAGGACCTATTCAAAGTGCTAAAGAACAAGTATGTTAGTTTAAAGAGTAAAGTGTGTCTGAAAGACATATTTTAAGTACTAAAGAACAAGTATATTAAAGAGTAAAGCACATGTGATCCAAGTCATGGTCTTTTCAATTACTTGTTATGTATCTGGAAGTTTGATTATCAATAAGGATTACAGAAGAAGAAATAAGCCTTTGATTTGTGGTGTTTTAGAAGATAACTGAATATCTCATAGATTGTCAAAAGAACAAATAATTGTGTTTTGAAGAAAATGCAACCAGATATCCTGATGAGTCCCAGGCTGAAGGAGGTGGCTCTATGCAGAGCATGGTGCAAGGGCTGGTCTAGTGTGTGGCAAGTGTGCACTTGTAAGCTGTTGGGTGGAAACATTACTCAACCCCCCATCCCATATCACCACCATGGACTGATCTCTCACATGGTGGAGCACTAGATTACCCCACTCTGTGAAGACCACCACACTGTCCTGTGCCAGAAGCATCCATAACATAGTAGAAGCCATTTTCTTCCTGAACATCCCCTCAGTACCCCAGGTCCCTCCCAGAGCCAGTACTTGAGTTGCCATTCCTTTGGACCCTGCCTGGCTCCTGCAGTTACCTGGTTGAGAAGACTGCTGATTTACATGCCTTCTCTCTCCCCAACTGAAGCAAATATTTCTTTGATTCAAAAAATCAGAGAGAAATTAAGGTGAGTTGCCCCTCCCTCCTCTGAAACAGTGAGCTTCAGAACCAAAGCTATCAGACCAAGGGCCTACTAATATCCTAGGCATGAAAAACTCTATTACAGCAGTGACACAGAAGAAGCAAGCTACGTCACTCCCTATACAAAACCAAAACAAGATGTCACTTTAAGAAAGTGATAAAATGACAGAACCAATGGATTTTCTGAAGTCAGAAAATCTGATGGAGCTTTCTGACGCAGAATTTAAAAGAACAATGATTGAATATTTTCAATTGATGAAAGACAATCTTGAAGAATTACAGGATACTACAAGCAAAAACCAGGAGGAGCTTTAAAAAAAATCCAGAACAATGCAGATAAAACAAACAAGGCATTAGTGCACTGGGGAAAAAAAGAAACCATGATCCAAAATATGAGGTCCAGTGTTTTAGATGCTGTCAACCTGATGGAGGGACACATGAGTAGAGTT
Organism: Elephantulus edwardii; assembly: GCF_000299155.1. NCBI lineage: Eukaryota > Metazoa > Chordata > Mammalia > Macroscelidea > Macroscelididae > Elephantulus > Elephantulus edwardii. Next base: position 17,010,003 of record NW_006399783.1, read on the forward strand.
GAAGAAATGGAACACAGAACCAGTGAAATAGAAGGTAGGATTTTCACCACTGATCTGCTAGAGCAAAAGCAGAATCAAAAAGGAAGGAAAAAAAGAAAACCTAAGAATAATGTGGGACACCATCAAGAGAAATAACATGCACATAATTGGTATCCTAGAATAGGAAGACACAAGTAAAGACAACAAAAAAAGCTGTGAAAGAATTACTAGAAGGAAACTTCCCAGGCATAAAGAAGAATGAGAGAATATATATATATATATAACTCAGTGAATTTCATATAGAATAGACCCCGAAAGAAAAACACCAAGGCAAATTTGCCAGAACCAAAGATAAGGAGAGAATTCTGAAAGCAACTATGAAGGAAAAAAAGAGTAACTTATAATGGAGAGCAAATAATATTAAGTGCCAATTTCTCAGTGGAAACCAAGTAAGCAAGAAGACAGTGGAATGACACACATCAAACACTCAAAGAATTCCATTTTCAACCAAGAATACTGCACCCATCAAAACTGTCCATCAAATGTGACAGAAATATCTAGATATTCCCAGGAACATAGAACCTAAGGGAATTTGCAAAGACAAGTGCAGTATTGTGTGAAATACTGAGGGAAGCACTTCTTAAAAAGATGCCACAGAAAGCAGGATGAACCAAAGTAACCAGCAATATCATCAAAAAGAACTAAAAAAAATTATAACAATAACACCTTGCCTATCAATAATTACACCGAATGTGAGTGGTTTAAACACATTAGCCAAGAGAAAAAGAGTAGCAGATTCAAGTAAAAAAAAAAAATATATATATATATGTATCAATATGCTTCACTTGAAAAGTGAAGTTAAAGGAAGACTAAAAATGAAAGGGAGGTACCCACAGACCAAGAAAATGGCAAACAGAAAAAGGCAGGAGTAAGTAGCAATATGTTGTTGTGTTGTTGTTGTTAAGTGCCGTCGAGTCACAGGCGACTCATAGCGACCCTATGAAGGAGAGTCCTCGACGCTTGGGTGCCTTTCATCCTCTTTCCAGGTTCATAGGGTTTCCGGAGGCAAGCTATTATGGAAGTGGATGCCACTCCTCCTCCCACAGTAGCAATATAATCTCTAATAAAATAGATTTCAGCATAAAAACCGTCATAAAGGACAAGAAATGTTATTGTATAATGCTTAAAGGGTCAATAGGAAAAGAGGATATAACCATAAAAATTACCCAGAGTACTGAAGAGTAATGACATCAGTTTGGAGACTAAGGTGCTCCTGATCCAGGCCATAGTCTTCACAATTGCTTGCTATGTGTCAGAGAACTGCACAGTGACTAGAAATGATAGAAAGAGAATTGATGCCTTTGAGCTGTGGTGCTAGAGAAGAGTGTTGAATATACCATGAACTAACAGGAGAGAAAAAACAGGTTCATCCTAGAAAGGGTGAAGCCAGGGTGCTTCTTGAAGGCAGGATTCTGAGGTTTCATCTGGCATACTTTGGACATGTTGCAAGGTGGGACCAGTCATTGGAGATGGAGGGAAATCATGCGTGAAAAGGTGAAGAGATGAAGAAAAAGAGGGACACCATCAACGAGAGAGATTGATACAGTGACTGGAGTAATGAGAGTAGGTGTGTCAGAAGCCATAAAGTTGCATAGGATAGAACAGGTTTCAGGGCTGTTGTATATAGGGTCTCTATGAGTCACAAGTGACTCGATGGCATAAACAACAACGTGCACCAAATGATTGTTGTTATTATTGCTGTTATGTGTTTTAGAGTCCCCTGCCATTCTTGAACATGAGAGGGTAAGAGAAGAAATTTTAAAAAAAAATTGAAACAAATGACAATAAAAATGTAAGTTACAGGGGAGCTCTGGTGGCCTAGTGGCAAGGAGCTGTAACTACAATCTCAGAGGCGCATAGTTTGAATCCACCAGATGCTCTGCCGGGGAAGGAGGGACAATCTTCTCCTGTACCAGTCAGATCTGATTTGACAGTACACTCACACAAAAATAATAAAATAAAATTTTTAAAAAAAGTAAGTTACAAAATCCTCTGGGAAGCAGCCAAAGCAGTAATTAGAGGTCAATTTAAAGCAATAAGCAAACATATCAGAAAGGAAGGGGAAAAACTTCTAATTGATTCATTAACACATCTCTAAAATTTTAAAAAGAACAAGAAAACCTGACATCCTTTTTTAAAAAAACAACGAAATAGTAAAAATTGGGGCAGAAGTAAATAAAATAGAAAACAGAAAAACAATTGAAACCATCAACAAGACTAGCAGTAGGGACTTATAAAAGATCAATAAAATAGACAAACCACTAACAAAACTAATGAAATAGAAGAAATAAAACATAAATAATCTTAATAAGAGATTAAAGGAGCAATGTCACAACAGAAATAAAACATTAGCAATCCGACATTATGAAAAATGAAGTGCTTGCTGCTGAGGGTCAGGGACTGAAGCCTTCAATATGGATTGAGACTCAGATTCTCAGCACTGGACCAATTGGCAGCATCAGGATGGATGGTGAAGATATTCAGATTGTTCACAGCTTTAGTCTGCTTGGCTCCACAATCAACACTCTTGGCACCAGAAGCCAGGAAATTAAAAGGCATATTGCAATGAGAAAGTCTGCTGTTAGAGACCTCTCTAGAGTACTGAAAAG
>NW_006399783.1:17013360-17014462 GCF_000299155.1 Elephantulus edwardii
TAAACTGACACAGAATGAAGTAGACCACCTGAACAGACCCTTTACAAAAGAAGAAATTGAACAGATAATAAAACAACTCCCAATGGGGGGTGGGGGGAAGCCCTGAACCAGATGGTTTTACTAGTGAATTTTATCAAATGTTCAGAGAAGAACTATCACTCTTCTACTTAAAGTATCTCAGAAATTGAAAAAGTTAGAACTCTTGTAGACTTATTCTATGAAGTATATTCTTGATACCAAAGTCAGAAAAAATATCACCAAAATAGAAAACTATAGGTATATATACCTCATAAACATAGATGCAAAAGTACTCAATATAATCCTGACCAATAGAATCCAACAGTACATTAAAAAAAAACAACAACAACAAACCAACAATAACAGGACAAAGTGAGATTCATAATAGGTATGACAGGAAGCTTCAACATAAGAAAACAATCGGTGTAATTTATCACATTAACAAAGCAAAGAACAACAAACACATGATTCAATCAACTGATGAAGAAAAGGCCTTTTACAAAATCCTTTTCCTGATTAAAATGTTCAACAAAAGATAAATAGAGGGGAATTTCCTTAACAGTGAAAAGTATTTTTACAAAACCAAAAGCCAACATCATTCTCAATGGAGAGATTACCTTTGAGAACAGGTACTAGGCAAAGATCATCTTTCCTACTCAATATTGTATTGTAAGTCTTAGCAATAACAGTAAGACAAGAGAAGGAAATAAGAAGTATCCGAATTGGGAAAAAGGAGGCAAAATTATCTCTATATGCAGATGATATGATACTACCCTTAGACAATCCTAATGACTCAGTGAGAAAACTACTGGACATAGCTGACCAATTCATCAAAGTTTTAGGGTATAAGATTGACATATAACAATTAATTGACTTTCTCTACAGTAACAAAGATAATAAAGAAGCTAAGAAAAACAATGCCCATCACAATAGCCAAGCACAATATTAAATAATTGGAAGTAAATCTAACTAGAAACACACACAAAAAAATTACAAAACATTACTACAAGAAACAAAATGATCCATGCTCATGGATAGGAAGACTCATTATTGTGAAAATGTCAATTCTATCAAAGGCAATATA
>NW_006399783.1:17015309-17018882 GCF_000299155.1 Elephantulus edwardii
AACAAACAAATGAAGAAATGTTCATATCCCTAGCTCTCAGAGAGATGCAAATAAAAACAACTATGATGTATCATCTCACTCCAATAACAATAACAATAGAGCAGCAAACAACAAATGCTGATGAGGTTGTGAAGAGATTGGAACCCTTTTCACTGTGGGAGTGTAAAATGGTGCAACCACTATGGAAGGCGGTATGGCAGTTTCTCAAAAAGTTGGAAATAGATATACCATTTGACTCATCAGTTCCACTGTTAGGTATATACCCTAAAGAAACCAGAGCTGCCACCCAGACAGATATATGTACACACATGTTTATTGCTGTCATTGACAGTAGCAAAGAGATGGAGACAACCCAAGTGCCCATCACAAATGAATAGATAGAAAATCTATGGTATATTTGAACAATGGAATATTAAGCAGCACTGAAAAACAAGCAACGTGTAAAATATTACACAACATGGAATATCCTGGAGGATATTAGGCTAAGTGAAATATCTGTTACAAAAGGGTAAATGCTACATAATGCCATTACTATGAAACAGGACTGACATGGGGGTTGGGGAGAACCTAAAAGGGGATAAATAATGAACACTGCATTGGAACAGATGAAGGAAAGAACAGTTTAAAAGGAATTTGTGATTAGTCATTATCTGTATGACAACAGTTCAAAATAGGAGGTACATAGCAAAATGGACTTGGGGAGAGGTGGGGATGGAGGGACGCAATTATGCGACAGTGAATGAATATTTCTTTTAAAATAAAACTGAACTGGAGGCAGTAGGGAGGGTAATATACAACAAAGGATGAATGATCCAACTTTTCTGTTGTCTTTGGTTAAAATCACAATGAAAATGAAAACAGAAAACAAAGTGCCATCAATGCTCCTTGGAGGCAAGGATGGTGAAACTTTTTATCACATACATCTCAGTCATACTTTCAAAAGGGGCCAGTCCTTGGAAAAAGACATCATACAGGGAAAGGTGGAGGGTCAGAGGAAGACTCTCAAAGAGACAGATTGACACAATGACTGTAACAATGTATGTATCAGAAAGGGTGAAACTGACAGAGGGAAAGGCAAGGATCAGATCTGTTATTCATAGGGTCACTACGGACAGTAATTGATTCAACAGTCCCTAACAGAAACAACAATTTACCTATTGTTGCTGTCAAGTTGCAATGCCAACTGAAAGCTGACCTTCCCATGGGTTTCTGAAGTTGTAAACCACACAGGAGGAGATTGCTTATTTGTTTTGTGCAGAGCCAATGGTGGATTTAAACCTTCAGAGGGGTGTCGCCACTTCGGGTTTAGGAATGCAACTCCCTATGAACGATGCCACCAGAGTACCATCTTTCTGTGTGTGTTTGTGTTTGTGTATATGTATATTATTTATTTGAGAGAAGGTTTGCAAGCTATATGGTTTTTAATATAATCAGGAATATTGTCTTAGAGTGTTATAATTGATTGTATCGTTAATTAATTATAATGTCCAATTAAGCCTTTATTGTGTGCTGCCTTTCCTTTTATATAACTTATCTACTTATTAATTTTCAGTTTTCTTTCTCCCTTCTCATTCCTGTTAGCCCTACAACATTGATTCTTTTTGTGTGTGTAAATCCTTCTTTAACTTTTTGTAATAATTTAATAACATAGCTGGCTAGGACAACTTTTTGTTTCTGGATAGAACAATTAAAAGGAATTGTCCTGCACATTGTAAGGATTTTAAATTACACATTACTATTATTTACTCCATTCCCCACCCAACCTCCGAGCATTACATCAACCCTAAATGCCACATGTCAGACACATCTCTGAGCATAGCAATAAGATGGATAGGTGTTTTGTCCTCACAGGGCCTTTGGTCTAGTGAGAAATGGGGTTGTTGTTATTGTTGTTATGTGCTGTTGAGTTGCCTGACAGTCACAGTGACCCTATGTACAACAGCCCTAAATTCTGCTCTATCCTGTGCCAATCTTATTGTCTCTGACTCATCTATCCCCATTACCTCCGTCACTGAATCGATCCATCTCATTCAGGGTCTTCCTCTCTTGTGCTGTCTTTCTACCCTGCCAATCATGATGTACTCTCCAAGAACTGGTCCTTCCTTACAACATGTCCGAAGTATGTCAGACAAAGCTTCAGAATCCTTGCCTCCAAGGAGCAGCTTGGTCTCTCTCCAGGACAAACATGTTCATTCTCTGAGCTGTCCATATTATATTCAGCATTCTTCACCAACATAGCTCAAAGGCATCAATTCTCCTTCTGTCATCCCTAGTCATTGTCCAGCTCTCTGATGCATAACAAGTGATTACAAAGACCATGGCCTGTATCAGGCACACCTTAGTCTCCAGAATGACATCATTGCTCTTCAGTACCTTGGAAAGCTCTGTGACAGCAGACTCTCCAATGCAATACATCTTTTAATTTCCTGGCTCCTGGTACCAAGAGTGTTGACTGAGGAGCAAAGCAAATTGAAGATGTTTACAACCTCAGTCTCTTCACCATTTATCATGATGCTGTCAATCAAGGAGTGGGGTAGGGAAGTTAAAACATAAATACACAAAAATGAATGTTTAGATGTTACTATGAAGTTCTGCAGATAATTAATAAGCACGGATGGTGTGGTGTGTTCTGTTGGACTGCTAATAGAAATGTTGCCAGTTCAAACCCAGCAGCCGCTCTACAGAAGAAAGACAAAGCAGTGTGCTTTTGTAAGGATTTACAGCTTTACAAACCTGATGGAAAATTGGTATGAGTCTGAATCCACTTGAAGGCTGTGGGTTAGTGATTTGGAGTATATCATAGAAATGGGGAAACATTTTGGTTACCTAGTGGTGCTATGACAGAAATGCTACAAGTGGGTGGATTTAAAGAAAAGAAATTAACTTTCTTTCAGTTTTTCTCTCTTTCACTCCCCATTTTCCCCCCTCAGGGCTATCAATTGATTCAAACCTCTAGAAAGCCTTGCCTTTTTGGAACAAGCATAACTCCCCCAGAACTTCCAGAACTGTCTTCTGTTCATTTGTTGTTATTTACTGTAGAGTTGAAACTGATCTGCAGCTGACTCTCCAGTGGGTTTTCAGAGTCAATAAATCGCCCAGGAAGAGGTTTCCTATCATTCTGTGGAGCAGCCAGTAGATTAGAACAGCACACATTTGCATTGGCAGTGTAATTTCTTATCACTAAGACACTACAGCCTAGTGTATAGACCGAATAGGTATGGAGAAAGAATACAGCCCTGTCACACTCCCGTCTCAATTTTAAATCATGCAGTGTTCCCCTGTTTCATTTGCACCATCACCTCCTGGTCCATATCTAGGTTCTGAATGAACACAATTAGGTGCTCTAGGACTCCCATTCCTCTCAGTATCCCCTACAACTTGTCATGATTCACATGGTCAAATGCCTTTGCATAATCAATAAAGCACAAATAGACATTTTCCTGGCATTCCTTACTTTCAGCCAGGATCCATCTAACATCAGCAATGATATCTCTGGTACCATAACCTCTTCTAAATCCTGCTTCAATTTCTGGCAGTTCCCTGTCTATGTACTGTTCTATTCATTTTTGAATG
>NW_006399783.1:17019177-17021886 GCF_000299155.1 Elephantulus edwardii
ATGGTACTTCCTGAAATTTTTCAGTGTCAGTCAGTTCTTTCTGGTATAGTGATTCTGTGTATTCCTTCTACTTTCTTTTGATGGTTTCTCAGTCATTCAATATATTGCCCATAGCATCTTTCAATAGTGCACCTTGAGAAATATATATGCTAAGCAAATTATCTGAGAAGCTGGACTCTATGAAGAGGAGTGTGGCATCAAGTTTGGAGGGAGACTCATTAATAACCTATATTATGAAAATGACACAACCTTGCTTGCTGAAAGTGAAGACCATGAAGCACTTGTTACAGAAGATCAAGGAATTCAGCCCTTGGTATAGATTGCATCTCAATGTCAAGAAAACAAAGATTCTTAACACTAGACCAACAGACAGCATCATGATGGATGGAGAGGAGATTGAAATTGTCAACAGCTTCATCTTGCTTGGATCCACAATTAACATATTTGGTACTACCAGTAAGGGGGGGGGGAGAGATCCATTGCGCTGGGGAAAACTGCAATTAGTGACCTCTCCAAATTATTAAGGAATAAATATGTTTGTTTGAGGACTAAGGTGCATCTGATTCAGGCTATATTCTTTCCAATTACTAGCTATGCATCTGAGAGCTGGACAATGAATAAGGATGACATAAGAAGAATTGATACCTTTGAGCTATCGTGTTGGAGATAAGTACTGCACATCTCATGGACTGCTGAAAGTAAAAAATAAATATGGCTTGGAGAGGGTGCAGCCAGAGTGCTCTTTGGAGGCAAGAATGAGGAGACATACTTTGAGCACGTTGCTAGTAGGGGCTATTCCTTGGAGAGGGATATGATGCTGGGAAGGGTAGAGGGTTGATGAAGTAAAGGAAGACCCTCAACCAGGTGTATTAACATGGTAATTCCCACAAGGGGCTCTTGTGTGTCAGAAAGCGTGAGGACGGCACAGGATAGAACAAGGTTCAGATCTTTGTTCATACGGTCACTATGAGTCATACTCGACAGCACGTAACAATAATAACAATAACAAGACACTACAGACTTCAACATGGATTGCACCTTAACCTCAAGAAGACAAAGATCCTTACCACTGAGACACTGGGAAACATCCTGAAAGATGGAGAGAGGATTGAAACTGTTCATGATTTCACCTTGTTTGGATCCATGATCAATACCCTTTGTACCAGCAGTCAGGAAATAAGGAGACATTTTTCTTTGGGCAAGTCTGCTGTGAAGGACCTCTCCAAAATACTGAAGAGCAATGATGTCAGCTTGAAGACTAAGGTGTGCTTGATCCCTGCTATGTTCTTTTCAGTTACTTGCTGTGCATCTGAGAGTTGAACAATAAATAAGGATGACAGAAGAATTGATGATTTCAAATTATGGTGTTGTAGAGAGTACTGAATATCAAGTTCGGAGGGAAACAGCAAGAAGAATGAATAGGTATGCTTTGGAAAAGATGTAGTTGGAGTGCTCTTTGGAGGCAAGAATGGCAAAGGTCCATCCCTTATATTTTGGGGATGTTGCTAGGAGAGGTTATTCCTTGGAAAAGATATTATACTTAGCAGGGTGGAGGGTCAGCACAAGACAGGAAGACCCACATTGGCATAGATTGACAGCAATGAACTCAAGGATATCAGAGGTGGTGAGGATAAGGCAGAATAGAACAGGATTCAGATCTGTTGTTAATAAGGTTACAATGAGTCGCACCTGACATGGCAGTACACAACAAAAAGCCACTAGAGCCCCTTACTGTTAACTTAGGAATCTGAGCTCCCTTCTGTTAAGTTAGTAAACTGAGTTCTCTTCTGTTAATTTAGAAGGCTGTAGGTCTAAATTCAGGGTGCCACCTCCAGGGAAAGGCTTTCTCCCTTTGGAGGAAATTTTTGTCTTTTTTAGCTTCCTTCCCTTGACTTCTTGGTGACCTCCAGGTGATGTCATCTCTCTCTATTCACGCTTCCTTACTTTTATGCTCAGTCTGCTCTTTTTATATCTCAATCATAATTGGTTTATGACACTCATTACCATAATATGCCATTGCTAGTATTCATCTATGGGATCATATCTGTAGATAGTGAGGTTAAGCTTTATAACACATTTTTTTTGGAGGGAGGGGTGCACAGTTCAATTCATAACAAGTGTCATGATCTTTTCTAGAGATGGCTTTAAAGCAAAGATTAAACAAAATCTTTCTGATGAAGTAGCAGGCCAAGAGTGGATATGAATGCAGGGCCAGCCCTGGAAAGACCAGAGTCATGCTACACAGAAAGGTCAGCAGAGACAGAGATCCCACAGCAGCGATCTCTCTGGAGCAGGTGAGAAACCAGAAGAAGCTGGTATGACAAGACTATGACACATCCAGAGAAGCATTGCTTCACATGAGGTTGGAGAGTGACTTTTCTTGGTTTCATAGGGCTGCCATAGCAAAACACTGCACACAAAGTGGCTTAAGACAGAGAAATGACAAGGCTAAAAGTCCAAATTAGGGTTTCAGCCTTATCTAGGCCATCTTAGTTTTTCTCTTCATTTCTGGTAGTTACTGGCAACCTTTGACAGTCTCTTACTGAGAACAAATGTATCTGTTTTCCATTGTCACATGATATCTCCCTCGTGTGTGTCTCTGTCCTTTTCTTTATCAGACACAGGTCAAAGAGGATCAAGTTTAGGATCGACTCCACTCTGGTACAACTGCATCAGTGTAATAAAAGAAAGGGACTTCTCTAAAGTACT
>NW_006399783.1:17022281-17025312 GCF_000299155.1 Elephantulus edwardii
TGAGGCTAGGACAGGATAGAACAGGGCTGTTGTACATGAGGCTAGGACAGGATAGAACAGGGCTGTTGTACATAGGGTCGCTATGAGTCGCAGTCGACTCAATGGCACATAACAACAACAACCAAATAGGTTTACAGACACAGATTCAGGAATTCATATTTCACAATAGAATTTTTGGGGGCAGCAAATGCAACTTGTAAAAGAAAGATATACAGGGTCCCAATGATTTAAGGTTAAATAAAGCTAGTATTCCACATGAACCTACTAGTGGTTACGTAGAGAATGGTTTGTGGGAAGTGACAGTAGATACGGGGAAGCAACAGGGAGATTGAACAGTGGCAGTTTTTCAAGAGCTAGCTGATGCTTACAGAAGGAAGGTTGCAATGAATTTGGAGAAAATTGCAAGGGTTGGGTGGTTCAATTTTGGGGCTAGAAATGGTGAGGCTTGTTGATAAATTGTGAAAAAAGTGTACTCAAGATATGTGCTTTCATTTTTGGCTTATAGGTGCACAGTACACTATAGTTTTATTGATATGACAATGGCGGAGGAGGTCTGGAGTTTTGGAAGTTAAAAATGGACCTCTTCAAGATCTTATTTCTCCAAGAGCCCATCTCCTGGAAATCTCAGAGTCTCTGGTGCCAGGTGATAATGAGAGATGGGAAACTGGATGAGTTCTCACAGAAAGAGAAAAACTGGATAAATTGTGTATACTGCACTGAAACAGATGAGGGACTGAATAATTTAAAAGCGATGTATGATAGGGTATTATGGTTACCACAAGAGTCCACAATTCAGGTTGCACAGTGGAATGTACTTGGGGCGGTGGGAGGAGTGTGGGGGGATTGTGTATGAGGGAGGGAGTCTTTCTTTTACTTTTGAAAGAGAGGAGCAAACTGGGGGGTGGGGAGAGGGCTGGGTGGGGAGAGAAGTACAGCAATGAATGAATGGAAATCCAAATTCTCTGTAAATGTTCATTAAAATTATTTTTAAAAAAAGAATGTGTTGATAGAGAAGTTATCTAGTGGAGAGTTTTGGAACACTCCAAATAAATATTGGAGAGAGAAATAAGAAAGAGAAGTCAGGCAGGGAACTGAGTGGGAATAACCAGAGGACAGCAGGAAAAAAGGAGTTTTTGATGTGTGCTTATGGAGTGATAGGGCGTTTGAAAACTAATCAAGAAAAGTGTTTTGTAATTACAAATAACTCCATTCATTGTCACTGGGTTGGAACTGACCCATGGATGACTCCCCAGCAGGTTTCAGAGCCTCTAAATTGCATGGGAGGATATTGCCCATCTTTTGCTGGCAGAGCTGCTGGTGGATTCAAATGCTTGTGTTTATTTATATCAACAAGCATAACTCCTTAACCACTTTACGATCAGAGCTAAAACCACAAATTCATCTAGTATAAAAGAAAATGGGGAGATGGAATTCATAGTGTTAAATATTTTTGATTCTTGCTAAGGATTTAATTGTATCTCCCACTACCACTTGCCCCGGCTTGGTCAAAATCTTGATCAAAGCTCTAGCCTAGTAAATAGGATGTTGTTGTTGTTAGGGGCTATTGAGTTAAGTATGACCCATAAGCAAATTTATAAACAAAAGATCTGAACCCTTTCCTAGCCTGTGCTATCCTCACACTTTCTGACACACTTCTTCTTTTTCACTGACCTTCCTCCTTTCCAAATATGATATCTCTCTCCAAGGAATAGGCTCTCCTAGCAACATATGTACCTGGAGCATGTGAGATGAAGCTATATCATCTTTGCCTCCTAGAAGCACTCAAACTGCACCTTTTCTAAGACATATCGGTTCATTCTTTTGACCATCTATGGGAAGTTCAGTGCTCTTCTCCAACACCACAGCTCAAAAACATCAGTTCCTCTTCTGTCATCTTTATTCATTGTCCATATTTCAGATGGACATTTGAGGAGGGAGAGGTAAAAATCTAATTACTTTTAGAGTATCAAAATTGTAGAATGGGCACAGAGACATACAGGAAAAAATAAAGAAATATGACAGACAGATATATTTACAGGGATTGCTGATGACTACAAATCCATGAGATCAAAATTGTGATCTTGAATCTAACTCACTTCAATTTAAAAATCATCTTAAGAATAGATCTGAAGCATTGACAACTAATGATAGAAGACCAGATGACATTGGGATGTCATCAGTTGTGGGATGACATTAAGTATATCATCCATGAAGAAAGCAAAAGGTCGCTACAAAGACAGAAGAGAAAGAAAGAACCATCTTATTATTAGCCTGACATACTTTGGACATGTTGTAAGGAGAGACAGGTCTTTGGAGAGGGACATCATGCTGGGCAGAGTGGAGGGACAGCGCAGGAGGGGAAGACCCTCTCTGAGGTGGATTGATCCAGTGACTGGGGTAATCAGGATGCATGTGCCAGAGGCAGTGAGATTAGCACAGGATAGAGCAGGGTTTAAGGCTGTTGTACATAGGGTCGCTATGAGTCGCAAGCGACTCGACTACACATAACAACAACAACAACAAACATCATTAACATCACATGCAAGTAAAATATTGCTGAAGAACATACAAACCAACTAGAACAGTACATAGACAGAGAACTACTAGACGGTCAAGATAGATTTAGAAGAGGTTCTGGCTCTTCTGAAAAACAAAATTTAAGTGGGAGACATAGCACTCCCTTACCCATAAACCTACTACATAGCAGTAGTAACCAAAGCAACATGGTGCTGTTACAATGAGAGACACATAGACCAATGGAATAGAATTGAGAACCCAGTAATGGACCCAGCTATCTATGGTCAACTGATATATGACAAGGAAATAAAACCTATCAAATGAAGAAATGACAATCTCTTTAACAAATGGTGCTAACAAAACTTGACTGCTGCCTACAGAAAGCTGAAGCAGGATGCACACTTCTCACCATACACAAAAATCAACTCAAGGTGTATCAGAGACCTGGGAGTAAACCCCAAAACCATGAAGTCCATAGGAGACAATTGGAATCAAGCTTAGACGGTCTAGTGTA
>NW_006399783.1:17028092-17130082 GCF_000299155.1 Elephantulus edwardii
CTCTGGAAACCCTATGAACCTGGAGAAAGGATGAAAGTCATGGAAGTGTTGAGGACTTTGGTTCATACGGTCGCTATGAGTTGCCTACAACTCGACAGCACTTAACAACATAGAGAGAGACCAGTTGGCCTAGTGGACAGAAAGTGATGCTACCAAGCCAAACGTGGGTGATTCTAATCTGCAGCCCTCAGGCCTGTTTTTAATTGTTTTTGCTCAAACATTATGGTACATTCACACTATGGAATACCTTGCAGCACACAGGAATTTTATAAATTACTACTCAACTTGGCAGGGAGTCAGAAGCATTATGCTAAGTGAACTAAATCTTATAAGGACACATATGGTCTAAAATCATTATTGTAGAATGTGTATGAGAAGTTAGATTGTATAGCCCTGGTGTGTCCACTTGCCATACAGAAGTAACTCGTGGTTGCTATGAAACTGAACGCTGTGACACTGATGTGTCAAAAGTGATAATAGTTACCCATGGGTGGACCGTGTTTGGTGAAGCTCCCTGGTAAAAATAAACTTGGAAGCAGGAGTGGCATCTACTTCTGTAAATAGCTTGCCTCCGGAAACCCTATGAACCGGGATAAATGATGAAAATCACGGAAGTGTTGAGGACTTTCATTCATAGGGTCACTATGAGCTCGACGACGCTTAACAACATCTGTCATGCAGGATTTGAAGTACTTGGTGCGGAGGATTAAAGTTTACAGCATTCAATATGGATTGCAACTGTATGTCAGGAAAACAGAAATTCTCACCAATAGACTGACAGGAAACATCATGATAGATGGAGAAAAGATTGAAACTATCAACAACTTCATCTTAGTTGGATCCACAATCAATATACACTTGGTACCAGCAGTCAGGAGATCAAGAGATGCATTGCACTGGGAAAGTCTGCAGTCAGTAACCTCTCCAAATTACTGAAGAGTAATTACATCAGTTTGAGGACTAAAGTGCTTTAGATTATGGTACAATATTATGGTACATTCATGTAATGGAATACTATGCAGCATGCAGGAGCAATAACTTTGTAAATTATTACCTAACTTGAGAGGGACTGGAGAGCATAATGCTGAGTGAACTAACTCAGTCCCACAAGGATAAATATTGTATAAAAACGTTATTGTAGAATGAGTATAAGGGTCCAGAAGGGGTGGGAGAGGGTGGAAGCAGAGGGATGTGGATGTGCAGGGGAAGGGGAGATTAATCACTGGGTTGTACAATTTGATGGATCAGTGTGTGTGGGAAATTGAAAGAATTTGTTTGAATTTGTATTAAAACTTTGTCAATAAACTAGTGGGGGGGCAAGAGAATATTAAAAATTAACAATTCAAAAATAAACAAGTGCTCTAGATTCAGGCCATGGTCCTTTCAATCACTTTCTATGCTGCTGATAGCAGGACAAATAATAAAAATGACAGAAAAATTGACATCTTTGAACTGTGGTGCTGGCGAATAGAACTGAATATCCCATGGACTGCCAAAAGAATGAACATAATTTTCTGGGACAAGGTGCAGCTACAACATACCTTGGACACAAGAATGATGAACCTTCATCTCACATACTTCGGGCACATGGCTAGGAGAGGCTATTTCTTGGAGAGGAACATCGTGCTTGGGAAGGTGGAGGGCCAGTGAAGGAGAGGAAGATCATCAACCAGGGTTGTTCCTCTACCACAGTGATAGCAGCAATGGGCTTGAATGTGTTGGATACTGTGAAAATGGCACAAGATGAGGCAGAATTCAGATTTGTTGTTTACAAATTGCTATGAGTCATACTCAAGTTGATGACATCTAACAACCACCACCACAAACACAAGAAACAAAAATTTTCGAGGTAGGTTGCCCCTTCGAGTGATATTTTTAGGGATTCTGGCATCTAGAACTATGAGAAAATAAACATCCACCTAATTGTGGTATTAATTTTACAATAGCACTTTGTTGTTTTTGTCATGTGCCATTGAGTTATAGCTTACCCTCCAGTGGTTTTTTTTTTAAATTTTTAAAAAAAAATTTTACTCCAGAAGTGGTAAACAAATACCAGAAGAAGAGATTTTCCATTCTCCCACTATTGTTTTTTTGTATTGTTGAGTCAGAACTGACCCACAGCAGACACTCCAGTGGGTTTTCAGAGGCAGTTAATCACACAGGAAGAGGTGATGCGTCCTTCTTCTGTGGAGCAGCTGGTGGCCTTGAACTGTGTGCTTTTGGGATTGCAGTGCAGCTTCTTGCCACACTGTTGTTGTTAGGTGCCATCGAGTCATAGACGACTCATAGTGACCCTATGAATGAAATACCTGAACACCGTTCATAGAGTTTCCAGAGGCAAGCCATTTTGGAAGTGGATGCCACTCCTGCTTCCAAGTTTGTTGTTATAGGGAAGCTCCAACAAACACTGTTCACTATGGGTAACCGTTATTGCATTTGACAGGTGAGTGCCACAGAGTTCAGCATCACAACAACCACGAGCTACCTCTGTACAGCAATGTACGGACCAGTGCTATACCACTTAGAAGAATGTTTGACACAAAAACAATTTAAGCCAGCTTTGAGGGCCACAGTCCTGAGGGCCCTAATGGAATTTTAACTAGGAGGCTGTGTCCCCTCCCCACACTTCCCTTAATGAATCAACTTTCTACCCTAATGCTCACCAGTCTTGGCCACCAAGCTCCTGTTATCATCTCCATTTTACAGTTGAGCATGAGATCCAGAGAGCTGAAGTGACTTGTCTAATCTGTGTTTACTAGAGTTCCATGGAGCTTCCTTCTGAGTGTCTTTAACTGCTCTCTATTTTCCTACCCTAGATGATCTCATTCAGTTCCCAGGCTTATTAAACCGATTGGTCCTAAAGTTATAACCATCAGCTGAACCTCTTCTTGGAGTTACAGACACATTTCTCACTATCTTGTGGCACAGTGATTAAAGCACTCTTGCTGATTGAATGTCTACTATTGTTTATGAGTGCTGTCCAGCCTACTACAACTCAGGTGACGCAATGCAATGGACAACAGAGCTGAACTTTGGCCTATCCTGCACCATCCTTATAATCTCGGATATGCTCGAGCCCATTGTTAGTCTCACTGTGACAATGCATCTCATTGAGAGTCTTCCTTTCTTTTTCTGACCCTCCATCTTTCCCAATATGCTGGGGATTTATCCCGCAAGGACTAGTCCTTCTTCACAGCATGCCCAAAGTATGTGATAAGGAGTTTCACCATCTTTATCTCTAAGGAGCACCCTGTTTTTATGCCCTCCAAGATAGACTTGTTTGTTCTTTTAGCAGCATATGGGATATTTGGTACTTTTCTCCAAAACCACAAGTCAAAGACATGAATTATTTTTCTGTCATCCGTTATTTGTTTTCTGGCTCTCAGATGCACTGAAAGCAATGGAAAATATATTGGTTTGGCTTGTACACACCTTAGTCTTTGCACTGACATCATTCCTCTTTAAAACCTTGGAGAAGCCCATGACAGCAGATTTTCCCAACGTAATGCTTCTCTTGATTACTTCAGTTATTTTAGCTGAGGGATTATAGCAGTGTGCTTCAATAAAGATGATAGGCTTGGAAGCTTCTTTCCTGTCCTTTAGTGATACTATGACTCCAGATTGATTGACTTGATGGTATCTGGTTTTGGTTTGGTTTAGTTTTTGATTGCTATATATACATAGATGTTTCTAAAACTTATTTTTCAAACTGGACCCTGATGTGCCCAGCATACCTTTATCCCCAACCTATTCTCCTTGTGGAATAGTGTCAGATCCATTCAGTGGTGTCATTTTCAATACCTTCCTCTTTTTAGTTCCAGGAACTTATCATCAGGGTTGTGTTGAAATGCACCATCATGACCACCCATCAAGGTTAGCCGTGTATTCACTGAGTGAGTGAGTGACTATGCATGTGAGGTTGCTACTGCACCAGCTGGCACTCTCCTTCAGCCATCTTTTTCTTTAACTCTTATTCATACCAAGGTCATTCCTGCCACCTGGATTTAGTTCATGCTGGGCCCTCTGCCTGAGGTGCTTCTGTCCTGCTCCGTACCCTTCAGAGCTTCTTCCAAATCTCTTCAGAGAGGCTTCTCCTGACCACCCTCTCCTGGAACAGTCTCCTTTCAGCTGTTCTATCTTATGCTCTCATTCTTTTCTGACCCGGTACTGATATGTCATCACAATATTTAATTATACATTACTTTATCTGCTTGTTTTTTTGGTTTCTTCCCCACTGCCCCCTGCCCCCTTCCCTGCTACTACAGTCCAAGCTCTATGAGAACAGGGATTTTCCATTTCCGGTGTCCCTTCCTAGTACATTTGGATGTGTTGGGCTGACAACTGAACCCTGGTGAGCTGAGGCTAATTAGGCTGTCTCCATGACTTCTGACACAGCCCTATTCTACTCACACTCAATAGCTGCCTTGAAAAGAAATAAATATTTGAGTGTGTCTAAATACCCCTTGTGAACCTGAGTAGCCTGACACAGGGCAAGAATTTCCTTCCAGCCCTGCCTGCCTGTCCTCTCCCCTCCCAAAAAGCCTATGTTTGGGGTTCTGGGCTCTGGAATGCCTCATGGCATTTTCTGCTCAGTGAGCCCATCCGTTCCCATTTTCTTCAGAGCAGCAGAAGACAGAAATTGTGAAAGGCCTTCTTGCAAATTGCTAGGAGAGGGCATAGTCCTGGCCAGGAATTCTCCTGGCTGCCTTTGCAAGGGGTGGAGAGTGTCTGCTTTTGCTGCGCAGTCTGCATTGCTCTGGTTGGCTGGGAATGGAAGAACAGGGGTGTGGGGGCCGTTGCCAGGCCTGACTCAGGAAATAGCAGGCATGATGGGCAAGAGGGAGCCTGAAACATAGAGCACAATACAGAAATGAAATTCAGGACCCAAGGTTAGTTCAGCATACGTTCCAGCAGTAGAGACCCAGTGAGAATGATTGTAAACTGTGGTTGATGTCAGCTATGTGGGAGGTACATCATTTGGAGATGTACCATTTATAACAGAAGTCTGGCCAATGGCTGGTGGTTCTCCAGCATTAACAAACTCCAGGATGCTGGTGTTGATTAGTTGGGTACCAGAGTCTCAGACAACACCTAGAGGTAGGAATGAGGGACTCCAGGATATTAGAAAGCTTTTGGAAGCAGTCAAGCAGGAGTTGAAACTTTATTCCTCCCCTTTTCAGATGTGTGAGGTTAGGGAGGCCATGTATATCACCTCTGTTAGGCTTTGTTTTTCTCAACCATAAAATGGGAGACACATCCTGATTACAGAGGGGTGATAATGATTAATTCAATGAATATAAGATACTCAGAAGAGTAAGGTCCTTGCGAGGCTCTCTATCATTGATAGATGCTCATAAAATAGAGCTATGGGTTGAGACTCTGGAAGACTTGATGATAGGAGCCAGAGCAGACACCAGGATCATGGAATGGATGGGGAGATATGTTCCTGGGTACCAGACCTTGTCGATACCAACTTGGCTTGATGGAAGAGGTACCTTGGGCACCCAGGCATGGAGTTAGGCCTCTAGAGTCTATTACATGCCCCAGATTATGTTGGAGGTGAGTTGTCTAGAAAAGACGCCAACATGGCCCTGTCTGAAATGGAAGCCACAGTGAACAACAGAGCTAAGTAACAGACACTCGTAATTGAGGGTCTTCTTAATTTTTTATATTATTGGGTGTATACCCTCCAATGACGATTCAAGATAGTACTTCCATAAGCTGATCTGCTTCCTCAGAGCCATTTTAGGGAGCTCATAGGCTGGAAAAACCATTCAAACGTTCATTCATTTATTTATTCAGATTCATTTCTACATGTCCATTCAGTGTTGAGCTTGTGAATGAGGCACGCCTGTACTAATAGTTTGGTAGGAGCAGATACAATGGACAGAGATCCTATTATGGGATGGTCATGAGCATCCTCTTTATATTCATGGACCAAACCTTGCTCAGCTGCATCTCAGTTATAGCTATATGACCTTGGCTATGACCTTGAGACTCCTCTAATAAACATTTTGTATATTCTTTTTTTCTGTTGTTGTGTACCTCAAATTGGAACCGACTGATAGCTGACCCTCTTGGGAGTTTTTAGAGGCAGTAAATCACACACAGGAGACTGTCCATCTTTCTACCACAGATTACTGTTTCAGACCAAGGGTGAAGTATTTTTATAATTATTAATAATGAGACACACTACCAGGAATGAGAGAGAATCGACAGCAAAAAAAAAAAAAAAAACCCAGGGGGCCAGCAGTTTCATGACTGAAGGCCTCAAGCCATGCCTCTCCGAGTATTTACTGAAAATCATAAGGAAAACAAACAAAGAAAAATCTTAAGGGAGTACAAAACAAAACCAAGGCATCACGGGGAAGACTTTTGCAGATAAGGCCAAATTCCTCTCTACTGTTTACCTTATGTTTATCTCAGGAAGGGATTCCGAAAATAAAAACTAATAACAATGTTGACACTTAAGAAATGCCTTAGTCATAAATGACATAGCTGAGCCTCTACATCTTGGGGTTCCTAACCTCTACACTATAATAGACAAAGTGCTAGTCTATAGGCCTTTTATTGCAAGAACCACCTTCCCTCTGTAACTTGATTTGTGCCACTACTAGAACCTCTACTTGGAATATCATTGCTTGTTAATCTTTGACTCATGTACTTTTAACTTGTTAGTTTAATTTGTGTCTTCTAGGTTGCAACACCTCCATGATACATCTTCAAGGATATGAACATGTACGGCTAAGCACAATTAATAACAGTGCATCTGAATTCCAAAATCAATCTCCATAATAGTCTATGTGGTTCCTACTGCCAAAGGGGCCCTTTAGAGTAGTGAGAGATCTTCACCCTGGAACCCACAGCGTCCCTTTTCAGCAGGAAGTAGCTAAGAGAATGCGCCATCCCCTTTTCCTTATGACTCAGGGTGAAGTCTCTCTCAGGGAGGAGTGATAGGGAATGGCAAAGGGCATACTGACAAAGGAGATTAATCAGAACTGGCTTTGACAAGCACTGTGGCAATTGGACAATTAAAACAGACATTCGGGGGGGAAGAAGAATAAACTGGGGAGGAGGGTAGAGAAAACAGTGCAACAATGAATGAATGAGAATCCAAAATCTCTGTAAATGTTCATTAAAACTAATAAAATTCAATAATAATAAAAAAAGAAATTCCTTAGTGCCTTAGCGTGACCTCTAGCTTGTATTGTTGTTGCTGTTACGTGCCATCGAGTCGCTTGTGACTCATAGTGACCCTGTGTACAACAGTCCTAAACTCTGCTCTGTCCTGTGCCAATCGCACTATCTCCAACACACCCATCCCGATTACCCCAGTCACTGAATCAATACACCTCATAGAGGGCCTTCCCCTCCTGTGTTGTCCCTCCACCCTACCTAGCATGATGTCCCTCTCCAAGGACCGGTCCTTCCTTACAAGATGTCCAAATTATGTTAGATGGAGCCTCAGAATCCTTGCCTCCAAGGAACCTCCTGGTTTAACCCTTTCCAGGATGAATCTGTTTGCTTTCCTAGCAGTCCATGGTACTCTCAATACTCTTCTCTAGCACCACAGCTCAAAGGCATCAATTCTCCTTCTATCCTCCTTAGTCACTGTCCAACTCTTTGATGCATAACAAGTGATTGCAAAGACCATGGTATGTATCAGGCACACCTTAGTCCCCAGAGAGACACCATTGCTCTTCAGTACTTTGGAGAGGTCCCTAACAGCAGACTTTCCCATCGCAATACATCTTCTAATTTCCTGGCTACTGGTGCCAAGAGTGTTGACTGTGGAGCCAAGCAAACTAAAGCTGTATACAATCTCAATCTCTTCACCATCCATCCTGATGCTGCCAATTGGCACAGGGGTGAGAATCTTTGTCTTCTTGACATTGAGCCTCAATCCGTGCAGTCTTTGACCCTCTGCAGCAAGCGCTTTAGGTCCTCCTCAGTTTCAGCAAGCAGGGTTGTGTCATCTGCATAATGCAGATTGTTGATAGATCTTCCACCAATCCTGACACCACATTTCTCCTCATAGAGCCCAGCCTCCCAGATAATCTGTTCTGCATATAGGTTGAAAAGGTATGGAGACAGGACACATCCTTGGCATACGCCCTTCCCAATTTTGAATCATGCAGTGTTTCCTTGCTCTGTTCTGACGACTGCCTCTTGGTTCAGGTATAGGTTTTTCATTAGCACGATCAAGTGTTCTGGGATTCCCATTGTTCTCAGAGTCAGCCACAGTTTGTTATGATCCACACAGTCAAATGCCTTTGCATAGTCAATGAAACACATATATACATTTCTCTGGTATCCCTTGCTTTCAGTTAAGATCCATCTAACATTAGCTACAATGTCCCTAGTACCACGACCCCTTCTAAACCCAGCCTGGATTTCTGGCAATTCTCTACTGATGTGCTGTTCCAGTCATTTTTGGATAATCTTCAGTAGAATCTTGCTTGCATGTGAAATTAATGATATTGTTCTATAATTTCCACAGTCTGTTGGGTCACCCTTCTTTGGGATGGGAACAAATATAGATATCTTCCAGTCAGTTGGCCAAGTGGTTGTTCTTCAGATTTCTTGGCACAATTTGGTGAGCACGTCCAGGGCAGCATCTGTTAGCTGAAATATTTCAATTGGTATACCATCTATTCCTGGGGCCTTATTTTTTGCTATTTCCTTCAAAATAGCTTGAACTTCTTCCTTCATCACCATGAGCTCTTGCTCATATGTAGTTTCATGAAATTCTTCTGTGTCTGCCAATTCTTTTCGATACAGTGACTTAGTATATTCTTTCCATCTTCTTTTAATACTTCATGGATAATTTAATATTCTGGATGTCAGAAGAGACTCTGAAAATTGCACCGGAATGCAGAGAAGCCAAAGCAGAGGGAAGAATTCAAGATACTGAAGAGTTGAATAGAAGATTTCAAAAGGCAGCATGGGACAACAAAGTTAAATATTACAATGAAATGTGTAAAGAGTTGGAGTCAGAAAATCAAAAGGCCCAAACTAGCTCAGCATTTCTTAAGCGAGCTTGTATTATGCCTACTTAATATCTTGATATAGCTTGGAAGGAGGAGTGGCATCCACCTCCATAAGAGCTTGCCTCCAGCAACCCTATGAACATGGAGAGAGGATGAAAGGCACCCAAGCGTCTAGGACTCTCCTTCATAGGGTTGCTATGAGTAGCCTGCGACTCAATGGCACTTAACAACAATAATATCAACATAGAGAGAGAGAGATCAGCTGGCCCAGTGGACAGAAAGTGATGCTACCAAGCCAAAGGTGGGTGACTTTTAATCTGTGGCCCTCAGGCCACTCTTTCTTTGTTTTTGTTCAGACATTCCTCTAGGTCATATAGCCCTAGTGTACAAGTTGCCGTACCGTAGTCATTTGTGGTTGCTGTGAGGCTGAACACTGTGGCACTGATATGTCAAATGCGTTAATGATTGGGTGCCCAGTGAGCACAGAGAGTGGGATGGAGCTCCCCAATTAAACAAGTGTGGAAGGAGGAGTGGCATCCACGTCTGTAATAGCTTACCTCTGGAAACCCTATGAACCTGGAGAGAGGATGAAAGACACCCAAGCATCGAGGACTCTCCTTCATAGGGTCGCTATGAGTCGCCTGGGACTCAACGGCACTTAACAGCAACAACATATCCTGACAAAATATTTGGTTTATTATTAGTATTAAATTTGATATTCTGCTTCCCACAGATTAGCTGATGGACTCAAACCACATGCCTTCAAGTTTGCAGTGCAACTTTTTGCCTCTACGTCACAGAGCTCCCTAAACTTTTAGTATAAGACATTTAAGTAATGTTTCAATACTATCAAGCACTCAGTAAAAGTTAGTGATGATGATGATGACGAGCTGAGGGCAGCAAAGGAAAAGGTTGAAAGCCACAAGAATGACCAATTAGAGGAGGCATTCCAGAGAAGACGTTTTATTATCATCTTTCTTGGAGGATGGCTGGAGATCACCAAATAGATGGAATGAGAAAGGATAATCTTGCCAGAGAGAACAGTATGTGCAAAAGTGTTACATCACGACAAACTGAAAGGTATCTGATTCAACCATGGTTTCCTTCTGAAAAGAGAAACTCTACATCTTTTGACAAGCTGCACACTGGGAAGACAGCTTTAAATTGAGACATTCAAGCTTCAACATTGTCAACAAGTCTCTCACAAAGGGACAGATTACAGATTGCTAAACTGTCTGCCCCGTTTAGTTGGACACCCAGATTCTGTCTTCCTCTTGTATTGGGAAGTTGGACCAGCCTCCAGAAAATATTTATATTGAGATAATTGGGGACTGCACCAGATTTGCAGATATTTTCATAATTTTCCTCATAGTTTACACATAATGCCAACTGCCTGTATCTCCTGAAAAGGAGGGAAAAATTTTAAAGAAAATAGGTTGGGATGAGGGGAAAGGAAGGTACACAGGGTTTTCATCTTACAAAAGCTAGCTGCTAACATCATAGAAATGGAGCCCAGGCTGACCTGGGAAAATAATTTTTAGTTCGTAACAATGGAGCACTTCCACATCCGTTATCCTTTATAAACCTTACAAAAGTGCAATTAGGATAAGTAAATGCTTAAAGATCCAAGATTACTAGTGGTTACAGGGATGAATGGAGGGAGAGGAAAAGAGGTCTCACCACTTAGGGGACTTTGAGCTTCTGTTATAAATGTAAGGGGCAAATTCAGAGAAAGGAGCCTAGTGACACAATAGTTACTGTGTGGCTGCTGACTGAAAAATCAGCAGTTTTAATTCACTAGTGGCTATTAGAGAAAAGATCTGTCGATCTGCTTTGTATATATGAGCCCCATTGCTTTTTAGTGACTCAAATTCACAGTGACAGTATAGGAGAAAGTAGAATTGCCTCACGGGCCTCCAATGTGGTAATCTTTACAGAAGCAGATGACCACATCTTTCTCCCGCAGAGCAGGCAAGCTCTGTTCTGAGGAGATTAAGTTGATGTTGCCCTTGATCACAGCAGCAGCCAACATTAAAGGGCATATTCGGAAGCATGCTATCTCAAGAGTCACATTGCCCAGTTTCAAATATTGGTTTAAACTTTGAATATGTTACCTGACACTTGGTGTACCTCAATTTCCCTGCTTGCCAGACAGGAATAGCAACTGAATCTACTTCCAAGTTGATGGGAAGATGGAAAGAGTTAACAGTCAAAGTCATTAACACAATGCCTAGTGTATACAGTGAGTGCTTCATCAATACCGTTTTTTGACCAGATCTTTTGCATGCTTATTCTGTGTCAAACTTCTTTGAATTCTGGAAAGTGATATTTCCCTATTTTTAGTACATGATGAAGTTTCAATCATGTCCAAGGTCATGCACCCGAGGAGAAACACAGGTAGGATTTGAATGAGTCTGGGTGGATCTGAAGTCTTGGGAACTGTTTCCTTCAGGTTGTAGTCCATGCTGATTGCACAAGGATAAAATCAAATGAATGAAGCACACCTCCTAGATGTTCTTTGGAAGCACAAGAGACTGAGAAACATTGTGAGACTTTCAAACAAACCAACAAACACCCCACTCGTAAGAGTGAAGAGTTCAGGTGTGTGGAGATAAGAGATGGCAGGAAGGAAATTGGTGGCAGGCTGCAAAAGATGTTGAATGCTTTCCTAAGAAGTTTCCACTTTAAGCTGAAGATAAAAGGGAGTCTGAACATTAATAAATATAATAAATAGGACAGACCTGGAGACACAGTAAATGAGGAACTTCAAAGAAAAGAACAGTTAATTGTGATGTTTGACAGATCGTTCAAATTTAGAGCAAAGATGAAGAGCCTGGGAGCCCACAAGTAACCAGGAATGGAGGATTGGAAACACTTTGCTAATGCCAAGGGAGAGGGCCAGAGCAGTTTAATGAAGATTAAAGGGAATTTGGGGAAAGGCGTGGCATGGACAGTGTCTCACTCTCACCTTAAGCATTGTACCCACTACCTCTTGCAAAGGTCTTTGATGGGGCTCCTCAAAGTGGAGCCTGAAAGCTTTGGAAGAAACAAAGAAGAAACAAGAAGTGTGAAAGAATCATGGGAACTCAATATCCAAGAAGAATTTTCAATTTCTATTTAAAGTCTTCCAGAGGAATAACTAATTGAAACTTGGGTTTTTTGGGCATCTTTAGTTTTAGAAATATTTTTTATGAAAACTGTGTTTCTTATCTGCATGAGGTCTATTTAATCCCAGAGAAGTTTTGTTGTATACTATTTGAGTCAGGGAGTAGGGCAGTTGTAGTAGTGGGAAAATTCACATCTTCCTTGTGAGAGACTTAGATTTGAGTGCCAGCTAACATGCCTGATGTACTATCAGTGCAGGTTTCAGCTGAGCTTGTAGTCTAAAATGACCAGGAAAAAAGGCCTGATCATCTCATCCACTCCTTCACTTATTGCTACCAAATCAGAACTGATGAACCTCTAGTAGATTTTCAGAGGCTGTAATTTGCATGGGAGGTGGTTACACATCTTTCTTCCTCAGAAAAGCTGATGGATTCAAATAACCTGCCTTTGAGTTGACAGTGCAATTCCTTACCTATTGGCCATCAGCACTCCTTCCTTGTGATCTATTTCCAAAACTCATGAAGATAATGAAGAATTAAAGATCTACTTCTTCAACTAATGAAGATACTACAGATCATTATCAATGTAATCTACGCCTAAGTAGAATTGTGACACAGGACCAAATAGGGAAGGCAGTGTTTGGTCTCATTATGCATGGACCTGAGTTAACAGGCAGGAAACAAGGAGAACACCCAACAGGAAAACTTTTATGGCAAGAACTCACCAACAGGTCAGAGAGCAAGAATGCTGGGTAGCAATGAAAAAGCCCGGGGGAAATGGGATGACTCAGAAGTTCAAGTGGAACATGAAGTATGTGAGAGCTGGGGCCTGTTTTCAAGAGATGTGAATAGGTTATTTAAATCAACTATGGCTGTGTGGGAAAACTTCTCTAAAACTTATCGACTTCAAACAATAATTATTCTTCAAAACAACTATGAGATATCATCTCACCCCAAAAAGAATAACAAAATTTAACAGGATAGCAAACAACAAATGCTGGCGAGGTTGTGGAGAAACCAGAACCCTTATTCACTGTTGGAGGGAATGTAAAATGGTTCAACCACTATGGAAGGCAGTATGGCACTTTCTCAAAAGTTGGAAATAGAAATACCATTTGACCAGCAATTTGATTACTTGAAATATACCCCAAAGACACCATAACCATCACTCAGGCAGATATATGCTCACCCATGTTTATTGAGCAATAACAAATAGTTGGAAACAACCCAAGTGATCATCAACAAACAAATGGATAGAGAAGCTCTGGTATATTCGTATAATAGAATACTAAGCTGCATTGGAAAAACAAGGAACTCATGCAATATTATATAAAAGAGTGACCCTGGAGGACATTATGCTGAGTGACATATCTCAGTCAAAAAAGGACAAATACTGTATAGTGCCACTGTTGTAAAGTAGGACTTACATCAGAGTTGAGGGGGAACTAAGAGGGAATAAATAATGTATAATGCATTGAAACAGATGAGGGAGAGTACTGTTTAGGAGGAATATATGATTAGGTATTATTATCATGACAAGAATCCAGAATGAAAGCTGCATAGTGGAGTTGAGGGTATTGTATAACAATGAATTTTTCTTTTTTAACTTTTCAAAGAGAAAAGCCAACTTGGGGGAGGAGTAGGCAGGGAGGAAAGTGTGCAACTATGAATGAATGGAAATAGGAATTATTCTTTCTGATGTAGCTGTGGATTAGTTTCTAAAAAGGAGCAGAAAACAGGACATGGGGGCACAAGACCATGAACGTCTCTCTGAAAGGGCCAGAAGAGTGTAAGAATAGCACAACCCCTCTTTGTCCCAGAGCAGAAAGTAGATAAAGGGCCCATAGCCCAGCCCCATGGTCCCCTAGAGCCACAGCAGCAGCAAGGACATTCATTTATTAGTTACTGACTTACAGACTCACCGTTACAGTACCAACAATGGGGTTTGTTAGGGAAGGAAGTTCAGAGTGGAGAAGGCAAAGAATACCACCCAATGCAAATACGAGTTTTAGCCCAATAGTCTCATGGAACAATCCCTCAATTATTTCAGACTCTGGCTTCAATTCAGTGGTCAAATCCAAATCATCAACAAGGTTTGCCTTAGAGCATTTATAAGTAAGCTTCTCCTTCAAGAATCTGGTTAGAACAGCTAAATCTTTAACTGTGGCTAGCACAGACAGCAAAAAGACTCAGGTCATACATTGCCACAATTTTTCCACAGAAAAACTCGCTCTCATCAGGGGCCTTGCCACCACTAGCCTTGCTCACCTCAAGTCTTGCTCACCTCAAGTCTTCCTACTCAGTGTGGGAAGTACTCTTTCTTTTATCCTAGTCTCACGTCTGCTGATGATTTGCAAGATCATGGGTCTATAGTTAAGGCAGCTGGAGACCAGAGGTGGCTAAATATAATGGGGGGGGGGGAAGCCAACTTATAGGCTAACACCACAGTGAGTGAAAGGTCAGCTAACATGCTAGACATGGCTGGATAACTTTGCTCCAAGTGTATGTCATTTTCCTATGGTAGGTTAACTTGGGCATATTCTTGGCAGTGACAGAGATATAAGCAAACATGTTTCAAGACCCTAATTATGCCATGTCTATTGATTTGGCAAAATCAGACTGGCATGGAAAAACTCAAAGATTAAAGAAAGGAGAATGCTCTTACTTGAGTGGGAGAAGGCTGCTCATCTACCACAGTGGTTTTTGAACCTGATAGACTTCTGAGAAAAGAACAACTGATTTATGCATACAATTTATCTGTAATTTAGCAAAGTGTAAATTAAGTCCAGGAAAAAGAGTAAGGGAACTAAAACCAGAAAAGGTGTGTCTCAATGTTATTGTATCCTCTCTCCACACCTAATCAATCTGTATACTGAACAAATAGTTTGAGGAACTGAAGTATGTGAATAGAAATGTGGCACTAGGATTGGAGGAAGACTCATAAACAGCCTGAGTTAAGCAGATGGCACAGACTTGCTTGAGGAAAGTGGGTAGGACTTGAGGCACTTAACTGAAGAGGATTTAAAGACTACAACTTTTAGTAGGCTTGCATCTGAACATCAAGAAAACAAACATCCTCACCGTTGGACCAATATGCAGTATCATGATATATGAAGAAAAGAACAAAATTGTCAATATGATTTTACTTGGGTCCACAATCAACATCTTTGGTAATAACAGTCGAGAAATCAAAAGATGTGTTTCACTGGGAAAATATGCTACCAAAGACTTTTCCAAAGTTCTAAAAGGCAGTGACGTCAGTTTAAAGACTAAAATTTGCCTGGCTCAAGTAATGATATTTTCAATTGCTTTCCATGCACTTGAAAGTTGAACAACGAATAAGGAAGATCAAAGAAGAATAGATGCCTTTGAATTGTGGTGTTGGTGAAGAGTATTGACTATCCCACAGGTTGCCCAAAAAACAAACAAATCTGTCTTGGTGAGGTGCAACCATTGTCTTCACTAGTGGGGAGAATAGTGACACTTGGTCTCCTGTAATTTGAGTAGGGTCTAGTCTTAAAAAAAGACATCATGCTGAAATAAGCTGAATATCAAGAAAGAAAGGAAGATTCTCAAGAAGATGAATTAACTGTGATTGTAACAATTGGCTCGAGTGAGGCAGAAGCCATGAGGATGGTGCAGGATAGGACAAGGTTCAGATCTGTTGCCCATAGGGTTGTTATGAATCATAGTTAACTAAATGATACACAACAAGAACAACATAATAGTAATATGTAAATATTTAAAGCTATAATATATAAATCTATCAGTCTGTAAAGCTGTAGTCTATAAGTCTATGAATCTATAAACTATATAACTATAAAACAGACGTATAGAAACCAAGGTGGTGTTGTTGTGTACCATATAGTTGGAACTGACTCAGTTGTCACTGTGGTGGGTTTTCAGAGGCAGTAATTGTACAGGAGGAGATTGCCCTTCCTTCTCCTGCAGAGAAGCTGGTCTTCAGGATTGCAATGTAGCTTCTTGCCACTAACCACCAGAATTCCCTATAGGGAGTTTCTATAGGAAAAGCAAGTAGTAGGTTGTTATGTGTTGGAATGGACTTGATAACAGTGAGATGGATTTGACTTATATCTAAATATCTGTATATCTGCTTCTCATTTAGTGATTATTGTGTTATCCAACATTTCCTATTTAAAATACCTTTGGGGGGAAAAAGTCTCATTCAGTGTCTCTGGTGTTTGAGGATGCACAGGCTATTGTGACCTGGCTTCTGGTGCCCTCCATGAACTACCCTGAAAGGCATACCAGAAGTCCTAGTGACAAATGAACCATGAGAAGAATAGTGGTCAATCAGCTACCATGCCTGCCCTCATTAGATGCAGCCACAGTGGGCACAGGGCAACAATGAGACAACATGAGGTTTCGAGTAGGCATGTGGAGTTTGCAAGAGGGAGCTTTACAAGGCTTCAGGGCTGAGGCAGATATGGAAGACAAGCAAGGTCCCTGCCCAGAACAGATGATGGGAGGAAGTAGAGCAGCATCATCTGCCCATCTGCCCACCCCTATAAGTTCCACAGTGATGATAAAGGATCACTACGTGAAGAAGGACCCACTGTGCCACCTGAATCCTGAGATGAACAAGTGGTGAGCAATCTGGGATGGGGCTGGAGGAGTGTGGCACTACCGCCAAAGACAATATGGCCCCAGACTTTCACATCATGTCAACTTCAAATAGTGACCCGACCTCATTTTTGGAATCTATCCAGGTTCATAAATGAGAATTACATATGTATCTATAAAACGAAATCTATAGGCCTTGGTCATTATCTAGCTGTAGTTCTCTCTACATATAAAGAAGCCCTGGTGATAAGCACTTGGAATTTAAATTTATCAGCCAGTTTGTGGAAGAAAAGACCTGGTAATCTGCTCCCACAAATCTTAAAATCTCTAAACAGTCAAATGTATTGTTAGCAAGTCAGTTCTGACTCCAAGTGACTTTATGTTGTTGTTGGGTATTTCCAATTCATAGTGACCTCATGCATTACTGAATGATCTTGTGCTGTCCTCACAATTGTGGCTATGTTTGAGCTTACTGTTGCAGCCGCTGTGTCGATCTGTCTGAGAGGGTCTTCCTCTTTCTCACTGAGCCTTTAGTAAGCACGTTGACCTTCTCCAGGAAATGGACCCTCCTGACAGCATGTCCAATGCACATGAGATGAAGTCGTGTAATCCTTATTTCTGTGAATCATTCTGTGTATACTTCTTCCAAGCCAAAGTTCATTCTTCTGGCAGGCCATGCTCTAGTCAATATTCTTTGCCAACACCATAGTTTAAAGGTGAAAATTATTTTATTTTCTTTTTCTGTCTTCCTTATTCAATGTTTGGATTTTATAGACATAGGAGAGGATTTGAACTACCACGATGTGTACCTTAGCCCTCAAAGCCACATCCTGGCTTTTTAATACTTTAAAGAGGCCTCTTACAGTATATTTCCTAGTACAACACTACTTGGTTTCCTTGCATTCTGCATCTATGAGTATTAGGAGATTCAAATAAAATGAAGATATTTGACAATTTCACTACGCTCTCTGTTTATCATGATACTGTTTATTGGACCAGTTGTAAGGAATTTTGTCTTATGTTGAGGTACAATTCAAGTTGGAACACTGTAGACTTTGAGCTTCATTGGTAAATGCTTCAAGTCCTCTTCACATTCAGCAAGCATCTGGATATCTCAGGCTGTTGTTGAATTTTTCTGGTTTTTGGATTATTTGCTAAGCATACAGATTGATTCAGTATGATGAAAGGCTGTAATACTTTCACCATGCCTTTCCTAATTTTAGAAGTTACTCTACAAAACAAAGCTCTTTCTCATTGGATTTCCTGGGCCATAGAAGCGGGCTGTGCATCGTTCTGTCTGCATTAGACTCTTACTACAAAAATAACAAGAAAACTAGTAAGATCAGTATAAAAGTCCAAAAGAAAAAGAGGAAAGAGGCAAGGGGGATGGAAAATGGGAAAGAGGAAAATCACTAAGATAACAGAGTTGGTGGGTGAATGTAGGGGTGTGAATAAGTCAGGAGAGAGCCAGCGGGGACCTGAGCAGACAGGATAATAAAAGGCATAGACTAATGGTGATTAATTTTATAAAGCACATTGTATATGAATGAGTGTTTTAAACACAATGTGAATAAAGGAATGTGTGAATCACAATGTATATGAATTTTGTATGAAACTAATACAAAAATAAAATATTTAAAGATTTGAATAAATCTGAGCAATTGACATTTTGATTAGCAGCCAAGCCCTTAACTACTATGTTACCGGGGCTTCTCCCTGTAAAGATTACAAAAATCCAATGAAGGACATCTTCCTTATCTTTCATGGTCACTTTTTAAATCTCGGAAGGTGTAAGAAAAGTGTTGCATCCTTTCACAATACTCATTCAAGCTGTCCTGAGTTCTGTCCTATCACAGAGTGGCTATGAATCAGAATCAACTTGACAGCACACCTCACAACACACATGTATATATTGTTCTCTTGTTTTTCCTTTTCTTCATTGGTTTTCCAATTAAATTTGATTCTTTTACCCATCCTTGATCCATATCCTTGCCTGTTTTCCTAATTTGTCAACGTCCATTCAAGTCTAATTTTGTGTTGTTTTCATGTTCATGATGCGGTACATCAGTGAAGTAAGGATTAAACAGCCAGCACCTTTAACCAACGGAAATATTGTTTAGAAGAAAACTATTCACAGTTTCCCATTCACTCATCCTGACTCCAATGACCAGCACCCTCACTATAGTCTCAGGTGCAAGACATTCATGCATATTTTCGTGTTCAGACATTCATCCATCCACTCACTTCTTCACGCAATTGTCTTCTGAGCATCTTCACACTGTCCTGAAGATTGTGGGTCCTGCAAGGAACAAGAAAAAAAAATCCTACCATCATGTTGCACAGTCTGATTAAGGAAGAAAATATAAACAAAGAATAAGGAAGACTAAAGAAGAATCAACACCTTTCAAATGCAGTGTTAGTGAAAAGTATTGAACAAATACACAAATGAGGTGGCCTCAGATTTGCATAAGTGATACGATTTAAAAACAAACAAACACACACAAAAATAAGTGTGTGCGCGCGTGCACACACACACACACACACACCCCTAAGTGATCTACTTCTGAAAGTCAGTCAATGGCAATCTGCATGTCAGTGCTTTGATTCACAACTCAGGCGTAGTGGTCCTAGATGAGACACCATTTTGCTTTGTTGTGCATGTGGGCATCTTAAGTCAAAGGCTGACTTGACGGCAGCGAGACACAAATTTAACAGAGAGTATGTATCTCTAGATGTTTACTTTGGGTAGGGTTTCAGGGCTAGACTCCAGCAGGAACCACAGGAGTTGAGATCTGAAGGACCTGAAAGGAGCTTGGTATAAGCAGAGCCTGGGGAATAGTGGTTCAGGTGAATGGAGTCTGGAGTAGGAACGGGTATGATGTGTCTGACAAATAAAAGAAGGTCAGGGTGGCTGGACCACACCAACCAAGAAAGGGTGCGGGTGGGGTTTGAGTTAGATGGGCCTTATGAGCTTCAAGGGTTGCCATGTTCTTCTCAATGTGGAAGGTGCTGGTGACTTTAAAGGTGTTGAAACAAGAACAAAAAATCCTGGTGTCATAATAATTAAGCGCTAAAAAAGAAAAGAAAAGAAAAGAAAAGAAAAAAAAATTAAGTGCTTAGTTTAATACCATAGTCTAGTGTTTTGAACCCGCACTGCCAATCATTAGGAAAAAGACCAGGCAATCTGTGCGCTATTAAAACTTATGGGCACTGAGTAAACTTTCTGGGAGGTTCTGTTATACAAGGTTACTATGAATGTAAATTGATTTTAGGGTACCCAACAATAATAAGCAGCAATGAGGCACCCTTGATTGACCTTCTTGTCTGTTTTCTTCACCTTTCATAATTTTTCTTTAAAAATTCATGAGATAGTATATTCAGGTGGGATAGATCCAAGGTTGTATTTTAGTTGTTATGGACTTGTTTTCATTTTCAACTTCAGTTTAAACTTCCATATGAATAATTGATGGTCTCTTCTACAGACAACAACTGGCCTGGTTTAAACTGCTGATGATATTGAGCAGAAGAAAAAAACAAAAAAAAGGAAATCTTCAACAAGATGGGACAATACAGTGTCTGTATAATGGGCTTACGTGCAAAGAGATTGTGAGAATGTTGCAGGCTCAGACGGTGTTTCATTCCGTGCACACAGACTCACTGAGAGGTAGAGCAGCCAGCCAGCGCCTAAAAACAAGGACTGGTGGTGGTGAGACTTTTTTGATCTGTTTGCTGTTCATTGTACATATCCTTTGTCAAAGTATCTATTCTGTTTCTTTATCCATTTGTTTAAATGATTTGCTTTCTTGTTGTGATTGAGTTGTAAGAATTCTTTATACAGTCAGAGTAAACCAAACCAAATCAAATTTCCTAGGTTGAATTTGGCTCATAGTGACCTTACGGAACTGGGTTTCCTCGGCAGTAATCTTTATAGAAGCAGGCTGCGGTAGATTTCTGCAGATGCAGAGAACCTGATGTGTTACAATTTTGGAAAGCACTGAACTTTCAGTTGACAGTTCATTTAATCCCTGCGACAGTACTGGATCGTGAGGAGAGCTATGATTTATACACACACAGAAGGACACACGCTCATTTTAGGGTCAATATAACTACATGTCTGAGATGTGCTCACCATGAACACTCCTCCTTGCTGTGGATTTCAACTGGTGATGTCACAAAAAGTGGAGGAAACCTTCTCCTTGGGGAGGCCATGCCCGACCAGGACCATCTGCTTCAGAGGCTTCATGAACAGAATTTTTGAAACAGTCAAATAAAAATAACTTTTTATTGTGTATAATCCCTGAATTTTGGGTATCATTTGTAACAGCACCTCGTATTCCTTTCCCTGATAAATTGTGCAAGTGACTATTTCAAATTTTCTTTTTGCAATTGAATAAATTTTCCTTAAAAATAAATTTGACTAAGCAAAGTACCAAGTCAATTTAGAAAAATAGTATTACATAAACAATAGGAGAAAAGCTGTTGTCATTGTCATGTCAACTCTGACTCCTCCAGACCCCATGTGTGTGGGACTAGAACTGTGCTTTGTAGGATTTTCAACAGTTAACCTGGCATTTCTTCCAAGAGTAGCTGCAAGAATTTTAACATTTACCCCACCCAAGAATACCAACAAACAATAATGGAAGTGAACGAACACAAATAAGGACCAAGCTATTCTTAAGTGGCCATTCTGAGCCAAGCTATTCTTAAATTTGGAAAGCACTGGCCTATAGTAAATACAGTAACCTTATGTCAACTCCAAAACAATAGGGGGAGCTACGGAGTAAGGAAATTAATTACAGAGTTTGTTGTTGTTGTGTCCCATGGAATCAGAACCAACCCTTAGCTGACCCTCCAGTGGGCTTTCACAGGCAGTTTAATTGCAGGGGAGGATATTGCCCATCTTTCTCCAGAGATGTAGCTGGTGAATTTAAACTGTGTGTACATATGAGTCATAAACGACTTGACGGCACATAACAACAACAACCACCTTTGGGATGATATGGAAACTTCTTTCCACTAAGCCAGCAGAGCTCCCGGAAAAAAATGCTAAGTGTTGTGCAATGCCTTTATTTGTTTCACATGTGTAAGGAAAGATGCTGATCATATAGGATGAGGAAGCGTTTCCGGTGTTGTGGGCAGAAGGATCTTAGGAAATTAACAATCTGATGCCATGGAATAGAGGTAAAGGTAGAGGTGACCTTTGAAAATGTTTGGTGTGTGGCCTGAACAATGTTTTCTTAAAATAAACCATTATTTTTTTTCCAATCTGTAAATGTTCAATAAAACTCGGAATTCCTGATTTTTCTTGAATAATCATAAGATCTGACTACGTGGAGGTCACCATTTCCACTTGGCAGCCTTTAGCCAGAGCTGAGGAGATGCCTCCTGTTGCTGGATCACACACAATCCTCGCAGCCCTCAACATTCTTTATTGCCTCCTTGACTCCGAGGTTAACTGATAGAGTCACGATCCATTATTTGCACGGATACTTTGTTTTTTCATGATTTTTTAGTTCTTTATATCTCTAACAAAAAAATAAACAAATCATTGAGACAGAGGACCATGTGTATCAAAGAAAACAAGAGAGAACATTTTCTGTTTGAAGTTAAAAATAATCTTCTGCTTTTAATATGCAAATAAAATAGCTCTCTATTGAGACAATACAACTGAAGGCACCATTATAAAATAAATGGTAAAAATTATAACAGAATACAGGAAAATGTATAAGAGAAAATTCAGGGAACTAAAAAAGAACTAAAATTTCAACAAGGTTTGGTTTTTGAGAGATAATGAAATAGGACATAGTGCAGAGAAAGTGAATACATCCATCCAATTTCCATTGTTCATTTGTGTGAATTATTTGACTCTATAAGCATTTCAGTTTGTGACTGTTAGCACTCTGTAACTTGGACAGCATTAGGGAAAAGGAAAACATCAAACAATACAGCAAAGGGTAGAAGAATGGCATCATCTTACCACTCATACCACGATTCCTATCTTATTTTTTTTCTTTACCTGGTTGGTCTTTCTTTGAGTTTGCCTGGTACCCTGTGTGATCCTTGACCACTCCAGAAAGAGCCTAAATGCACTCATCATTTCTCCTGATAGACTTGTGCTGTTGCTGACAATCCAGAACGGGTGAAATGGTTTTCTGGGTGCACATGGCCAGTTCAGCAGACGGACAGATGCTGTGAGCTAGATTCACAGGTGCAGCCTTCCAGGGACCATGTGTGCAAGGTCAGATCAGCAAATACCTCCTGTGCATCGTGCCAGATGGACCTGGAGACCCAAGGACTATCGACCATAGATCAGGAGGGCAGAAATGGAAGTTAAAGGGGAAAAATCCTGGGGAAGACAGAAAGAGGTAGAAGAAAAAGAGAAAGGAGAAGGATTTGGAACCATAAAGATATGAAAGGGGAAAAGAAAGAAGAAAAGGAAAGAGGAAAGAAAAATGGATAAGCTGTATAACTTACTCAAGAAATGAAGTTCCAAAGGAAGCCAAGTCCCCAAAACTGTCTAATGTTTTTACTGATATGTGCTGTCATGTTCACTACAATTCATAGCAACTCTATGAACACTGCATCTGAACCCTGCCCTACCTTTTGCCCTTTTTATTATCCCTGTAATAGTCGAGTTCATTGTTATAGTCATTGCATCATTCTATTTTCTGAGTTTTCTTTTTTGCTGACTCTCTACTTTTCCAAACATGATGTCTTTTCCCAAGGACGGCTGTTGTTGTTGGTTGCAACGGAGTAAAAATTGGCTCATAGCTGGGTCTCTAAAAGCAGTAAATCTTGATGGTAGGAGATTATGCGTCCTACTGAAGAGCATCTTGTAGAATCGAACCACATGCCTTTGGGATTGCGGCAGTTTCTTACCACTAGTCCACTAGAGATCTCTATTTCCAAGGACTAGCCCCTCTTAATGTTGTTGTTGTTGTGTACCAGACAGTTAGGAGCGACACATTGTTGATCCTTCAGCAAGATCATAGGAGATTTCCCATCTTGCTCCCATAGAACAGCTGATGGATTTGAACCCTCTAACTTTGGGTTGGTAGTGCAATTTCTTACCACTGGCCTAGGATATAGTAATGAATTATGGCAAGATCAGGGGTTTTAGAATCTAGGCAATCCAAGTTCAATTCCTGATTTCATTGACCTTCAGTAATTGATCCATGTTTCTGAGTTTCCCTCTTTTCATCTGTAAAAGTAAAATAGACGTCCTTACATTAGAGGTGACTGGAGCTCACATAGTGAACATCTGGACGCAGCCCCTGTTCCGAGAAGCTTAAGGTCCTTCCTTGGTTCAGCTTCATCCCAACTGTTGAACTCAGATATATCTTTCAGATGTGCTACACCTTAGCCCAGACACCCTCAAAGTGTATCATAGCAACAACAAAATGTAAGAAAAATACCAACATTAAAAATTCCGTACTTTTTGAGTAGCTGTGCTCACTTTTCTCACATGGACAGTAGGCGTTTCTGTGAATTGATGGTAGAAATAGGAGGCTCTGGGGGATGCAAATGTTTAGACTCTGGAGTAACTTACTCAGAAGCACGTGGAAAGCGAGGCATGGCAAGTTGTTTCTGAGAGGATGCAGCCTTGAGAACCACGTGCAGTTCCACTCTGTACACAGCATGAGCCAGACTAAGAAACAACTAACGGTCTCAGCACTTTAGAGAACTGACAAAGCCTTTGCCTCCTAAACCTGGCACTGCATGAGGTTGCCACCTTCCTGGGCTTCAGTCACCTCCCTTCTTCACCGTAGGTGCCAGGTGCCAGCAGACTCTCACTCACCTGGTTTTGAGACCTCAGTCTCTTCCTGGACTTTCCAGGCCCTCTGACCATGCTCTGTCACCATCCTGGACAGGGCTCCATGTGTGGAATTCTATCTCTCTCTGCTCAGGAATTTATCATGGGAATGCCAAGCCTGCCCACAAAACCGGACACATGACAAACTTAGCTGCATCTTACCACCCTTTCTCCTTGGCCATCCAGCCTCAAAGTGGGGACTGCCTTTTAACTTTACCATAATAAAGCACAATCAATCCCCACTTTAAGATAGGAGAAACAGGAAAAAAGATATTAATATAAATTAGACAAAC
Organism: Elephantulus edwardii; assembly: GCF_000299155.1. Taxonomy (NCBI): domain Eukaryota; kingdom Metazoa; phylum Chordata; class Mammalia; order Macroscelidea; family Macroscelididae; genus Elephantulus; species Elephantulus edwardii. Next base: position 17,052,877 of record NW_006399783.1, read on the forward strand.
AGAAAGCCACAATGCATAGTCCTTCTTAAATGAAATATTTAGAATAAGTAAATGCATGAGTGCTAAATTTGTTAGTGGCTTCCAAGAGCAGGTGGAAAGAGGGGGGTGGATTATAGATTAGGGGACACTGAGTTATTGGTGATAAATTGCATATAGTGGTGATGATTGCGCAACATGGTAAGAATAATTCATTTAACTGAATTGACACCTGAAAAATATTGAAGTGACAACTATTTGGTCCTATATATCTTAACTACAATAAAAAGGAGACCTAAACAGTCAAAAACAAAGCCAAACAAACAAACAAAAAATGTTTACAAGTCTGCAAGCCTTGATTATTTTTCTCTCTTTAGAGCTTTAGCTTATTTCACGTACCATTTTGACAATTAAAGGTTGCACTTAATCTGTCTTGTTGGTGAAGTCTGTATCCCCTGAAGCCTGAGGAGGAAAAATGCCATCGTGTGATCACTTCATTATGTAACATTTCACACAGCACCCGGGAGGAAATGGCTCCAGGAGAAAGATAAAAATACATGCTGGGGAAAAAACCCCCACTGCTGCTGTCTTCTCTCTCCCCATTACTTCAAACTCAGACAGGCAAACGTGAGTAATTAAAAAAGAATCTTGGCATTATTTAAAGTGAACTTGAATAGCAACCAAGAAATACCCACATGGGTAGCCTGGCATGCATGTTGCTGTGCTATATTCTGTCACCCGAGCGCCTAATATCCCAAATGACTTCCTCACATAGTCTAGACTCTGTTTAGGCGTGTGAAGATTGTTTTTAGTTTTTCCTCCCTTTTTGTGCCAAAATGATTATAAACTAGCTTGGCTCAGAAATTGTCTTTCACCTTCTCAACCGTGCAGATAGCCTTAAATGACACACAAATTCAGTCACAAACAGAGTTTGTGACCTGTGAGAGGGTCATATGTATGGGCACAGACACACACATATGTGTCACTCATGTCTAAACGTAGTAGGTCGATATGAGTCATAAGCAGAAAGAACAGAGACAGAGAGGTAAGATTTATAGTCACACAGAAAGAGAAACAAAGACATTTTCATATTAGTTTGAGACTCAGAGTCTGGAGTTGTTGTGTAGCATCATCTCAAAACGTACTCATAGCTGATCCTCCATGGAGTTTTGAGAGATAGTAAACCACATGGAAGGAGATTTGCCCATCTTTTTCCTGCAGAACATCTGGTGAATTCAAATCATGTTCCTTCTGATTGGCAGTTCCTTTGGATTGGCAGGTCCTTAGCACTAAGTTACCAGAGGTCTTGGCTGTGAAGTGTATGAACAGGCTTAGCTTTGGAGGGATTTTACCAAATGTTTTATGGTTTGGCTCTTACACTGTTTCTTCAAATCTGCTTCATTACATACTATATAGTGCTTTTGTCATCATACTCAAAATGGAAGAAAAGGAACTACTTTTGCAGAATGTATTTCAGGAAGAATACACTTAAATACATTCTTTAAAGGCTAAAGAGAACTTTAAAGTGAGCCTAATCTAAGCCATGGTATTTTTAGTTGCCTTACATGTTTGTGAAAGCAGAGCAGTGAGTAAAGAAGATGGAAGGAGAATCGAAGGCTTTGAATTGTGATGCTGGTGGAAAGTATTGAATGGACTGCCAGAACAAACCAATCTGACTTGAACCTAGTGAAGTCTGAATGCTCTAGAAGTTAAAGCTGTGAGACTTTTTCTCGCCCACTTTGGGGACATTGTCAGGAGGTCCAAGCCCACAGAGAAAAGCATTGTGCTTAGAGTCAGCAAAGGAGAGGAAGATCTTCAACAAGCTGGGCTGACACTGACTAAAACACTAGGTTTAAGCACAGCAGAGATTGTGAGGATGATGCAGGATCGGGCAGGGGTGAGTTCCACACGGACACTATGAGCTGGAGCTGACCCAACAACATCCAGCCATGGCAACATTCCAAGAAGATGAGGACTACTCTTTAGGGGTGTGTGTACCTATTTAGTGCCACTTACTAGAATTTATTTTAGTCCACTCCTGGGTCTGAATAGACTTTGCTCTAGAGGGATTTCTGTGGTTGATTTTTTTTCAGAAGCAGGTTGCCAAGCCTTTCTTCTGAGGTGCTGTTGGGTGGATTCAAACTTCTGACCTTTCATCTAGAACCTGAGTCTATTAACTGCACAATTCACTAGGGTTACAGGAATAAACAAAATGCTATTATACTCTTCAAAACCTGACAATTCAGTAGAATAGAAAGCAGGAATATAAGCAGGTCACTATATTTTTTTGGTTTGCGAACACAGTTCCTGGTCTGTGAACCCAAAGGTTGGGGTAGATTAATGGGTGATGAACTAAATTTGGTGGGACCATCTACATGTGAGTGCACAAATGCTTCCTCCTCAAGGGTGATAAAGTCTTCGTCACTACCTGGTTGCTGCCATGCAGTAAAACAGCCTGGGGCTGCCAGATCTTTTGACTTTTAAAAAGAAATGGAAATGTCATTTTGTATGTGTGTGGCATTTTCTAATACTGACAGTCTGCCAATTGATTTCTTTTTTTTTTTAAATCAGCGTAGAGATCAAATATATATAAAGATGAATTCAGTTAGTGTTTCCAGAAGTGACTCTGATATCGCATGATATGAAAAGCAGTAAAGGAAAATAGAGATGGTACGGGAGAGTGAGCAAGCCACAGAGGGAAAAGTCAGGAAGAACTTTACTAGTATATATTACAGTTGAACTGAGTCTTGAAAGATAAATTTTCTAAGCTGAGTCATTATATAGGAAGGAATTGGCAGATACAGAGGAATTTAAAGAAATAGCATATGAGCAAGAGCCTATGGTGATGAAGGAAGAAGTTCAAGCTGCTTTGAAGGAAGTAGCAAAAAATAAGGCCCCAGGAATAGATGGTATACCAATTGAAGTACTTCAGATAACAGATGTTGCCCTGGATGTGCTCACCAAGTTGTGTCAAGAAATCTGGAGAACAACCACTTGGCCAACTGACTGGAAGAGATCTATATTTGTTCCCGTTCCAAAGAAAGGTGACCCAACTGAGTGTGGAAACTACTGAACAGTGTCATTGATTTCACATGCAAGCAAGATTCTGCTGAAGATCATCCAAAAGCGATTAGAACAGCACATCAGCAGAGAACTGCCGGAAGTCCAGGCTGGGTTTAGAAGGGGTTGTGGTACTAGGGATATTGTTGCTGATGTTAGATGGATCTTGGCTGAAAGCAGAGAATACCAGAAGAATGTCTATCTGTGTTTCATTGATTATGCCAAGGCATTTGACTGTGTGGATCATAACAAACTGTGGCTGACTCTGAGAAGAATGGGAATCCCAGAACATTTAATTGTGCTAATGCGAAACCTATACTTGGACCAAGAGGCAGTAGTCAGAACAGAGCAGGGTAACACTGCATGGTTCAAAATAGGGAAGGGTGTACGCCAGGGATGCATCCTGTCTCCATACCTTTTCAACATGTATGCAGAGCAGATTATCCGAGAGGCTGGGCTCTATGAGGAGAATTGTGGCATCAGGATTGGTGGAAGGTCTATTAACAATCTCCGTTATGCAGATGACACAACCCTGCTTGCTGAAACTGAGGAGGACCTCATGCACTTGCTGCGAAGGGTCAAGGACTGCAGCCTTCAGTATGGACTGAGGCTCAGTGTCAAGAAGACAAAGATTCTCACCACTGGACCAATTGGCAGTGTCAGGATGGATGACGAAGAGATTGAGAGTGTTCACAGCTTCAGTTTGCTCGGCTCCACAGTCAACACTCTTGGCACCAGCAGTCAGGAAATCAAAAAGCGTATCGCGATGGGAAAGTCTGCTGTTAGGTTCCTCTCTAAAGTACTCAGGAACAACAGTGTCTCTCTGGAGACTAAGGTGCACCTGATACAGGCCATGGTATTTGCAATCGCTTGTTATGCATCAGAGAGTTGGACAATAACTAGGGAGGACAGAAGGAGAGTGGATGCTTTTGAGCTATGGTGCTGGAGAAGGGTACTGAATGTACCCTGGACTGCCAGGAAATCAAACAGATTTATCTTGGAGAGGATTAAACGAAGCCACTCCTTGGAGGCAAGAATTCTGGGGCTTCGTCTGACATAGTTTGGGCATGTTGCCAGGAGGGACGGGTCCTTGGAGAGGGACATCATGCTCGGGAGGGTTGAGGGACAACGCAGGAGGGGAAGACACTCTATGAGATGGATTGATTCAGTGACTGGGGTAATCGGGATGGGTGTGTCAGAGGCGGTGCATTTGGCGCAGGACAGAGCAGGGTTTAGGGCTGTTGTGCATAGGGTCGCTATGAGTCACAAACAACTCGACGGCACATAACAACAACAACAACAAATAGTTAGAGGAAAAAGTAGTTATTTATTTGTGAAATAAAATAGAAACATCATATTCCAAAGCCCAATAAACCAGTAAGACACTTATGCTTTGCTTCATAGAGTCACAATTTCTCCATGTGAGTGAGGAACAGAACATGGGAGTTGGTTGGGCCTCTGGCTGAGCTCTATTGGCTGGCATAGTTTGTAAGGAGTTTTGCTGCTGTGCTGCTAAACCAAAGAAAATGTCTTTCTGGTGATTCAAATCCACCAGGAACCTTTTGACAGAAGAATAGGCAATCTCTGCTTGTGCGATTTATTGTTATTGTTGTTATTGTTGTTATGTGCCATCGAGTTGCCTGCAACTCACAATGATCCCATGTATGAGAGCTCTGAACTGTGTCCTCTCCTGAGCCCACCTTATCATCTCTGACAGACCCAATCCCACATCTCCAGTCACTGAGTCAATCTAATTCATTCTGAGTCTTCCACTTCTGCACTGTCCCTCCACCCTTCCAAGCATGATGTTTTTCTCAGCCTCTGATGAGACCTCTGATGACCACTCAGGATTTAGTTCCAACTGAACAGTAATGCGTTACTTTTGAGAACGTTGAATCACTGTGTTGAAACTAGATTGTGGTAAGTATTGAGTTGCCAGGGCAAGGGTGTTGTTTCTAATGCAGCAAGGTGATATTTGTCATTAAGCAGTCACATGCATAGACTTTCATTTAAGAAAGGTGATTGAGAGATCTTAGTGAAGGTGGGGAGAACCTTGACATTGAGGACAGTCTAACTGAGAGACAAAGAGTGATTAAGTGAAGATAGAGAGGATGAACATGTTTAAACCAATTTGAGAGGAGACATGCTGCAGTCATTTCTTAGTAAGGAAAAACCAAATTTTGCTGCAGTTATCCTGTCTCCACTTATATTTGCTTAAAAACCTCCAAATATCTGTGCCTCACTTGTAATCACAGAACTTTAGGATTCTGTTATGCATTTTAAGGACACAAACTGATAAAATTTCTTCCAATATAACACAAAATAATGCTAAGAGATGCAACGTGAAATGCACTCTGACTCTAAAGCCTCAACCCAAGAGGGGTATAGAACACTTTTACTTTTTGTTGTTGTTGTTGTTCATTAAGGCACCTAAAATGCTGATGACAACATAATACATCTATCTTCAAGGGAGTGAGGATGTATGCCTTGTGTCCTAAAGGTGGAGAACCAGCAATTTTGGCAATCAGTAAGAATAATTCTTCTACCCATGATAGAATAAGTAGTACTGAAGTGTTGTAAATAACAAGCATAAAGTTGTACAAACCATGAAAATGGATGACTTTTAAGTATTACACAACAGACTGTCCAAGACAGCGATCCTTGAGAAATCGAAAGCATGTTAAATATATCCCTGTGCTTGCCTTGAATATTTACCTGGCATCAATTATTCTGGGGAGTGCCGTGCTGGCTAAGAGGACCAGAGGAACAAGACATCATCACTGAGCTAAAGAAGCAGATCAGAGTTCAGTACTGCTCACATGACTAGAGGGAGCTCTGGTGGCCTCGTGGTAAGAAGCTGCGCTGCAGTCCCAAAGGCATGTGGTTGGAGTCCTCTAGCTGTTCCATTGGAAAGGATGGACAATCACCCTCTGTGTGATTATCTACTTCTGAAAACCCACTGGAGGGCCAGCTATGAGTCAATTCTGACTTAAAGGTATAACACCAACGACACATGATTGGATTCCCAGGGTACAATACCAGAAAAGGGAGAGCAGAGCAATTGAAGGGATCCAAAAGTTTAGATAAGGGGCATTTGTACATTCTTGTCAAGGACTATACTACACAGGCACAAGCAGGACTCTCCAAGTACTGTCCAGGAGTGACTTCTTTAGAAAGGAAAGCTGAATGGCGAAACCAGAGTGAACATACTGAAAGATGTTAGCCTCTGGCTCAGCCTGAGTAGAGAGACCTCACTGAGCAGCTCATATATTCAGTTGACAAGAAGAACATGTACTTAAAGTAAAATATTACAAGTACAAGCCAAGACAATGGAATAAAAACTAAAAACAGACCTCCTTTAACAAAAATATAAAGTCAGCTTCAAAGAGTAAAAAAAATATTACCTGGCCAAACAAAACACAACATTCTTTGAAGAAAGATATAATCCAGCCTCCCTATAAAGGCTTTATCATTGCTGTATCAGCTGTGATGTCTGTAAAACAGGAAAGACCTGCTAACTATGGAAAAAAAGAAAATGTGACTCCTAGAAGAAGGAGAAAGTGAATAGAAACAAACACAGAGGTAACCCAGATATTGAAATAAAGGTTTTAAAATAGTTAATGTAAATATTAATACCAATTAAAAGACAAAGATTTTAACTCTAAACCATCTTGCTGGAGATTATTGGAAAAAGGACGCACATCAACAAGGAAGTGCCAGAAATTCAAACTGGATTCAAAAGAGGCTGAGGAATGAAAGACATCCTCATTGATGTCAAATGGATCCTGGCTGAAAGCAGAGAAAGTAAGAAAGATTTTTGTGGTTTATTGACTATTCAAAAACATTTACAAATTATGGATTAGAACAAATTATGGGTTTATTTAAAAATGATAATTATAGAACACTTAACTGTGCTCATGCAGAACCTGTATATAAACTAAGAAGCAGTTGTTGGGCCAGAACAAGAACATGCTGTATTATTTAAAATCAAGAAGACATACATCAGAGCAGTTGTCAGAAAACATGAGTTCTGTGACAGAAATGAGGCTGGAGATAAAATGATAGAATGTTTTATAGTCAATGTAGAAAATATTCAATGCAAAATTATTAATTTCTGATACCTTTTATAAGAAACATATACAGTGCCTATACACATGAACCTCACGTGATGGTTTGCGCAGGAATCAAACTGACTACATGTGAAAACTAGGCCATGCGGTGACTGTGGAATTGACCATCAACTACTTATATGTAAGTTCAAACTGAAGCTAAAGAAAATTAAATAAAATCCGTAAAAACCAACATTTGACCTTGAGTCTATCCTACTTGAATGCAAAAGCCATCTCAAAAACAGGTTTGAGGCCTTGAATATTAATGAGTGAAAGCTAAATGAAGTGTGGAAGGATATTAAAAATATTAGCCACGAAGAATGCAAAAGGTCTTCACAAAGATAGAGGAGCAAGAAAAGATCAAGATGGATGTAAGATGAGACGCTGAATATTGCACTAGATGCTGAGAAGTAAAATCAAAGGGAAGAAATCAGAGCTGAAAAGAAAATTTCAAAGTGCAGCATGGGAAGACAAAGCAAAGTATTATAATGAATGTGCAAAGAGCTGGAGTATTAAAATAAAAAGGACAAACTTGGTTGCCATTTCTTGAGCTGAAGCAACTGAAGAAAAAAAAATTAAGCTCTGTATTGCAATTTTTAAGGATGTTATAAGCAGAATATTGAATGACCCAGGAAGCATAAAAAGAAGATGGAAAGAATACATGGAGTCACTGTACTAAAAAGAATTCACTAACAGAAGAATTTCATGAATCAATATGTGATCAAGAGGTGATAGTGATGAAGGAAAACGTTCAAGCTGCTCTGAAGAAATTGGCAAGAAACAAGGCCTCAGGAAATGATAGAATATCAATTGACATATTTCTACAAACAGATGCTGTCCTGGACATGCTTACCAGGCTGTGCCAAAAAATCTGGAGGACAACCACCTGGCCAACAGACTCAAAGAGACCTATATTTGTTTACTCCCACTCCAAATAAAAGGGTGATTTATAAAAGTGAGGAAATTATTGAACGGTATTACTAGTATCACATACAAGCAAAATCCTGCTGAAGATCATCCAAAAATGACTGGCACAATACTTTGACAGACAACTATCAAAATTGCAAGCTGGATTTAGAAGAGGCTGTGTCACTAACAACATCATGGCCAATGTCTTGGCTGAAAGCAGAGAGTACCAGAGGAATGTCTATCTGTGTTTCACTGACTTTGAAAAGTTAAATGGTGGCCAACTTGAGAAAAATGCAAACCCCAGAATACCTCATTGTGTTTATGCAAAGTCTATCATAAGAACAAAGCAAAGAAACACTGCATGGTTCAGAATAAAAAAAGGAGTGTGTCAGTGATTCATCATCCTATCTCCATATATTTTCAATCTATATATCATTCAATATAAAGATCATTCAGGAGTCTGGACTTCATGAGGAAAAATGTGGCATCAGGTTTGGAGCAAGACTCCTCAACAACCTGTGTTATACAGATGAAATTACCTTGGTTATTGAAACTGAAGATGATCTGAGGTGTCTGATGATGAAGGTCTAGGACTTCAGTCTTCAATACGGATTGAAGCTCAACATCAAGTAAACAAAGATCCTCACCACTGGGCCAAATGACAGCATTTAGATAGATGGTGAAGAGATTGAGAGTGTTAAGAATTGCAACTTGCTCAGTCCATAATCAATACCCTTGGCACCAGCAGTCAGGAAATCAAAAGAATTGCTTTGGGTCAACCCTGCTGTCATGGACTTCTCCAAAATGCTGAAGAGCAAAGATGTCAGTCTGGAGACCAAGATATGCCTGACCTTGTCCATTGTCTTGGCAATTACTTGTTATGCATCAGAGAGTTGGACTATGTCTAAGGATGACAGAAGAATTGATGCTTTTGAGCTGTGGTCCTGGAGAAGCGTATTCAATGTATCATAGACTGCCAAGAGAATGAATAGGTCTGTCCTGGAGATGGTGAAATCAAGTTGCTCCCTGGAGGTAAGAATCTCGAAGCTCTGTCTGACATACTTTGGGCATGTTGTAATGCGGGACCAATCCTTGGATAAGGACATCATGTTTGGAAAGGTATAAGGACCAAGCAGAAGAGGAAGACAGATGAGATGGATTGACACAGTGACTAGGGAAATGAGGATGGGTGTGTTAGAGACAGTAAGACTGGCTCAGAATAGGGCAAGGTTCACAGCTATTGTACATAAAGTCACTATGAGTTGCAAGGAACTCGATGGCACATAAAACAATAACTAGACTAAAGTCAAGGCAAGGCTTCCATATGTGCGATTTAGATACTGACCAAAGATGTGAGCAGAACCATGTTCCACTTAGTTGACCATATTCTACCCACCAGCCTATGCACTTACAACAGTGCTCTGTTTACTCAAAGGTAGGGACACCTTTTTCTTTAAAGTTGTTATTTTCTTGCCAATAAGCCCATGAGCTTGTGCCTACCTAGAAAAAAAAAATCACGTTTGTTTAAATTACACTAAGCCAACCGAAAGGCAGCAGTTATAGTCCACCAGTTACTTCACTGGAGAAAGATGGATAATTTCCTCCTGTGTGATTTACAGTCTTTGAAAACCAGCTAGAGGGTCAGCTCTGAATCTTCCAACTTGATAGCAATCAACAATGAAAGAAAGAAGTGCATTATATAGATTAGTTTAAGCCTGCAGGGAATGTTTGCCTCAGATAAGATGTAGGACTTCATTGAAGGTAGAGAAGAGTTTCTTATGGATGAGCTTGCCAGGGAGTGGGCTGGGAAGCACAGGACCATTTGGGGGAACCGGGCTGGATGCCCCGCAGCTTATCTTTTGTATAGTAGAGCATGTCTCTCCCTCATTTCGTCCCGCATATGCTTGTTTGAGACTCTTATCACCTGGGTTACTGCGATAGTGTCTTCACTGTTCTCCTCACTTCCACTTTTTGTGCCACTTAAAATCTGTTCTTTACACAAAATCCAAGGTGATCCTTATAAACATTTATCAGATCATGTCATGCATCCACTCAAAACACACTGGTAATTTTCCATCTTATTAGGAGAAATAATTAAAATCTTCACTATCTCTATACAGCTTTATATAATCTGCCCCTCAAGGTTTCTTGTTTCTCCCAGTAACCTTACTTTTTATCTTTCAGCTTTAGTCATTCTGGTCTCCTTACTCCTTATTACCTGAGGGCATTTGCACTGGCTATTTTCATGTAATGCTTTGCCTTCAAGTAACTTCAAGGCTCACTCTTGGGCACCAGACATATAACACTTATTAATTCCATTTCATCATAAAAAACTTTGTTAAGTATCCTTAACACATCACTCATTCACTCACTCACTGTTGTTGAGTCAGTTCTCACAGTTACCCTTCACTGGGTTCCTGAGGCTGTAAATTGCTGTGGAAGTAGATTACCCATCTTCCGTGGAGCCAGTGGTGGATTAGAACTGTTGAAAATGCTTCATCTTTTGGCTAGCTGTGTAACATACCATGGATTATGTCACCAAAGATTCAACTCTTCAAATACGCTGCTGCAGAATTGATTCCAACTCACAGTGAACTCACACAAATGAAATCAACTCATTGACATCATGTCAGAACTGACACAAAGCTGACCTCACAGTGGGTTTTCAGAGGCTATAACTCACACAAAGATGAAAGCTTCATCTCACATACTACAGACATGTTGCTAGGAAAGCATGTCCCATGGAGAGGGACATGATGCTCAGAAAGGCAGAGGGTCAATGAAGGAGAATACCCTCACCCAGGTGGACTGACACAGTGATTGCTGCAATGGGTTCTGGTGTGTCAGGAGTGTGAGGATGGTACAGAAGAGGACAGGGTTCAGATTTGTTGTTCACAGTGTCTCTATGTGTCATAATCAACTCAATAGCACCTAATAACAACAAAATCACACACACAGCTTCAGTCATCCTTTATTTTTCTCACTTTATTGATTTTGAAAAATTGTGATGGCTAATTTTATGTATCACCTTGGCTAGGGTATAGTGTCCAGCTGTTGTTTAAACACCAGGTGTCACTCTGAAAGTATTTACGTGTGATTAATGTTTATATCACAGAATCCTGCTCAACTATTTGACTGTTAACAGAAAGGCTGGTGATTGAAAAACACTCAGTGACTACAGGTGAAAGATCTGAAATATGTTTCTCTAAATATTACAGCCAAAGAAAGCCTACAGCATGGCTTTATCCTTCCACTGTGCGTTTCTATGAGTCATAATGAACTCAGTGTAAACCTACAAGAATGAATTTTTAATAATTGACCTTAAGTAAAGCAGCTTATATTCCATGATGCAATACACCTCATCCAATCAGTTGAACATTTTCAGAATAAAAGCTGTGGCTTCCCAAAGCAGACAGTATAAATACTCATCCTACTGCAGTTTCTAGCCTGCTATTCAGTTTACCAATTTTGGACACAGGGTTGTCAAAATTTGTAGTCTGTAGCCTGACAAATGAATTTTGGGTGTGCCAATCCCCATAATTTCATGAACCAATTCCCTAAAATGAATATTTTTTCTCCCAATATATATCTTATTCATTCTATTTCTCTAGAGAACCCTGACTAAGGCAGTTTTCTCTCATTTGATGCAATATTTATTGGCTTATTGGCAAAATACAAGATCCATAAAAGGAGATAACTCTTCCTACTTGCTCATACAGTCATCCGTATGGTATGTTTATCAGGGCTCAGTAGATACTCCGTACTTTATAAATACTTGCTGAATGAATTTGTGGTGATCTAACATTGGAAAAGTGGTATTTATAAGCTGAAGCATGTCTCGGCTTTGATAGGAGAATTTTCCTCTGAAGCAGTTAGTTTCTCAGAACATGTAAAGCTGAAATTCTGTAAATGATAAAAATTCAGATAACAAACTTGTTTCATTTCAAGCTATGTTATAAGGGGGAAATATTTTACTGTATACCTAGTACAGGAGGCATACAATTCTGACTTCTTCAACTTGCCTCCATAACTAAGCCAACACTAGGCCATGCCTCTGGAAACTCTATGAACTTTGATAAATGTCAATAATTGTTAAGGGGCTTCAGGCTTTTCATTCATAGTGTCACTATGAGTCATGCTCGACTTGAAGGCAACTAACAACAACAACAACAACAGGCCAATCATTGATGGAACTTCTCTTATCCTAATGAGTCCTAGAGGAGATATACCAAGGAGAAATGACTATACAATTATAATATGATGGCTTTGGAAAAGAAGGGCAGGGATAGCAGGCCATAAAAGGCCCAAACCATGAACACAGTGTCCAAGTATAACCTTATGTATGATTTGCACTTCAACATAAAGAAAACAAAACTCTTCTTGTTATTGTTGTTGTGTACTTGTGTATATTGAGTTGAAACTGACCCCATAGCTGACCCTCTCTAGTGGGCCTCTTCAGAGGCAGTTGATCAGACAAGAGATTGGTCATCCTTCTAAAACAGGAGAGAGAGAGAGAAAGAGAGAGAGAGAGAGAGAGAGAGAGCAAGCACACATAGTCAGGGAGGGAAGGCATTGCCACAGGATAGGACCTGGATCTGTGGTGCCTTTCTAATACTTCCTTTCTTTCTTCTATCAAATATTAAACATCAAACAGAATGGCTGGCAGTTTAGTCCAAAGTAAGTTGCACTGTTAACTCCAAAACCACACCTTTATTGAAGCTTGAACCTACCAGTGATTCCATAGGAAAAAGATATGCAGTCTCCTCCCCTGTGATTTATACTCTTAAAAAACTAATGGAGGTAAGCTATGAGTCGATTCCCTGTAAAGAATGTGTTACCCTTTTCCTTTTTGGTTGGTATTTCCTGGATGAGCTGTGCACAACTTGGTTTTGATATTTCTACAGGGTCCTTGGCTTTGGTCTGTCTTGTGATTAGTACATACTTTGTAGGAATTTGTTAATAGACAACACAGAAAAGATGAGTTGTAACCCAACTATTCTTACCTTGCAAATGAAGTGTCTGTGGCTGACTGAAAGAAGATTCATTGATCAGTCCATGGTCCTTGTAGGAAGGCCATTTCTTGAAATTTATGAGGAGTGTATGTGCATTTGTATATATGACTAGCATTACAGATGATTTACACAAACCTCTGTAGAAGCAAGTAAAGAAGTGATAAGAAGAGGCAGAGAAAGAAGGCAATGGTTCTCTTAAAAGGACTGTAACATTAAAAACAGCAAGAAGAGCAAGAAGGACAGAGAGGCAGAGCAACTGGCAACAGATGTGGAAGAGACTGTAACAGAGCTAGTGGTGAAGACCAGCAGAGCTAAGAATTGCTGAGAAAACTGTCTTGCACTGAAAAGAGAATATTTTTCCTCCATGCTTCCTGATCCTGAGTTCTACCTTGTTCCTTAACAAACCACTCAACTGTGAGTAAATTCTATGTGGCTATTTAAATGGAGTTTTGGACGCAGAAGAGAAATATAGAGAGTCATGAGAAGGACAACTTGTGTTAGACTAGATTAAAGGTCGGAGAGTAAAGATTTGTCTGATCTTTAACCTCAGGGGAATCTACCCTTGGTTGATACTAATCATTTGTCCTTCCTAGAAGTGGAGAAGTTTCAGATTCATTGTTCATAGGGTCATTATGGGCTGTACCTAGCTATATGGCACCTAACAACAATAACAACAACATAGATATAGACAGGTTTAGGTGACAAGGACTGCATCCTTCAAAATGGATTAAAACTCAACATCAAGAAGAAAAAAAGATTCTTACCATTGGGCTGATTGGTAGCATCATGATAGATGGTGAAGAGATTGACATTAGTAAATGCTCCAGTTTGCTCAGCTCCACCATCAACATTCTTGGTACCAGGAGTCAGGAAATCAAAAGAAAAATTGCATTGAGAAAGTTGGCTATCAGGGATGTCTCCAAAGCACTAATGAGCAACGATTGTCAGTCTGGAGACTAAGGTGTGCCTGATTCAGGTCATGGTCTTTACAATTATTTGCTATGCATCAGAAAGCTGGACAATGACTAGGGATAATGGAAGGAGAATTGATGCCTTTGAGCTTGGGACTGGAGAAGAGTATTGAACATACCATGGACGGTGAGAAGAACAAACAGGTTCATCCTAGAGAGGGTGAAACAAGGCTGCTTCTTGGAGGCAAGGATTCTGGGGCTTCGTCTGACATATTCTGAACATGTTGCAAGGAGAGACCAGTCCTTGGAGAGGGACATTATGCTTGGGAGGGTGGAGGGACAGCACAAGACAGCAAGATCCTCAAAGAGATGGAATGATTAAGTGACTGGGGTAATGGGGTAAGGTGTGTCAGAGACAATAAAGTTGGATTAGGCTAGAGCAGGGTTCAAAGCTGTTGTAAATAGGGTTGCTATGAGTCACTAGTAACATAACAACAACAATATTGCTACTAACTATTCATATCACTGTGCAGAATCCTGGCTGCCCGCCATGTGCTACCATTACCATAAACTTCCAGATGTCTGAAGAAGAGTTAGAAGCAGAGAGAGACATAAGTAGAAGTACTCTCAAGAAGCATTACCACAATCTTGGAATGGAGCTTGGACTTTGTATAACCACATGGTAGAGGCTGGGGGCAGTTTCAAATACCTCATGAGTCTCAGATATGATACAAATGTTCTCACAGTGAGATTCATAGAAATCTTGCTTTTAAAAGACATCACTAGGTGAATGTCACCATCTCACCAACATCTGTGAATTGTCTACACTTTGCTTGGTTCTTTGCTACTGGTAGAGATGGTCCACATAGAACTTTCCAGAGGGAACTTAGCTTGAATACAGACTGAGCTCTAGAATTCTGTTCCTTCTGCAAAAAGCTAAGAAAGTGGACCATGCTTTATCCCATTGCATAATGCATAAATAGTTTTGCTCATTCAATTAAATCATTCAACTTTTAGTGAGAGCCAGGCACTGGGTCCTGTCCTGAGAATATATAAATAAATAAAATTTGTTCCTTTCCTTCACAGAATTCTCTTATCAGCTTATAAGCAGGAGTCTAGACATTTGACCTAGTTTGGGACTTAATTCTTGCCATGTCCTTGTAGTTTGTTCTCCATCCTGTAGACAGACACCATGCTCCGTTACTTCAGAACAGTCCTTAAATCCCATATATTTCCATGTCACTTCTTGCCTTGCCTTTCAGCAGGAGGAAGGTGCAGATTTTTGTGTGCAGGACTCTTTAAAGTCCAGCTTCTTTGGCCTTTATGGGCTCAAATGCCCTCCACTCTGCACTATCCCATTATTCAGAACTGTTGGTTTGTCAAGTAGATGAACTTTGGTGAATAATGACAAATATCAGAGTGTTGGACTGAAGATCTTAGAGAAGGCCAAAAATCCCAGGTATTGCAGAGCAGACATGTGCTCCACAGGATTGTCAAGGTGGTGATTTTTGAGAAAGCAGCTTGTCTTCTGAGGTGCTTCTAGCTGGGTTTGAACTACTAATATTTTAGTTCATAGCCCAGAATTTAATCATCAGTACCACTTATGAGTGTGTGGAGAAGACCAGGGAGAGCTCATTTGTAGCAGACCACTGTCTTTCCAGCAATTATAATCAGAGATACTTGGCAGTGAGAAAGCACTGGTGCTGTAGTCTCAGAGCTACACACTACTGATTCATTCACCCAGGACTGTAAACAAGACACTGGTCATAATATGATACCTGTACCACTTGTAACCATTATGTTTTCCAACTTCCTCTGTTCCACGCCCCCACCAGAAGACCAGCAGTTAAGGATTAGTTCCAATTTATAGGTAAGAATACTGTGACATTTCAGGGATATCACGGCAGAGGTAGAACTAGGACCTTTATTGTCTCAATCCCAATCCTATGTTCTTTCCCCTAAGTCCATAGTTCTCAAACTTAAGCAAGCATCTAGAGAATTTGTTAAATACTTTGCCGAGCCCCATCCAGAATCTATGATTCAACAGGCCCTGAGGCCTATTGAAGAATGCAGACAATTTGCTTTTCTAACAAGATCTCTGGGGATGCTGATACTGCTGGTTTGAGAGCTGCACTTTAAACATTTTTGAGTTGCATGCATCCATCCAGAGGCACCTTGGAAGAAAGGCTTGGTGATCTACTTTTGAAAAATAAGCTATGAAAAACACTTGGGAGTACAATTCTATTTTGGAACACATAACGATACCCTTAGTTGATATTAACTGGAGAACAGTTGTTGTGGTATTTTTTCCTGCCCCCAGCAACACAAATACTGCTTAATTCTCTTGTCAATGAGGGTAATCAAGAGATTGCTTTTGCCCACTGAGGGACATGCTACAATCAAAGGTGTCTCTAATGGTCAAAGTTGAGGTTTTGTTGCTGTTGTAAGGTACTGTCAAGTCAACTCCAGCTTACAGCAACGCCTGGTAAAAAAAATCTTATGTCACCCTCAGAATCATCACTGTAAGCAGTAACCACGTCAATCCGTCTCTTTAAGGTCTTCTCCTTTTTCACTCAGCTTCTACTTTTCTACATATGATGTCTTTCCTCAGGTGTTAGCCTTTCCTGACAGTATGCCCAAACCATGTGAGGCAAAGTCTCATTCTCCTCACTTCTATAGAACACTTCAGATGCGTTTCTTCCAAGACAACTTTGCTCGTTCTTTGCGCTCGTCATGACATATTCAACATTCTCAGTCAACATAATTCAAAGTTTTAACTCTTTGATATCCCTTATTCATTGTCCAACATTAGGAATAATGGTGAGAATTAACAGTCAAGAATAAGAAACAAACATTTATTCACTTTGTAACTGATAAAGATGAGTGAAATGAAGGTGGTTGTCATTGATGTTGGGTACCATTGAGTTGGAATCAACCTATAGCTGACCTTCTAGTGGGTTTTCAGAGGCAGCTAATCACATAGGAGGAGAGTGTCCATCTCCTGCGGAGCAGCTGGTAGATAGATTTGAACCATATGCCTTTGGGATTGTAGTGCAGTTTCTTACCACTAGGCATTTAGGCTGTAAAACCCAGAGCTTTTCCACTTGAATATGCTCAGTTTCTTCTGTATGAGAAAGAGAAGGTCCTAACACCCCGGAGCTGGCCTAGCATTCACAGTGAGGCCTTGGTGTTCTACATCCGAGGTAAAGAACACCACAGAGCATAATACCAGACAAGGCCAACCTGTGACCATGATAAGGGCAGAAGCAAGACTACTCTCTATCAGGTATGACATGGATATAACTATCCTCTCAAGACATATTTGAACCAGAAAGTATTTTCCCTTAATTACGCTTATTTACCTTGAGTATTGTGCTCATTTGGAAAATTTCTTCATGAGATAAAATTGACAACAACGTGAAAATTTGCATGAAAAGTTTACTGAAAAGTTGTGAATTGAAGATAATTTTGGTGGAATAATCTGGAATAAAAGAACTTGGAAAAGAATTATAGTACAATTGGAAAGATATAATCAATGTCACTGAATAGCACATGCAGGAATTGCTGATGTGATATACTTTTGGCTAGATATTGTTATTGCTGTTGTTATGTGCCATCGAGTCACCTGTGACACATAGTGACCATATGTCCAGCAGCCCTAAGCACTTCTCTATCCTGTGCCAATCTTATGGTCTCCAACACACCTACTCCTATTAGCCCAGTGACTGAATCAATCCATCTCATCCATCTCTTAGACTGTCCCTCCACTCTCCCAAGCAAGCATGACGTCTTTTTCTAAGAACTGGTAATTCTTTGCAACATGTCCAAAATATGTCAGACAAAGCTTCAGAATCTTTGCCTCCAAGCAGTAGCCTGGTCTCACCCTCTCTAGGACAAACCTGTTTGTTCTAGAAGTCCATGGTATGTTCAATACTCTTCTCCAGCACCACAGCTCAAAGGCATCAATTATCCTTCTATCATCCCTATTCACTGCCCAACTCTCTGATGTATAGAAGTAATTGCAAAGATTATGTCCTGTATCAGGCACATCTTAGTCTCCAGGCTGACATCGTTACTTTTCAGTACTCTGAAGAGGCAGATTTACCCAAAGCAATTCACCTTTTAATTTTCTGCCTATTGGTACCAAAAGTATTGATTGTGGAGCCTAAGCAAACTAAAGCTATTAACAATCTCAATCTCTTTATCATCTATCATGATGATTCCATTTGACCCAGTGGTGAGAATCTTTGTTTTCTTGATATTGAGCTATAATCCATATTGAAGACTGCAGTCCTTGACCTTTTGGAGCAAGTACTTTAGTTCCTCCTCAGTTTCAGCAAGCAGGGTTGTGTCATCTTGTCACTAAAATAAAATAATAAATAAAATTAATGACAAAAGAATTCTAAACTTCCCCCATCCTGGATACTATAAGTGACTGCTTCTTTTTCAATCTTATCTTTGACCTAACTCTAGGTTGAGTCCTCTATAGATACAGTTTTGTTTTGTTTTGTTTTGTTTTAGATTCCCAGTAATAAAATTAGCCTCACTTTCTGATATATTTAGTCTGGAGCAAAGTTCCACTTTCTTGAATTCACCCAAACCACCTACCACAGTGCCTGATTCTTTAAGAAGCCTTTTCAGACCTTCTTAGTAAAATGCCTATGCATATTCTCTTGAGCCACAGTAAGTAATAAGCTAAATGTGTTTAACTGAAGATATGTTGCTCCTTTGTAGTCTCTGACTTTAAAACACTGACATCACAGACTCATCAACCTGAGCAAGAGTAAGAGAAAAGAAGGGGAGATGAGGGAGTGTTTTGCTCATATGCTTTGCTTCCCTTTATAGACACTTGAAGAGAGGAAAATGAATATTATTCTGATCCCAAGTTATCTGGTGGATTCAGATAACCCTGGAGGTCATCTTCTACTTTACGTCCTCCACCTCTCCATCAGATGGAGTCCGCAGTGATGGGAGATTGACAGCTTCCTCTTCTCAGTTCTTTAGTGCTCCGGGCCATTTACTTTATTTGTTGGGTGGATGTGCTCCTATTGTTGGCATCAGATCTCCTGGGAACATCAAATTAGAGTCTACATAGAATGTCTCCTAATAAATGGAAATCATGAGCAAAAAAGGACAGAGACAAAAATAACCATCTCTAAGATGATTTATCATTTACACAGAGGGGGGGAAAGTGATTGAAAGGAAAAATCTTGCAGTGCATCCTTTAGAATGTTGGCATTATGTTGGCTGCCCATGTTACTGATCCTATGAGAGTCAGGTACAGGAATATTCAATATTAGGTGAGCTCCTCAGCCAAATACGTTTTCACTATCACCAACTGTTACCTTCCTGTGTGCCAAGCACCAAATAGATACTTTATTCACAAGATCACAGTTAATCTACAGAATAAAAAAGTTTTTCAGAGGAAAACATTTTGACTCGCATGTTGTTCTGTAGAGGAATGAGATTCAGAGATGTATAGGAATTTCCTGAATTCAGGAAACGGCTCAGTTTCCTATGAGTGGAACCACCGCAATGTGCCTTTTCACTGTCCCCTGAAATCTCAACTATTTAAATGCTCTGGCTAACTAACTAGTCACTATTTTTTTAGAGAATGATTTTTTATCGTGAAAACCAAACCTCCACTCTGCAATTAACTCTAATTACACAAGAAATTGAATTGCAAGCAAGATTATTTTGCAATTTAAAGCGATTTATGCTGACACTAGATTTTTCTCTATCTAATTAATTCTTATATCTTGGTAACAATTGTTATTTAATTAGCATACTTTCTGACTCTATCTGCATGTTTCTTCAGCAACGGTTTTTGTCTCTGTCCTGCAACTGAGAACAATACATCTGCTTTGATGAAGGGTCCCAAAGAAGGGAAAGGAGAATTTACTAATTCTGTGGAGTGACTTGGAGGCTAATTGTGGCCTGATTAACTTGCTGTTTTAAGGTACACAGGGAGTAATTCCAACATAAGGAGTTTGTTAACGTAAGATATAATATAGTGAAGCTTTATCTGGTTAATGGCCTCAATCAATAGTAAGAAGTGTTGACTTCTCAGAAGGTAAATGCAAAGACTTAGCACTATCTGCCCTGTTGGAAACTACCACAGTGGAAATTATCTGTTGACTCACAGTTAAGGCAGGTGCCTCAGTGTTGTTCAAAAGGAATCACAGTGAATTACTATGAATCTGTCATCAATGCCTAGAACATCAGGAATGATAATAAACTCATGCCAGTTAGATAGTTTCTTGAATGCTTCACAGAGCAGGGTGCTGATAAAGCATTTAAGAGTGGTTGTGGAGAAACTGGAACCCTTATTCACTGTTGCTGGGAGTGTAAAATGGTGCAACCACTGTGGAAGGCGGTGTGGAGATTTCTCAAAAAGTTGCAACTAGAGGTACCATTTGACCCAGCAATTCCACTACTGGGAATATACACCAAAGAGACCATAACTGCCACTCTAGCAGATATGTGCACATCCATACTTATCGCGGCTTTGTTTACAATAGCAAGGAGTTAGAAACAACCTAAATGCCTGTCAACAAACGAATGGATAGAGAAGCTGTGGTATATTCACACAATGGAATACTATGCTGCATTGAAAAACAAGGAACTCATGCAATGTTATTCAAAATGGGTGACCCTGGAGGACATTATGTTGTGTCAAATATTTCCATCAAAAAGGGACAAATTCTGCATAGTGCCCCTGTTGTAAAATGGCACTGACATTGAGGTTGTGGAGGAGACTGAGATAGAAGGGATAAATAATACATACTGCATTGAAACAGATGAGGGAGAAAACTGTTTAAAAGGGATATGTGATTAGGTATTATTGTCATGACAGAAGAATTTTTCTTTTACTTTTCAAAGAGAACAGTGTACTGTGTGAGAGGGGTGGACAGGGAGAAAAGGGCAATAATGAATGAATGGAAATACAAAATCTCTGTAAATTTTTATTAAAATAAAAAAAAGAGTGGATAGTCCTAGGACTGGAGAGGCAGTCATCAGAAGAGAGCAAGGAAATACTGTATAACTCTAAATGGGGAAGAGTACATCAGGGATGTGTCCTATCTCCCTACCTTTTCAATTTATATGCAGAACAGACTATGCAGGAGGAGAAAAGTGGCATCAGGATTGGAGGAAGACTTATCAGCAATCTGTATTATGCAGATGGCACAACATTTCTTGCTGAAACTGAGGAGGAACTGAAGTATTACAGCCTTCAATATGGATTGACGTTCAACATCAAGAAAACAGATTCTCACCACTGGGCTAATTGGCAACATCATGATGGATGGTGAAGAGATTGAGATTGTTAACATCTTTGATTTGCTTGGCTGCACAATCAATACTCTTGATACCAGCAGGCAGGAAATAAAAGACAAATTGTATTGGGAAAGTCTGCTGTCAGAGACCTCTCCAGAGTACTAAAGAGCAACAGTGTCAGTCTGGAGACTAAGGTGTACCTGATCCAGGCCATGGTCTTTGCAACTACTTGCTATGCATCCAAAAACTGGACAATGGTTAGGGATGATAGAAGGAGAGTTGATGCCTTTGAGCTGTGGTGCTGGAGAAGAGCACTGAATATACCATGGACTGCTAGGAGAACAAACAGGCTTGTCCTAGAGGGGGTGAGACCCAGTTGATTCTTGGAGGCAAGGATTCTGAAGCTTCATGTTGCAAGGTGAGACCAGTTCTTGGAGAGGGACAACATGCTTGGGAGGATGGAGGGACAGTGAAAGAGAGAAAGACCCTTGATGAGATGGACTGATTCAGTGACTGGGGTAATGGGATAGGTGTGTCAGAGACAATAAGATAGGCACAGGATAGCGTAGAGTCATTATGACTTGCAAGCAACCCAATGGCATATAACACCAAAACAACAACAGTCCTGGGATAGAAATAGAGAAAACATTAATAAATATTCCTTGGGTATCAAATCTGGGAATATTTGAACCTAAATTGACATTTTTTGAAAATTTGAATACACTTTGTTCAACACTGACCACCTTTTCTTAAACAAAAAAAAATTCTCAACACTGACCATATTCTCTTAATCCTTTTGTTGGCCTAGTGGCAAGAAGCTGTTCTGCAATCCTGAAAGTGCATGATTAGAGGTCACCATCTGCTCCACGGGAGAAGGACGGGAAATCTCTGCCTGTGCAATTAACTGCCTCTGAAAACCTGCTGGAAGGTCCACTGTGGGTTGGTACTGACTCTCTAGTATACAACAACATATGTGAATAAGAACTTTCGTGGCCTGGTGGCAAGAAACTGCACTGCAATCTTGAAGGCCTGCGATTTAAGGCCGCCAGCTACTGCATGGGATAAGCATGAGTAATCTCCTCCTGTGTGATTACTGCCTCCAAAAACACGCCAAAGGGTCAGCTATGGGTCGGTTCCAACTGTCTAGTACACAACAACAACATGTAGATAAACTGAGGCTTAAACCTACTACATTCATGTCAAGTTTCTTGACCTGCACTCACAAATTCCTCCTTTGGGGATCCAGTAAAGAGACTGCTAGATTTTTACTCATACTAAAAAATATTGTTAGCAATATATCTGAAATTGGGGCTGCAGTAACGTAGTGGATACAGAATTGCACTGTTAGCCTAAAGGCATGTGGGTTGAATCCATCAGCTGCTCTGAAAGAAAAAGACAATAGCCTCATATGTGATTTACAGCCTCTGAAAAGTCTCTGAAACATCAGTGGGCTGGTTCAGACTTAATGGTATGAGAGAGAGGAGAGAGAGAAGAGATGGAGAGAGAAGAGAAAGAGAGAGAGAGAGAGAGAGATAGTATCTAAAATTCAAATTTAGCTAAGTATTCTGCATTTTTTTTCTCACTAAATTTGGCAACTCTAGATCTAATTGTTTAAAAATATTTCTAATTGTTTAGAAAACCCACTCTGTTAAAGAAATTGGTTCTTTTACAAAACATCTTCCCAGGAGGTCTTGATATGTGTTAAACAATTACAATTAAATAAAAAGGTGCAAAAGAAAATTAAAGAAATGGTTTTTAATGTTTTAAAATATCAGAACTCTTTTATTATAAATAATTATTGTATATCTCTGTAACTGATGAGGAGTCTCCCTCCAATCCTGATACCACTCTCTTCTTCATAGAGTCCACATTCACAAGTCATTTGGTCAGCATACAGATTGAATAGGTATGGAGAGAGAACACAACCCTGATGCACCCCCTTCTCAATTCTAAATTATGCAATGTTCCCCTGCTCTGTTCACACAAGACTCCTCTACCTCCTGGTATAGTTTCCTCATGAGCACAGTGAAGTGCTCTGGGACTTCTATTCCACTCAATAGCAGCCAAAACTAGTCATGATCCACACAGTAAAATGCCTTTGCATAGTCATTAAAGCATAAGTAGACATTCCTCTGGTATTCTTTACTTTCAGCCAGGATCCATTTGACATCAACAATGATATCCCCTGCTGCACCAGCCTCTTCTAAATCCTGCTTGAACATCTGGAAGTTCCCTATCTCTGTACTATTCTATCTGTTTTTCACTGCTCTTCAGCAATATTTTGCTTCCCTATGATATTGTTTGATAGTTTCCACACGCAGTTGGATCACCTTTCTTGGAGATAGAAACAAATATGGACCTCTTCTAATCTGTTGGCCAGATAGCTGTCCTCCAAACTTCCTGGCATAGACTGGTGAGTGCATCCCCAAGGCTGCATCTGTTAATTGAAATAAGTCAATTGGTACCCATTTGTTCCTGGGGCCTTATTTCTTGACAGTTACTTAAATACATCTTCCACTTCCACCTTCATTACCATTAGCTCCTGTTAATATGGTACTCCTGAAATTTCTCAATGTCAATAAGTTCTTCCTGGCACAGTGATTCTATGTATTCTCTTCATCTTCTTTTGTTGTTTTCTGGTTCAACCAATATATTGCCCATAGCATCTTTCCTTATTGCAACTAGAGATCTACATTTTTTTTCCATTTCTCTTAGCCTGAGAAATGTAAAGTGAGTTATTCCCTTTTTATTCTTCGATTAGAGCTCTCTACACATTTCATTAAAATTCTTGGCTTTGTCCTTCAGAGTTGCCCTTTGAAATATTCTGTTCAGCCCTTTTACTTTTGTTTTGGCTTCTTGATATTCCAGTACAATTTTTAGTTTCTCCTGACATTCATCTCAATTTTTTTTGTTTTCCCTCTATTTTTGTAACGACCTATTGCTTTCTGCATATATGATATCTTTGATATCAGCCCATAACTCATCTTATCATTGATCATTGTGCTATACAGATGACACAAACTTGCTTGCTAAAAGTGAGGAGGACTTGAAGCCCTTGTTGCAGAAGATCAAGGAATCCAGCCTTCGGTATAGATTGCATCTCAGTGTGAAGAAGACCGAGATTTTTACCACTAGAGCGACAGGCAACATCATGGTGGATGACAGAGAAGAAATTGAAACTATCAACAACTTTATCTTGCTTGGTTCCACAATTAGCACCTTTAGTACCAACAGTTAGAAATAAGAAGGCACATTGCACTGGGAAAATATGCAGTTAGGGACTTCTTTAAATTATTGAGGAGTACTGATGTCAGTTTGAGGACTAAAGTATGTCTGATTCAGGCCATAGCTTTTCTATCACTTGCTATGCATCTGAGAGCTGGACAGTGTATAAGGATGACAAAAGAAGAATTGATGCCTTTGAGCTATGGTATTGGAGAAGGGCACTGAACATCCCTCAGATGGCCACGAGAACAAACAGATATGTCTTGGAGATGGTATAACCAGAGTGCTTTTCGGAGGCAATAAAGAAGAGGCTCCATCTCACATAAGTTGGACATGTTGCTAGGAGGTGTTCTTCCTTGGAAAGGAACATGATGCTGGGGAGGATAGAGGGTCGGCAAAGAGAGGAAGACCCTCAATAAGATGGATTGACAAGGTGACTGTTTCAATGGGCTATTGTGTGTCAGGAATTTTGAGGATGGTGCAGGATACAACAGATTCAGATCTTTTGTTCATAGCGTTGCTATAAGTTGTACTTGACTCAATGGTACCTAACAAAAACAAAAACAAAAACAACATCCCTATAATTATTAGCTCTTTCCATTAATTTAAAAAAAATGCAATTGCTTGGTGAATTCAGGGAAACATTCTGTGGTTGAATATTCTCTTGAATTGTCATTTATTTTTATGAGGCCTTTCTTTCCAACCTAAGGGGTTGCTGCCTATTTCCCCATGAAAGCAAAATCACAGGATAAAGATAACAATCAAATCTTGGCTATGATGGAAGATTTAAAAACAAAACCAAACAAACAGAAAAAAAACCAAACCCTGAGATTTGAACCTTTAAAAGGTGAGACTTAAGAATATTCAATACCAAGAGATTCCATGATTTAAGACCAGGACTTTTTCTTTCTTGAAAAAAAAAATTAAATGACTCCCTATATAATGGGAATCCCAGAACACTTAATTGAGCTTCTGCAAAACCTATACTGGTCCAAGAAGAAGTAGTTAGTACACAGCAAGGAACCACTGCATGGTTCAAGATCAGGAAAGGTCTACATCAAGGATGTATCTTATCTGCGCACCTTTTCAGTCTATATGCAGAACAGATCTTTTGGGAGACTGGGCTTTATGAGGAGGAATGTGACATCCAGATTGGAGAAAGACTCATCAACAACCTGCGTCATGCAGATGATACAACCTTGCTTTCTGAAACTGAAGAGAATGTGAGGTGTTTGCTGGAGAAGGTCAAGGACTATAGTCTTCAATATGGACTGAAGCTCAACATCAAGAAAACAAAGATTCTCACTGCTGGGTGTATCAGCAGCCTCATGATGGATGAAGAAGAAATTGAGGTTATTGTTAACTTCAGCTTGCTTGTTTCCACCATCTACACTCTTGGCACCAGCACTCAAGAAATCAAAAGACGAATTACACTGGGACAGTCTGCTGTCAGGGACTTCTCTAGACTACCGAAGAGAAATGATGTCAGTATGGAGCCCAAGGTGTACCTGATGCAAGTCATATTCTTTGAAATTACTTGTTTTATGTCAGAGAGCTGGACAATAACTAAGGATAATAAAAGAAGAATCAATGTCTTTGAGTTGTGGTGCTGGAGAAGAGTGTTGAAAATATTCTGGACTGCCAGGAAAACAAACAAGTTTGTCCTGGAGAGATGTAACCAGGCTGCTCCCTGGAGGCAAAGATTATTTTTTTTCTGGTTGATTTTTTATTTTAATTGTTTTACTTACAAAGTTAGCATACATTGTGTTTCACAATATTTTTCACTCACATTGTTCTTTTACAATCATTCTCCCAGATTGACTCAGGTTTGGAAGCAGGACTGGCATCCACTTCCTAAACTATATGCCTATGGAAAGCTAAAAACTTGGAGAATCGATGATAGTTATAGGAAGGCTTCAGGTCTTTGTACCTCTTCTATTTCTTTATATATGTATTCTTCCCTCATGTGTATTCAGTCTAAATGGTGGACAAATCATTAAAGAAGTTAGACTCTATGAAGAAACATGTAACATCAGAATAGGAGGAGATTGAAGCAGTGAAACGCTCCCAGATGGGCACTTTCGGTTGGTGAGAGCCAATGAGAATGGATGATTATGGAGGAATTTGAAATGACCGAGCTCATGGAGTTTGAACCATACTCTGGCTTGTTTTTAATTGTCTTTGGTCAAACATTCCTGTAGGTTGTATAGCCCTAGTACGTCCACTTGCTGTACAGAAGTAACTTGTAGTTGCTGTGAAGTTGAGCACTGTGACACTGATGTGCCAAATGGGATAATGGTTATACCCATGGTGGACAGTGTTTTGTGGAGGTCCCCCGATTAAACAAGCTTGGAAGCAGGAGTGGTATCCACTTCTGAAATACCTTGCCTCTGGAAACATTATGAACCTGGAGAAATGATGAAAGTTATACAATTGTTCAGGTCTTTCATTCATAGGGGCGCTATGAGTTGCCTAAGACTCAACAGCACTTTACAACAACAATAACTCATGCATTATGGAGGTAAGGTTTTTAGGTTCCATTTCACATACTTTGGGCACGTGGCTGGGAAAGACTAGTCCTTGGAGAAGAACATCATGCTTGGAATGGTGGGGGGATGTGCAGGAGAGAAAGACCTAAGATGAGATGGATTAACTCAGTGACTGAAGAAATGGTATTAGGTCTGTCAGAGGTGATGAGACTGGCTGAGGATAGGATAGGTTTCAGAACTATTGTACATAGGGTCAACTCAACAACACATAACAAGAACAACATAGGAGTTAGATATTTATGGAGGACTTCTGTTTTCAACGAAGACATGTAAAGTTCTTAGAAGTCACTACTTCCATCCATACAACAAGAAGAAACTAAACAACCTGAAAATCAGAGACTTTTTCTAGACCTGCCAAGGAAATGAAGTTACAGAGTACACCACCTACCCCTCAATCTGGAGAAACAAATATAACTGAGATCTGCTTGCCTAGAGCAGAACAATTGAAGCCATTAACTGGTAAGAAGAATTAATTGGCAATTTTGAGAAATTATTGGACTCGTATGAATATGAGAAACTCCTTGGAGACAAATATTTGGGGGGAGCAGAATGGCCCATTAGATTTCCTAGTAAAGAAAATGATCCGGTTTTCACAATATAAAGACAAGAAAGAACTTCCAAACTCTGATAGGATTTGTGGAAGCAGGGAAGGAGAATAATCACTGAGAAATTAATTTAGTAGATCCTCTTAAACAAAAATCCACTCTCCAGGAGAAAAGACTGCATTAGAGCTTGATCTCACTTAGTAGGAAGGGTGATTACCCAACACCAGTCTTTCTAGTCTTTCTATTTCACTTAGGCTGTGGGAAGTTAAGAGTCAATAGTCCAGGAACAGAGATCCACAAAAAAGTGAACTTAGTTGTAAAGTAATAAAATACCTTTGTATCTGTCCACTATGCACTATAAATGCTTTAGCAAGATAACATTAGGGCCACAGTACCTTTACAGTGGAATGTAGCTGGAAGAGGTAGAAGACATAGATTCTCTTGGAACAGACATTCTTAGAAAACTTAAAGTGAGAGAGGAAGAAAAAAAGGAAGATTTCTACAAACTTTTGCAGTTGGAATTCAATTGAACATGCAATTAAGTTTCATTAATAATAATTGGTGGTTGGAATGTAAACATTAGGAACAAGGAAAAAGGATCAGGAGTCAGAAAATATGGATTTGGTGACAGAAGTAAGACTGGGAATAGAACGATAGAATTTTATACAATTGATGGTACATTTATTGCATATATCCTTTTTTTGCAAATATCTTTTTTTAAAAAAAAAACCACTAACTATATGTATAGCAACTATACATATGGATTTCACCTGATGGATTACACAGGAATCAGATTTATTACATTTCTGCAAAGAATCACTGGAGAATTTCAATATCATCTGTGCAAACGAGGCCAGGTGTGCTGATGTGAAACAGACTATCAACTTCTCATATACTAGTTAAACTGAAGCTAAAGGAAATTAAAACAAATCCACAAGTAACAAAGTTTGACCTTGAGACTATCAAACCTGAATTTAAAAACCATCTCAAGAACAGGCTTGAAGCCTTGAACACTAATGAATTAAGACCAGATGAGTTGTGGCAGGAATGTCAAGAACATAATCCATAAAGAATGCAAAAGGTCATTACAAAGACAAAATAGAAAGGAAAGATCAAGTTGAATGTCGGAAGCAACTCTGAATATTGAAGCCAAAGCAAAGGGAAGATATTGATAGGGTGGTGTTAATAAGTTAAGAATTAGTCAAACATATGGTATAGTTGTAAAACAGACATCATTGTGGCTCTAGCCTGAAAAATTGACCAAACCTTCTAATTAACATTTGTTTGATCAACAGATCCTGATATAATCATATATCATATGTGCATACACACACACATATATACACACATATAATAATAACAATTTATATATATATCTATATATATAGATCTATCTATCTATCTATATATTTATGTATTTATTTTCTCTATAATCATACAGAGTATCTTAAACTGTCTGTTTACCAGGAAGGGAAATGCATCTTTCTCTGAATTGTTGTTTGTTGTTGCTGTTAGGTATCATCCAGTCAAGTACCAAGTACTAGCCAATCTGTGTGCTCTTAAAAATTATGGGCACTGAGTAAACTTTCTAGGAGGTTCTGTTATACTAGGTTGC
Organism: Elephantulus edwardii; assembly: GCF_000299155.1. Taxonomy (NCBI): domain Eukaryota; kingdom Metazoa; phylum Chordata; class Mammalia; order Macroscelidea; family Macroscelididae; genus Elephantulus; species Elephantulus edwardii. The sequence continues at coordinate 17,082,066 of NW_006399783.1, forward strand.
TATGGATGTAAATTGATTTTAAGGTTGTTGTTAAGTGTCCTCAAGTTGAGCACAATTCATAGTGATCCTATGAACAAAAGATCTGAATTCTGTTTTATCCTGCACCATCCTTACACTTCCTGACACACAAGAGCCTACTGCAGCAGTCACCATGTCAATCCACCTGGATGAGGGTCTTTTTCTCCTCCACCGACCCTCCACCCTTCCCAACATCATGTCCTTCTCCAAGGAACAGCACCTCCTAGCAACATATCCAAAATGCATGAGGTGAACCTTCCTCATTCTTATCTCCAAAGAGCACTATGGCTGCATCCTCTCCAAGACATGTCTGTTTGTTCTCTTGGACAGCCATAGGATGTTCAGTGTTCTTCTCAAACACAGTAGCTCAGAGGTGTCAACTCTTTTTCTGTCAGCTTTATTCGTTGTCCAAGTCTCAGATGCATAGCTAGTAATCGGAAAGATTATTGCCTAAATCAGATGCACCTTAGTTCTCAAACTAACATCACTACTCTTCAATAATTTGGAAAGGTCCCTAGCTGCAGATTTTACCAGTGCAATTTGTCTCCTTATTCCTGACTGCTGGTACCAAGCTTGTTAATGTGGATCCAAGCAAGATGAAACTGTTGACAGTTTCAATCTCCCCTCTATCCGTCATGATGCTGCCTATTGGTCCAGGGTTAAGAAAATTGTTCTTTTGACATTGAATGAATGCTTTGATCCACGGCAACAAGTGTTTCAAGTCCTCCTCACTCAAGGTTGTGTCATCTGCATAATGTAGGTTATTGATGAGTCTCCTTCTAATCCGGATGCCACACTCCTTTTCATACAGTAAAGCTTCTCAGGTAATTTTCTCAGCATACAGATTGAATAGGTATAAAGAGAGATTACAACTCTGACACACTCCCTTCTCACTTCTGAACCATGCAGTTTTCCACTACTCTATTCACACAACAGCCTCCTGGTCCAGGTATAGGTTGCACATGAGAACAATCAAGTAGTCTGGAAATCCTGTTTGTCTCAATGCCAGCCATAACTTGTTATGATCCACAGAGTCAAATGTTTTTACACAGTAAATTAAACACAAATAGACATTCCTCTGGTATACGTTATTTTCAGCTAGGATCCATCTGATATCAGCAATCCCTGACATATGATATCTGATATCCTTGGTGCTATGGTCTCTTCTAAATCCCCTTGAACTTCTGGCAGTTCCATATGTACTGTTTTAGTCGTTTTTGAATGATCTTCAGTAGTATTTTGCTTGCATGTGATATTAATGATATTGTTCAATAGTTTCCACATGCAGTTGAATCATCTTTTTTGGGAATGGGAACAAATATGGACCTCTTCCAATCCATTGGCCAGACAGCTGTCCTCCAAATGCCTGGCATAGATTGGTGAGCGCATCCAAGACTGAATTGGTTAATTGAAACAATCAATGGTATCCCGTAGACTTCTGGGGCCTTATTTTTTTATTTTATTTTTTTTTTTTTTGACAGTGGCTTCAATGCAGCTTCCATTTCCTCCTTATTGGCTCCTGTTCATATGATACTTCCTGAATTTTTTCAGTGTTAATCAATTATTTCTGGCACAATGATTCTGTGTATTTCCTCCATTTTCTTTTGATGTTTTCTGAATCATTCACTATATTGCCCAAAGCATCTTTCAGCATTGCATCAAGAGGCTTAAATTTGTTTATCAGTTATTTTAGCTTGAGAAATTCAGAGTGAGTTCTTCCCTTTTTATTCTCCAATTCCAGGTCTCTGCATATTTCATTATAATACTTTGCTTTGTCCTCCTGAGCTTCCCTTTAAAATCTTATGTTCACCTCTTTTATGATTTTATGTTTTCCCTTTAGTTTTACTTTTCAACACTCCAGTCCAATCTTTAGAGCCTTTTTTGACATCATTTTGATTTTTTACTTTCTCCTCTGTTTTTGTGATGCCTTTTTTTTTTTTTTGGTTTCTTGGTAGATGACATGCTTGATATCATCCCACAGCTCACTTGATCTTTGATCGTTGGTGTTCAATGCCTGAAACCTATTCTTACTTTCATTGAATTAGCATTTTCTTTTCTCAGTCATATGTAAACTGTACCCTAAGTTGTGTGTTAATTTGAAACTGTGTGCAAGAATCTAAAAGTTGTATTTTTCTCAGTCATATGTAAACTGTACCTTGAGCTATCTGTTTAAGAGGAGGGGAAATGTATTTTTCTTAAATTAGCATTTATTTTTTGAAACTCTTTTCTCAGTCACATGTAAATAATATTACAAATTGTTTGTTTTCTAGTAACTTTATGTAGACTATTGTTTTGAATGTAAAAATCCTTTAGCTACTAACTTGTGTTACTATTACGTTCCTTCGAATGGGAACCAGCTCATACTTGACCCTCCAAGGGGTTTCCAGAAGCAATTTAATCATATAGGAGTGGATTGTCCAGCCTTCTCCATCGAAGCAGCTGGCGGATTTGAACGATGTGCTTTCAGAATTTCAGCACAGCTTCTTACCACTAGGCCACCAGAGCTCCCTAGCTTTGAGCTAGTAATATAGTAAAAAGATTAACACCTTACTCAAGTATTCTTATTATGGGCCATAGAGGCGCCTGTGACTCATTGAGACCCTATGAATATTAGCTCTGAACCTTGACCTATCTTGAGCCAATCTCATTATCTCTGACAGATCTAACCCTATTTTCCTGGTCACTGAGTTAATCCATCTCCTCCTGGGTCTTCCCCTTCTGTGCCATCCCTCCACTTTTCCAAGCATGATATTCCTTTTCAAGACTGGTACTTCTTGGCTATGTGCTCAAAGCATGTGAGACAGAGCTTCAAAATCCTTGCCTCCAGGGAACAGTTTGGTTTTACCCTTTCCAGGATAAACCTATTTGTTCTCCTGGTTCCCATGGTATGTTCAAGATTTTTCTCCAGCACCACAGCTCAAAGGCATCAATTCTTCTTCTATTATCCTTAGTCATTGTCCAGCTCTCTGATGTATAACTAGTAATTATGAATACGATAGTCTAGATTTCCACATCTCCAGATCACCTTAGTCTCCAGACATTATTTCTCTTAAGTAAGCTAAAGAGATCCTTGACAGCAGACTTTTCCAGTGCAAGTCATCTCTCAATTTCCTGACTGTTGATGCCAAGAGTGTTGATTATGAAACTAAACAAGCTGAAGGTAACAACCTCAATCTCTTCTTCCTTGACCATGTTGCTGACATTTGATCCAATGGTGGGAGTCTTTATCTTCTTGATGGTAAGCTTCAGTCTATATTGAAGACTTCAGTCTTTGACCTTCTACAGAAAATACATGATGCCCTCTTCAGTTTTAGCAAGCAATGTTGCATAATCTACATAAAGCAGGTTGTTGATGAATTCTCCTCCAATCCTGATGACTTTTCTCCTCATAAAGTCCAGCCTCCTGAATGATCTGTTCTGCATTTAGATTGAAAAAGTGTGGAGATTGGATGCACCCCTGATGCACACCTTTCCTTATCAACCCAAGTACAAAAACCAATAATCCAAGTATAAAAACCAATAACTATCCTTAAACAAGAAGGCAGTTTTTTAGAGGAGTCTGTCTGTTTGTCCAGATCTACAATAAAGTGGTTTAGATACTGTAATCTGTCATATTTGCAGTTTACTACAGAAAGGACCTCTCATATTCATTAACAGAATCAGAAGATTAAGCAGCTGAACAGAAGATTTCAAAGGGCAGTGAAGGAAGACAAAGTAAAATATTATGAAGAAATGTACAAAGAGCTGGAGTTGGGAAATAAAAAGAGAATGAACTCCTTCTGTATTTATTAAGATAAAGGAACTGAAGAACAAATTCAAACCTCAATTTTCAAAATTTAAAGATGTTCAGAGCAGAATACTGAATGTCCCATGAAACATCAAAAGAAGATGGAAGGAGTACACAGAGTCACTGTACCAAGAAGAATGGGTGGACACAGAAGATTTTCAAGAAACAACATATGATCAAGAGGCAATAGTTATGAAGGAGGAAGTTCAAGGTACTCTGAAGGAATTGGCAAAATCCGAGGGTCCAGGAATTGGTGGAATACCAACTGATATATTTCCACAAACAGATGTAACCCTGAACATATCATATTGTGCCAAGATATCTGGAGGACAACTACCTGGCCAACTGACTGGAAGAGATCTATATTTATTACCATTCCAATAAAAAGATGACATTCAGTATTCTGCTCTGAACATCTTTGATCCAACAGAGTGTGGAAATTATTTAAAAATATCACTAATATCATACATAAGCAAAATCTTGCTAAAGTTGATACAAAACTGACTACTACATCAACACAGAACTACCAGAAATACAAGCCAAGTTTAGAAGAGGCCTTGTCACTAGGGACATTACTACTAATGCCAGATAAATCTTGGGTGAAAGTAGAGAGTACCATAAGAATGTGTTTCATTGACTTTACAAAACATTTGTCTGATTGATCACAACAAATGAGGCGAATCTTGAGCAGAATGAGAATCTCAGAACAGTTGATTGTACTTATGTGGAACCTATACTTCGATAAGGAAGCAGTCCTCAGAAAGCACAAAGAAACACCTCATACATAGCTCAAAATCAGGAAAGGAGTGCATCAGGGATGCATATTATCTCAATACTTTTTCAATCTAAATGCGGAAGAGATTATTTGGGAGACTAGAATGTGGCTTTAGGATCAGAGGAAGACTCCATTTTGTTTGTCAAAACTGAGCAGGACCTGAAGAACTGTTTGATGCAGAAGGTCAAGAATGCAGACTCTAACATGAATTGAAGCTCAACACCAAGAAAACAAAGATTCTCACCACTGGGTCAATTGTCAGCATTGTGATAGATGGACAAGAGATTGAGATTGTTAACAATTTTAGCTTGCTTGGTTCTATAATCAACACTCTTAGCACTAGCAGTCAGGAAATCAAAAGACAAATTGCATTGGGAAAATCTGCTGTCAGGAACTTCTCCAGAGTACTGACAATCAAGAATGTTAGTCTAGAGACTAAAGTGGCCAGATCCAGGCCATGGTCTTTGCAATTATTGACTATACATCAGAGAGCGGGACAATGATTCGGGATGACAGAATAATTGATGTCTTTGAGATGTGGTCTTGGAGAAAAATATTGAACAAACCAGGGACTGGGAAGAAAACAGAGTTCTGTCCTTGAATGGGTAAAAACAGGTTGCTCCTTGGAAGCAAGGATTTCAAATTTCTGTTTCACATACTTTGGGTATGTTGTCAAGAGGGACCAGATCTTGGAGAAAGACAATATGATTGGAATGGTAGAGTGTCAGTGATAGAGAGGAAGACTCTGAAGGAGACGAACTGACATCATATCTAGGCTAATGGAGTAATGTGTGTAAAAAGTGTGGGGTAAAATTAGATGGACTCAGGATAGAGCAGGGTTCAGAACTATTGATAATAAGGTCTCTGTGAGTCACAGTCTACTCGACAGCACATAACAACAATGTGATACTTAAACAACATGATTCTTAAGGGAACTCTGATGGTCTAGTGGTAAAGCTCTTCACTGCCTACTCAAAGGCCTGGGTTCACTTTCACAACCCACTCCATGGGAGAAGTGTGACAGATCTCCTTCTGTACAATTTACTGCCCCTGAAAACTCATTGGAAAGTCAGCTATGAGTCTGTTCCAACTCCACAGCACACAACAATAACAGCATGGTACTTAGCCCAACCACTTACTTTATTAACATAAAACCCCACATTATATATTCACTTCAGTTATATTCACTTTAGTTCCTAGTATTTGATTGGCCATATTCAATTTTCAATAAAAAAGTAACAATGCATATGGAAAGACAAGGCAAAAAATGCTTAGTCTGAATACAATTCAGTTCCAGTCTTAGAACAACACGGATTTAGGAATTATGAAAAAAAAAAATAGAATAATGTATCAGTGTGCCAAAAATTCTACTGGGCAAAGTGTACAAGATGTATGAACAAGTAAATAATGTAAATAGTGATACAAACTCTAAGGGGAAAAATGAAAGACTGAAAAGTGATGTAACAGAAACAAAGAATAATTTTTGAAAAGCTGGAGAGTAGACCAGACACAACAGAAGAATTTGTATGTTTAAAAACAGTTGATAGACATGTCCTGAAATAAAATACAAAGAGAAACAAATCAAAAAATAAAATAGGACACGGAAAAATTTTGGGACAATTTCAAAAGATAAAGGCCATATGCCATTGGAATACCCATAATTGAAGAAATATAGAATGATACAAAAAATTTTGAAATATTTATGGCTAAGAAAATGTCATATTTATCACTAGAAACCAAATTACGGACCTAGAAACTCAGAGAACACAAGCAGGTTGAATAACAAGGAATCGAGTCTTAGGCAGATCATACTAAACTGTGGAAAGCAAAGGAAAATCTTGAAGGAATCAAGAGAAAGCATATCTTAGATACATAATAGCACAGCTAAGAATGACAGCAGACTTCTCATCAGAAACCATGTAAGTGGGAAGAGAAAGGAGGGAAGAAAGTCTTAAGAAAAAAAGTAAACAAACTAAAACTCAAGACTTCCAAAGCCTCAACCCAGGATTCTACTTCAAAGTGAGGGAAAGATAATGATTTTTTTTTCAAACAAATAAAAACTGGGGATTTGTTGCCAGCATATATACCCAGAGAAGAAAGTTAAAGGAAAGTCTTCACTGTTCTGATTTAAGTCCCAGACAAAATGAGAGAAAAATGTGGAGCAAAATTTGAAATAGTAATAACTAGCAGAGACTTACTGTGGGTAGACCCTTGTGGAATGCTCAGTATTATCTGACTCTTACATGCCTTTCAGACTTGGAACTGAATCCATGCTTGGGGCTAATCTTGTAGTCAAACAACAAACAAGCTTATAAAGTGAGTAATAATACTTGTAAGGAAGGTACTCCTCATAACCATTAAACAAACGGAACAAAATGATAGTATTTGCCTCAAAACAAAGCTCAGAAGACAGGAAAGGAGGGCAAATGAACACAGGGAATGAAGGAGTGATGGGAAGATTGCTGTTATGATGAAGAAATTACAGAAATTTTATGGGGAATAAATGAAACTTGCTGAATAGAAAATGAATTTGTTCTAGAAACTCTTACCCAGATAATAATAATAAAGTTTTCAAGAAAAAAATCAGAGAATGAATAAAGATAAAATAGAAGTTTATTTCTATATTCTTGTTAATTCCTTCTTACTCTAAATATAACTGCTTAAAATATCAGTTGTTGTTAGGTGCTGTTGAGTCAAATATGACTCATAGAGACTCTACAAAGAGCTGACATGAACCTTGGCCTATCCTATGCCATTTTCATCATCTCTGATATACTAGAGTCAATTGCTGAAGTTGTATCAAACAACCTTGTTGGGGTCTTTTTCTCCTTCCTGACCTTCCATCTTTCCAAGCTCTATATCCGTTTCCAAGGAATAGCCTCTCCTAGCAACGTGCCCAAAGTATGAAAGATGAAGCTTTGCTATCTTTACCTCCAAGGATCACTCCTAGCTACACTTTTTCCAAGACATATTTGTTGGTTCTTTTTACAATCTGTGGGATATTTAGTACTATTCTCCAGCACCACACTCAAAGGCATCAATTATTCTTCTGCCATTCTTATTCTGTGCCCAACTCTCTGATGCATACCAGCTGAATCCATTAGAGTGTGTATGAATGAATGACATCAATATCAGATAAGAATAAAACATGTTCCCTCTTCATTAATAAGAAGACTCATAACCATAAAAATAACAGCCCTACCAAAGCAATCTGCATGTTTAACAAAATCCCAATATAGAGAACCAAATTCATTTTTCAAAGAGATGGAGAGATAATTGGCAAATTTATTGGTCAAGTAAAGAGACTCTGAACAAGCAAAGCACTTTTTAAAAACAAGAATGAAGTAAGAGGCATGATAGTCCCTGATCTCAAAACCTACTACACTGGGTAATAACCCAAAAAGCACAATACCGGTACAATAACAAACACATAGACCAGTGGAGCAGAAGAGAGTACCCAAAAATTGACTCATCTACCTACAGTCAACTGGTATTCAACAAAGAAAATCTATCAAATAGGGAGACTGCATCTTCTTGGTTTAGGTTGGTGCTGGCAAAACTGAATTTCTACCTGCAAAAAAAGCAGAAGTAGGATCCATATCTCACGCCATCCACAAACATCGACTCAAGGTGGATCAGAAATGTAGAGGTAAATAAAGTCCAAAACCATAAAGATAATCAGAGACAAAATGGTATGCAATTTACAAGCCTTAGCCTACGGTTTAAGTAGGTGAGCAAATTCAGCTAGAAATGCACAACCAGGAGAGGATAAAATGGATGAATGGGACCTTCTAAAGATCTAAAGTTCTTGTATCCATCAAAAAGTTTCCCAAACAATGTATACGAACTTTGTAAGTAAACCAGTATAAAATTAAAAACATTATTTAAAAAAAAAAGCAAACTGACAGTGTCTCCCACCTGACAAGTATTATTAAGTTAAAGAATTGTTTCTGAAATTTGCCCCGTCTCATCTTTATCCTTATTTAAAATTGAAAATTCAAGTTAATTGCCACTGAGTTGGAACCAACTCGTAATTTACCCTTCCGTTGGATTTCAGAGGAACTGAATTGCAAGAACTGTAGTCCTCATTGTGGATTGAAGCTCAACATCAAGATGATTATCACCACTGGGCTCATTGGCAGCACCATGATGAATGGAGAAGAAATTTTTAACAGATACAGCTTCCACAGTCGGCAGTCTTGGCACCAGACATCAGCAAATTAAAAAAAAAATTGTATTGTGTAAGTCTGCTGTTAAGGAACTTTCCAAAGCTCTGAAAAGCAATGATGTCAGTCTAGAGACTAAGGTGTACCTGATCCAGGCCATAGTCTTCGCAATTACTTGCTATGCATTAGAGATCTGGGTAATGGCTAAGGATAATAGAAGAATAATCAATGCATTCAAACGGAAGCTCTTTCTTACATACTTTAGCTATGTGACCAGGAGGGACTGATCCTTGGAAAAGGATATCATGCTCGGAAGGGTGGAGGTACAGCACAGGAGAAGACTTCGGATAGATGGATTAATACATCTAGGTGTGTCACAGTCAGTGAGACTGGCTCAGGACAGAGCAGGCTTCAGAGCTATTGTACATAGGGTCACTATGAGTCATAGGTGACTCGACAGCACATAATAACAACAAATTACACAAGAAAAAATTGACCACTGTTCTTGTTTGGAGGTTTTGGTGTGCTGAAACCACCAGAGAGGTGTAGTCTTTGGGTTAGTAGCAAAACCCACTACAGACTGCACCTCAAGAGCTCCCATATATCTCCTCATGGTTGACATATCCATTAGAAATAGACAGCTTAGCATGTAGGAACATGGTACTGTTAAAAGCCCACGTAAATGTCTAAACTGCTTTTAAGTTCAGAAGAAAAATAGTAGCTTTTGGATTAAAAAATTACTTGATATGTTGTTAACTATAACTTTTAGTAACCCAATGAACAACAGATTGTAAACTCTGTCTGATCCTGCTTCATCCTTGCAATGCGCACTCTGCTTAATTCCACTGTTCCAGCCACAGAGTCAATCTAGCTCACTCAAAGTTTACCTTTCCTCTGCTGACACTCTACTTTTCTGAGCAGGATGCTCTTTTCCCAGGACTCAGGCCTCTTTTCTTTTCTTTTAAAAGTCAAAGTTTATTTTTCCTGAAAAATGATTAAGAGAGTTTCAAAAGTCCAACAGAACAGAGACATCTAGGTTTAATAAAGCTTATACTGAATTGGTGACCATCTGCGCCTCCACTGCTTCAATGTCATATTCTCATAAAAGCGTTGAGCTTTCTTTGACTTGGAGACCAGACAATTCCTTTAAGTCTAATATGTCTTTTATGCATCTCAGTTCCACAATCATGAGAAGTTTACCACAAAAAATGATTGGCATTGTTATGCAGAAAATTGTCTAATTCAGTTGCTGGAGCCTCACAGTCAGTCTAGAAATCCAAATATGAACTGAAGTCTCTTGAATACATGCTCAAATAACAGGGGATGAAGTTTCACCATCCATGCTTCCAGGGAGCAGCGTGACTGCAATTCTTTCATAACACATTTGTTTGTTCTTTTGGTAGTCCATGGAATATTAAACAATTTGTCAATATCATCATTTATAAGTGCCTCCCTCTGCTTCCAAACTTTCCCACCCTCTTGGATCCTTATACTCATTCTACAATAATGGTTTGATGCAGAAGGATGAGGATGTGCAGGGGGGCGCTTAATCATGGTGTTGTACAATTTGATGGGTAGAGGGGTGAGAGAAATGGAAAGAATTTGTTCTTGAAAACAATGTATTAAAATTTTGCAACTCAACTAGAAGAAAATTTAAAAAAAGAAAAAGTGCCGATTATCTTTTCATCTTCCTTATTCATTGTCCAACTTTACAAACATAGGAAACAATTGAAAAACTCATGGCTTCAATAAAGTGTTCCTTAGTCTTTAAACTAACATCTTTGCTCCATAGCATTTTAAATATGATGCAGTGCATGTGTCATGTTGCTAACAAAAAGACAAGTTTGAATAAAGTCAAATGGCAATATGTTTTTTAATCCACAGCTGACACTCTAGCAGGTTCCCAGCAGTTAGCCACATGGGAGCAGATTGTCCATCCTTCTCCGTGGAGCAGCACACTTGCTCTCTCTCCACTCTTCTCCGGTGGAGAAGCTGGTGGCCTTGAACCACATGTCTTCAGGATTGCAGTACAGTTTCTTGCTTCTAGACCACCTTGGTTTTTCCTCCCAGACACACACAAGTGTGTGTATGTGTACTTGTGTGCACTTACACACACGCTATGAAGTATATTCCAGTTCATAGTGACCTAGTGGCCCTATTGGGCTTTCAGGGCTGTACTTTTTATAAGAGCAGATTGCTACACTTTTGTCCCTTGGAGGAAGCTCTGGCTCTGAAAGAGAAAGTTGGGCAATCCCCTTTCATGTAATTTACATCCTTGGAAAGTCAATGAGAGGTCAACTCAATTGTAAAGAGTTTTGCATTTTCTCCTCCAGAGTCACTAGTGGACTTGTGCCAATCTCCTCTTAGGTAGCAGCCAAGCATTTAACTAGCATACCATCAGTTCTGTTCTATTCTAGTTCTGTTTCTCTGGAGAACCCTAGTAAAGACATCAGGTGTGGAAAACAGTAAGGATGCAGTAAGATCTTTGAATGAATGGAATTTGGAAGGTAAACCACTGGGAGGTTGGAGGGACCTAGCTGAGCTGCAAATTGTGCTGTGATGATGGAGTGCAAGTTTGCAGGTGCAACTTTGAAGTTTGCAGCTGGGACTGATCAGAATTATTCTGCATAATAACATGGACAAAAGTTACAGCCTCCAGGAACCTGGGGAGGGAAGGGACAAAAGACTGCTATAATTTTTTTTTAATTACGGACATTAAATTATCTCTCTAACTGGAGAGAATATTTTCTTATTGAGTCCTCTTAAAAGATAGTTGCATGGTGAAAGGATTTTCTGACAAAAAAAAAAGTCATCTCTCATTCTAGCACTGCCATCCCCCAGGCAGGACTCTGATGGTGAATAACCAGGAGGACAAACCAAAGTGGCCCCCGCATTTCTACGGAAGCACCATTTTTTTCTGAGAGTTTCTTCCTCTGACTACAGTCTAAACATTGTAAAATATTGAAAACATAGCTGGGTGCATTTGTTCCAAAGCCAAGTTCCTGGCTTGATGAATTGCCTGGAATACAGCTATATTTAGGCCTTTGCATGTTAATGTTTCTATTTGTTGCTGAGCCCCAAGGAACAATTCCAGGGAGCATTTCTAGTGTCCTCGTCTCCATGGAAACGATTCTTCACTTTGTGTGCCAGCCTTAGGCTTAAGGCATGTATGTACCACTTTCTTTCTGCCACTGACACAGAAATCCACACTTTGTTACGTTCATCAGACCCAGCTCTGTCTGGGACCCCCATGTTAGAAAAGCATGTCAGCTTGACTTGGTCATCAGGACCAAACAAGCTTCATAAACATCTCTTCACTCTATCACTGTTTCCACATCTTTGCCTTCTGTGTTTACATCCTTAATTAGTACACCTCTTAAAATTGGAATATTTCAGAATATAGAATCTATGTATTCTAAATAAGATATAAGATGGGGGGAAAAATCCAAAAGAAAACCCAACACAGCAGTGAGTTTCTGACTATGGTGCCATCTGATGAGGCAAGAGACTGGGCCAGGGGCATGTTTATCTTGTACCATTTGAATTTGTTAGCCGGATGCTGTGAATTGAATTGTGGCACCTCAAATATGTGTTGGAATCTAACACTCTTACCTGTGGATACAATTTCATCTGGGAATAGGTTTTTTCCTTGTTATGCTAATGGAACCGTGTGCAGTCTTGGGCAGTCCACGGTTACCTGAGAAGTGGGCGGAGGGTTTCAAGATCCCTTGGCTGTCCTGCTTCTCCGCCTGTCAACTGCTTCTCCGCCTGTCAAGATTTCTTTCTTTTCCCCTCTACGCGACCTGAGAACGGATTCCACGCGGTCTTGGGGACTCCATGGTTACCTGGGAAATGGACAGAGGGTTTCAAGGTACCTTGGCTGTCCCGCTTCAAAATAGAGTGGATCTTAAACCTAAATGCTTTTGAGATATAAAGGGGAAATTAAATCAAATAGATCAAATAGAAGAAAGGAAGATAGCAGGTAGAGATCTCCATGGAGTTGAGGAACTTCTGAGCTGATAGGAACTGACGGAAGGATCTTCAACCAGAGCCTGCAGAGAAAGTCTTCCCCTAGTCTTGAGAACAGAAAATGGAACATAAGGAGACAGGGTCATGAGAATTTCTGAAAGGGCCAAATGGAGTGAGAATAACATAGCCCCTCACTGTCCCAGAGCAGAAAGCAAGATAAAGAGTCCATAGCCCAGCCCCAAGGTGCCTCTTGAGCCACACTAGCAGCAAGAGGTTAATTTATTCATTGTTGACTCACAGACTTGACTCACAGTTGTGGTACCAAGAAAGCAGTTTATTAGGAAAATAAATTGGAAAGTTGGGGAGGCAAAATATATCATTCAAAGCAAATCTACGTTTTAACCTAACAGTCTCAAGGCACAATTCTTCAATTAGTCCCAGCTCTGGTTTCAGTTTAGCAGTTTCTCCTTAATTATCATGCAAGAATACCAAAAACCTTCAATTGTGGCTGTTATCTCCGGGCTCCTCTTGTTACAACCTGTTAGTTTCTGCACATTAGGGGCACACCACTTGGATCTCACCACCAGAGTCTCACCGCTAAGATCTTGCCCCAGTTTACCTTAGGTTTTACTGTTCAGTATGGGAAGCATTCTTTCTCTTAGCCTAGTCCCACAGATGTTGCTGATTTGCAAAATCATGTATCAAGAGTTAAGGTGGCTAGAGACCAGAGGGAGCTAAGGAAATGACTAAATAAGCCAACTTTAAACTAGCAGTGTGGTCCATACCCTGGATTTTCTAGTCATTATTTCTCATTACCGGAAGGATTAGCCTTTCCCTTACCATCAACTATAATTAAGGAAATATGGAAGCCAGCTGCTTTACTCCTCATGTATCAATATTCCCATATTGTGCTGCTGTTATGTGCCATTGAATCACTTGCAACTCATAGCAACCTTATGTACAAGAGCCCTAAACCCTACTCTATTCTGTGTCAACCTCACCATCTCCAATACAGTCACTCCCACCACCTCAATCTCAGACTCGATCCATCTCATTGAGGGTCTTCCTTTCCTGCACTGTCCTTCCTCTCTCCCAAACATGATGTCCCTCTCCAAGGACCAGTTCCTCCTTGCAACATGTCCAAAGCATGTCAGACAAAGCTTCAGAATCCTTGACTCTAAGAAGCAGCCTGGCTTCACCTTCTCCAGGACAAATCTGATTGTTCTCCTAGCAGTACATGGTATACTCAACACTCTTCTCCAGCACCACAACTCAAAGGCATCAATTCTCCTTCTATCATCCCTACCACTGTCCAACTCTCTGATGCATAGCATGTAGTTGTGAAGACTACAAAGCAAAATATTGTGAGAGGAGCTAGAGTTGGAAAATCAAAAGGGCTGAAATCGTCCAACATTTCTTAAGCTCAAGGAACTGAAGAATAAATTCAAACCTAGAGTTGCTGTAATCAAGGATGCTTTAGGTAGAATATTAAATGATCCAGGAAGTATTAAAAGAAGATGGAAAGAACAATTGGACAAATGATCAAGATTTTTGAAATGTTAATATATAATCAAAAATGGTTAGAGTTTTGTTGATTTAATGTTAAGATATAGTGAAAAAATGATTACAGTTTAAAATGGTACATATTGTAATTTGGAGGGAAAAAAATGTAAGCCGGTTGGATATTAATTGGAAATTTTTAAAAAAGGGGGAAAATACCTGAGAAGAATGCTTATAATGAGTAGTGTAATTTTCTATAGAGTGTGAGGTTTAGCCTAAGAAAGATAAAGTCCCATCCAGTCCTCTCCCATCCCTCAGGAGAGTTACATTTAAAAGATGACAAGTAGACAAAGAGAGACTTTGCCAATAAACAGAGCCAAGGTAGAGCTAATGAATGTGCTTAACTCATGATGAAAGCATGGGTCTATTTTATAAAATGAAGGAGGAAGCATCAGAACTCCCTTTCTAGGACTTTAAAATTAAAGTTAGTGAGTATGTTCAAATTGTGGTGACTACCTGGGTCAATTTGAAGAGAGAAAGTGGGAGATACACAGTAATGATGAGGCAGGCTGAGTTTGAATTTGTTCCTTCTACACTGTTTACCTAGAATGACAAATGAATAAATGAAGAAGGAATGTGAGTTTGTGGAGCAAGGAGTCCTAAGGATCCTGTGATATGGTGACTTGTCTCATGTGGAGCTAAGATTGACTGAGGGGACAAGCTGGTCTGAAGCACAGAAAGAAGTGTGAACTCTTGAGTTTGCAGGTGATGTCTACTTGGACCTAGCTACCAATGGCTGGGGATGTGCATATATCTTGGCATTAAATCAACAGAAATCTCAATCACTTGGTAACAGCAGTCAGGAAATCAGGAGATGTATTTCACTGAGAAAGTCTGCAATCAGGGACCTCTCACAATTATTGAAGAGTAATAATGTCATTTTGAAGACTAAGGTCCATCTTATTCAGGACATGGTCTTTCTGATCACTTGCTTTGCAACTGAGAGCTGAACAATGAATAAGGATGACAAAATAATTGATGTCTTTGAGCTGTGGTTTTGGAGAGGAGTGCCGAACGCTTTGTGGACTGCCAAAAGAACAAATATGTCCTGGATAAAGTGCAGCCAGTGTGTTCTTTTGAGGCAATGATGAGGCTTTGTCTCACATACTTTGGTCATATTGCTAGGAGGGGTCATTCCTTGGAGAGGGGCAGGACGCTTGAAAGGGTGGAGGGTCAGAAAAGGTGAGGAAGACCCTTGACCTTGTGGATTGACATGAAAACTATGCAAGGGACTCTAATGTTACAGGACATGTGAGGGTGGCACAGGATAGAATAGGGCCCAGATCTGTTATTCATAGTGTCGCTATGGGTCATACTTAACTAGATGGCACCTAACAACTGTAAGGGTTTCTGGGTTTTAATCTTTGGGCTAATCCTGTGTCTTTGTTCTTGGGATTGCTCTAAAGACTTCTCTGCTGCTATTATTTACTTTCTAGATGTGTCTACTATTTGGCTTAAAGTTTATCTACATTTCATTTCCTAGCTCAAACAGTGACTAGAGGCCATAGTCTTGATGTTTCTCCACCTGTCACATTCTTTTGGTAGATAATATTTAGATTTTCCTTTCTTGCCAGGCTACTGCCTTATATAGTTTTAGATATTTGCAGATATTTAGATATTCAACTGCATTATTTATTATCATAAAAAAAGACTCCTTGGTGGCATTATGTCTAATGCATCAGGTTGCTAACCTAATCTATAATCTTTGAATCTACGATCAGTTTGAATCTTCTCCAAAGCGGTCTCCTCCTGAAAATATTTATAGCCTTGAAAACCCCAAGGATGTCACTATGAGTCAGAATTGACTGATGGATAGTGAGTTTGGTGTTTATGTTATTGCATGCACTAGTTATTTTTTATATCCATGATATTGTTCAATAATTTCCACATTCAGCTGGATCACCTTTCTTGGGAATGGAAACAAATATGGACCTCTTCCAATTCATTAGGTAGACAGCCATCCTCCAAATTTCCTAACATAGCCTGGTGAGCTCTTCCAAGGTTGCATCTGTTAATTGAAACATATCAATAGGTCCTTTTTTGGGATATATTATCAGAAAGGACCAATGAGTAGAAAAAACATCATGGTTGTTAAACTGGCAGTTCAGCAGAGTGAAGGAAACCCTCCCTGAAATGGACTAACACAACAGTCAACAGGGGTCTCAAAACCATCAGATTGTGAGAAAGGTTCAGGATTGGGTGACTGGTCAACATTTCACTCTTCACATGACATTGCCATGAAAAGGAACCAAACGTAGGCAAATGACATTAATAATCACTACTTTGTCCTTGAACATTTATGTGCATTAAATAATTTATGAGTTTCATCCTTTCATGAATACATCTCTGTAGGAGGTCTCTCGTGTTCTCACTTGGCCAGTTGCTTTCTCATTCTGCTACATGGATGCATCTTGTGCTCTCCTATTATTATCTTACTAGGGATTTCGGCTCTTTTTTTTCTCTTGTAATAGGCCCCACGTCTTCTGTGTCTCCTGCTTTGGTTTGTCTTCATTTTCTCTTTTGTTGAGCAGACCACCTAAAGTTCATTCTTTAAAAAAATGTGTTAACTTGCTTGGCTTTGGTTTTTTATTCCCACCTTCCATCTTTACAGTCAAATGTGTTTGAGATTCCAGAAAAGAAATATTTTTTCCTGCAGAATTTTGAAGGTACTCATGTTCTTTTATGGTTGCAACTGAGCATCACATGTCATTGTAATTTCCAATTATCTATAGGTAGCTTCTAAAAGTCACTCCTCTGCTATCCTTCAGATTTTTGCATCTCCTATGGAGCTTTGGTGGCCAAGTGTTAAGAAGCTATGCTGCAATACCAAAGGCATGAAGCTCTAAGTCACCACATCAAATTCTCCATGGAAGCAGGATGGACAATCTCCTCCAGTGAGGTTCGTTGCCTCTGAAAATCCACTGCAGGGTCAGCTATGAGTTGGTTTCAACTCTACAGTAAACAACAACAACGTCATCTTTTATGGCCTAGTGGCGACTCTAATACATCCTAGGCACCAACTACTCCATGACAGAAAGATGGGCAGTTTCCTTCCATGAGATTTACAGCCTCTGAATACTCACTGGAGGTTCAGCTATGAGTAGGTTCCAGCTTGATGGCACAGAACCACAACCTCTTCCAGAATCCTTATGTTTCTAATGAGATAATTTGTTCTTTTCCCATTTTTTTAAAATGTTCAATATTTAGTGGACCCTGTAAATCAGAAGACATGAAATAATAGATACTGATGACCAGTTGGATTTTGTTTAAAGCAGAGAATATCAGAAAGATGTTTACCTTTGCTTTATTGACTAATAAAAGGCACTTACTGTGTGAATAATAATAAATTATGGATTACACTAGAAAGTATATAAACTTCAGAACACTTTACTGTGTGCCGAGTGAACTCCTATATAGACCAGGGGCAGTTATTTGAATAGAGCAAGAAGACACTGTGGGGTTTCACATTAGGGAAACTGTGCATTAAGTTTGTCTCCTCTCACCATACTTATTCAGTCTACGTTGAGCAAATAATCTAAGAAGCTGGGCTATTTAAAAAAGAATATGTTGTGGTTTGTTTTTGTTTGTTTGTTTTTATTATTTATTTTTGTGTGCGTGTACCGCCAAATCAGATCTGACTGGTACAGGAGGAGATTGCCCCTCCTTCCCCGGCAGAGCATCTGGTGGATTCGAACCGTGCACCTCTGGGACTGTAGTTGAGAATATGTTGTTTTATACCACTGAGTTGGAACTGACCTATAGTTGAGCCTGTGGTAAGTTTTCAGAGGCAGTAAAATGTACTGAGTTGATTTCCCTTCTTTCTCCAACAGAGCAACTGGTGGATCCAAACTATGTATCTTTCAGTTGGCAGCACAATTATTTACCACTAAGCCACTATCACTCCCTAGAAGAAGAACATAGCTTCTGGATTAAAGACTCCTTAATAACCTATGATAGGGAGATGGAATAACTTGGCTTGGTAAAAGTGAAGAGATTTTGAAGCACGTTTTAATATGGATTACACGTCAACATAAAAAAAGCAAAGCTCTTTATAGCTAGACCAATAAATAACATTAAGATAAAGAGAAGAAAGTTGAAAGCACCTAAGGTTTTTAATTATTTAGATCCACAACCAATGTCCATGGAAACAAGAGAATACCAACAACATGTAATAATGTATAAGTTTGCTGTAAAGGATATCTTTGAAGTGTTAAAGAGCAATAATATCACTTTTAGGACTAACGTGTATTTGATTTAAGCCGTCATATTTTTAGTTACGTCCTATATGTGAAAGTTAGACTAAAAGAAGGAAGACTGACATGATGGCTTGCTGGTGGGAATAGGTCTCTGACTTTCAGAGTCTGTCCATCCTATTTTAACAGGTGGAAAACATGATATGATCCAAGCAGAAGTTTGCGCTGAATCTTTCACAGTTGTTTAGGGGATGCTGAGGGAAGTATGAAGTCCGTTCTGACTCTCAGGGTGACTACTGCTGAGCCAGCAACATGTTTTCAGAACACAGAGTTCTAGAGGCCAGAATCTCCTTCTCTGACCACTGTTTCTGGAAGTTCAAATCCTGTCTGAAAGAAACTCTTAGGGAAGTAAGTAGATACATCAAAATGAGAGACAGTAAGAGTTTTGCTCTTGTTGCAATTATGAACGTGATAGAGGTGGCTGGATGCTTTTACAGGCAAGGACATTGTAAGTGAGAGATAGCATCACCATTGTTATCATCATCTCATATTTTTTTAAAAAAATTAAAAAAAATGTTTATTTCTAGCCCTGAAAGAGCAAAACTATTGAGTCAAGTCATCAAATACAGCAGTTAATATCAATGTGACAATTAAATAGGACAGGATTAAATTAAAAATAAAAGGCAATATAAAATTTGAAGGGAAAAAGACAAACCACTTTCACAAAACTCCATTTCTATCTACCAAAATAAAGGAGTGGGGGAGGAAAGCCACAGTGTCCTACCAAAGATAAAGGTTAGGCCAATGCTAGATTCTTCTTTGTATCAACTATCACAATATCTTTGCCTATTCAATAAATGTGTTGAGAAAAAAAAATGTGTATATGTATATATTTTTCCTCCCCCCGCCCCCAATACACTGGAAAAATTGCTTAAATACTTATTGTGAGAGCAGTGGAGACAAGGAAGAAAATCTGCTTTTTTATAATACTATGGTATTCTGTTAAAAATATGAAATCAAATTTTAGCTATAATCTAACATGAATTTGAGACATTCAAATCTGGATACAGTATTTTAAAATTTTAGATTAAAAAACCCGATGTAAACTCTATAAGCACTCATTTTTCTGTTGTGTCTTGCCTAATCTGACTCAAGATCTTTCTTACTAAAATACAGAACATACAAACAAACATATAGTTAAACGAGCCCTAAAAAGAGATACTGATAAGCAGTTGAATTCACCTTTATGTCATCACTTTAGAATGACAATTCTCATTTAATTCTAAAACTTAGTCTTCTCTTCTTAGGATAACATTATATAGAATTTATTATATTTCAAATTCTTTGGCAGTCTTAAAGTCACCTGTTCCTTTTTTTCTTTTTACTGTCTTTGGGAAACTATGGAAATATTATTTTGTCCAATCATGAATAATAAATGAGTAATTATGCTAGCATAAGAAACAAAGGCTATCTCTGTCTTCATGTGTTGTATGCCTGGCACACAGTAGGCATTCTTTTTTCTTTCAACATAAAAATACTAAACTGCTTAAAATTTATGTAATAACAGTCATAAATGAACCTGTGCCTTTTAACAAGCAATTTATAGCTCTTATTGATCCCACATAAAAAAAAAATTCTGCTGTCACAGACCCCTTCAGAGTACTAAATAGCAACAGTGTCAGTCTAGAAACTGAGGTATGCTTGATCCAGGTCATGATCTTTTCAATTGTTTACTATGTATCTGAGTAAGACAGTGACTAAGGGTGACAGAAAAAGAATCAATGCCTTTGAGTTGTGGTCCTGGAGAAGAATATTGAACATACCATGGACTGCCACGAGAACAAACAGTTCAACCTGTAGAGCGTGAAACCAGGTTGCTCTCTGGAAGCAAAAATTTTGAAGCTCCATCTCACATACTTTGGGCATGTTGCCAGGAGGGACCAGTCCTTGGAGAAGGACATCATATTTGGAATAGCAGAGGTCAGTCAGCACAGGAGAGACTCTGGATGCGATGGATGGACACAGTGACTGTGGCGATGGAAGCAGGTATGTGAGAGATGGTGAGATTGGCTCAGGATAGGGCAGGATTCAGAGCTACTGTTCCTAGAGTTACTTTAAATTGTAGTCAACTCGACAAGTCTCAACATCACCAACAATTTAAACTTTACACTCACTTTGTAAGGCACATTTTATTATTCCTTTGTATAATCAAGGAAACTGAGGAAGCAGTGCTTAGACATATAGGCACCCAAAAAAATAGCTACTGAATACATTAAATAAAACAACTTGCCCAAGAACATAAATAAGTAAGAAGACAGTAGAGAAAATTCTAAGAGATGAACTCATTCTTAAAGCAATGACCTCTTCCACACGTCTTCAATTATCTGTAATATTTAGGCTCAGTGCTTCCCTTGGCCAACATCTTTGGGAAGAAGATATCACAGTTTACATGCAAAACTGTGCAGCTCATTAGCTTATGTATTGATTAGTTCAACTCTGCATTTATTCAGTGAACATATATTGAATGAAGTCCCTAGCAGTGCAAATGGCTAACATACATGGCTATTATTATAAAAATAGAGATTAAAATCCAAACATGTTAGAATACCTGTTGATCTAATTCCCAAAAATCAGCCATCAAAACCCCATGGATGATATTCTACTCTGACATATGTGGGATCACGAGGAGTTAGAGCTGACTTGACAACATCTGGTTAGTCGGTTAGTTGTTGTGTACTGTCAATTCAAGACAAGCTTAATAGCGGACACTATAGGAGGTTTTCAGAGGCGGTAAATTGTAAGGCAGTGAATTGCAAGGGAGTTCACTGCCCATCTTCTCTCTTGTAAGCAGCTGGTAGATTCAAACTCTGAGTTGACAGAAGAATCCCTTACTGTTAGGCCACCATAACTTGTTAGTTAGGCATATTTTAAGCAAGGGTGGATACAGGGTTAAAAAAATATGTTCTTAAGGAGCCCTATCTTCCAATGAGACTGAAGTACCAGGAAGCATAGTAGCAACGTGCTAAGTGCTGTGCATGACAGGTCAGTGCTCACAGGTTGACCAAACATCCTGGTTTTCCCAGGACATTCCAAGTTTTAGCACTGGAAGGCCTGCATCCCCAAAAGCCATTCAGTCTTGGGCTAACAAGTGCCTTTATCTGCTTGCTGCATAAGGTGAAATAAGGTTTCAGACAAGACTGATTAAAACTTAAGAGGACAATGAAACACAAACAACAGGTGCAATATTTTACAGTTTAACAAGCACTTTCATTTATTTTCTCCCTGTTGTATGTTCACGGCAAGCTAGTGTGTTTCGCTTGTGTGGTGTCCCATGGGAACCTAGAATCAAAGGGCATGTGTTGGTGTGCTCAAGGCCCAGGTGTGGGTAAATGCCGCCTATGCTTTACTTAGGAAGAGAGAGAAGCTCTCTGGTGACTAAGAGGGTAGCAGGTGTGTGGGTTAAGGCCGTAAATTGAGGACTTAACAGTGGGGAGATTGGAAGTATTGGCAGCTGAACATCTTCTCTCAGTCCAACGTTTCCCTTGGCCGATGAAAAGGCACAGCTCTCTCTGTTCACACGCCAGCACATCCCAGCTTGGGCCTTCCTGGCTACACTAAACCTTGAACAAGTCAACTTTATCTGAACTTGGGATTTTTCAGTGCGGCACAGATATTCATTATTCCTAGCTGGCAACACGTTTCAAGATTTACATAAAACCTATAAAGTTTTTAGCATAGGTCTTCGACAGGACCTTGGAAGATGTCAGTTGCCTTTGAAATTTTTCAGGGTTTTTATCTCTTTGCAAACAAGCAAAAATCCAATTCAAGTTGACTAAAATAAGAAAGGGAATATATTGTCTCCTGTAATCAGTGATTCAGGGCTCCAGCATGCTACAGCTTGGGGTCAGCCCTGTTTTCCTCAGTGTGGGACTTGCCTACCACATCCACTCCCTGTACTGGCCTACTCTACTCTGTGTACCAGGGATATTGGCCACCAGGAGTGCCAAGCATACATTTTACAAGCTTAGCAACACTAACACAAGCTACTTTTCTCTCCAAACACCTGCATATCCAGGGAAAAATAAAGACTTGACTCAACTGGGAACCAATTCTTAGTCCTGGTCTGATGCTAGTGTCTGACCATGGGCCACGGATTCACCCTTCTCACTGTTACCCAGTGTCTTAGCTACTTAATGACTGCAGCAACGGGCTCACATATATCAGAGATGATGAGGATGGCACAGGCTGGCATAGGGCTCAGATCTGTTGTTCATAGGGTCGTTAGGAGTTGTACTTGACTCACTGGCACCTAACAACATAACAGATATACCACAAATGGATAGCTTCACCAAACAGAAATGTATTCTCTCCAAGTTCAGGATGCACTGTCCCTATCTCTGTCAGTTGTGCAGGAAAATCACTGTTTCCTTTAGCCCTTGCAGGTCCGGTGTTCCCTGGAGACCTCCATGCGTTTGGGCCTTCCCTGGTGTGTAGGACCAGGGGTGCTAGGTTCAGAAAGACAAATTCTGCTCCTGGTGATTACTTCTTGGTGTGACTAAGATCCCTCATTCCCCCTTTTTTCCTTTCTTTTTTTCTTTAGTGAGATAAGAGAGATTGAAGGCCAAACCCTAGGGGAAATTCTTTTATATCCCAGTAGGGCCGAACTCATTCAGCATTTCTGGAGCTCAAGGAACTGAAGAACGAATTCAAACCTCGAGTTGCTACAATCAAGGATGCTTTAGGC
Source organism: Elephantulus edwardii (assembly GCF_000299155.1). Taxonomy (NCBI): domain Eukaryota; kingdom Metazoa; phylum Chordata; class Mammalia; order Macroscelidea; family Macroscelididae; genus Elephantulus; species Elephantulus edwardii. The sequence goes on from NW_006399783.1 coordinate 17,105,278, forward strand.
AGAATGTTAAATGATCCAGGAGGTGTCAAAAGAAGATGGAAGGAATATACTGAGTCATTGTATAGAAAGGAACTGGCAGATACAGAAGAATTTAACGAAATAACATTTGAGCAAGAGCCTATGGTGATGAAGGCAGAAGTTCAAGCTGCTTTGAAGGAAATAGCAAAAAATAAGGCCCCCGGAATTGATGGTATACCAATTTACATATTTCAGTTAACAGATGCTGCCCTGGATGTGCTCACAAAGCTGTGCCAAGAAATCTGGAGAATAACCACTTGGCCAACTGACTGGAAAAGATCTATATTTGTTCCCATTCCAAAGAAGGGTGACCCAACTGAGTGTGGAAACTACAGAACAATAGCATTGATTTCACATGCAAGCAAGATTCTACTGAATATTATCCAAAAACGACTGGAACAGTACATCAGCAGAGAACTGCCGGAAGTCCAGGCTGGGTTTAGAAGGGGTCGTGGTACTAGGGATATCGTTGCTGATGTTAGATGGATCTTGGCTGAAAGCAGGGAATACCAGAAGAATGTCTATCTGTGTTTCATTGATTATGCCAAGGCATTTGACTGTGTGGATCATAACAAACTGTGGCTGACTCTGAGAAGAAAGGGAATCCCAGAACATTTAATCATGCTAATGCAAAACCTGTACTTGAACCAAGAGGCAGTCGTCAGAACAGAACAGGGCAACACTGAATGGTTCAAAATTGGGAAGGGTGTGTGCCAGGTATGTGTCCTATATCCATACCTTTTAAACCTGTATGCAGAGCAGATTATCTGGGAGGCTGGGCTCTATGAGGAGAAATGTGGTGTCAGGATTGGTGGAAGATCTATCAACAATCTGCCTTATGCAGATGACACAATCTTGCTCGCTGAAACTAAGGAGGACCTCGTGCAGAGGGTCAAGGACTGCAGTCTTCCATATGGACTGAGGCTCAATGTCAAGAAGACAAAGATTCTCACCACTGGACCAATTGGTAGCATCAGGATGGATGGCAAAGAGATTGAGATTGTTCACAGCTTCAGTTTGCTCGGCTCCACAGTCAACACTCTTGGCACCAGCAGCCAGGAAATAAAAAAACATATTGCGATGGGAAAGTCTGCTGTTAGGGACCTCTCTAAAGTACTCAAGAGCAATGGTGTCTCTTTGAAGACTAAGGTGCGCCTGATACAGGCCATGGTCTTTGCAATCACTTGTTATGCATCAGAGAGTTGGACAATGACTAGGGAGGACAGGAGAGTTGATGCCTTTGAGCTGTGGTGCTAGAGAAGAGTATTGAATGTACCCTGGACTGCCAAGAAAACAAACAGATTCATCCTAGACAGGGTTAAACCAGGCTACTCCTTGGAAGCAAGGATTCTGGGGCTTTGTCTGACATACTTTGGACATGTTGCAAGGAGAGACAGGTCTTTGGAGAGGGACATCATGCTGGGTAGAGTAGAGGGACAGCACAGGAGGGGAAGACCCTCTATGAGGTGGATTGATTCAGTGACTGGGGTAATCGGGATGGGTTTGTCAGAGGCAATGAGATTGGCACAGGATAGATCAGGGTTTAGGGCTGTTGTACATAGGGTTGCTATGAGTCGCAAATGAATCGATGGCACATAACAACAACAACAACAACAGTGTTGTAATGGGATTAGCGTGCTGCATTCCATCCTTAATTCTCCTGCAACTACCTGTTTTATTAGGCCATTGAGGATTATTTCCTCATTATAGAATATTTTTTGAGCCATACAATCCAATCCATAACATTGAGGACAAGTGTAGATAATATGCCCCAAACTGGAATCTTTTGGGGAGTAAAGGGGGCTCCAGTAAGGGATTGTGGTGCTATTCCAAAAGTACAAGGGTCAAGTCCACCTGTTGCTCCCTGGGAGAAAATGGGCAATCTCCTCCCTTGTGATTTACTGTCTCCAAAAACAACTTGGAGGGTCAGATGTGGGTCCATACACAACATAGGGGTTATTTTAATAATTAAACCAGGACATTAGACATCACATGGTAGTGAGTGAGACCACCTAAGGTTTCACCCAAAGAAGAGGGACGCATGCATCAGGACAGGACAAAGAGGACAAAGAGCTTCATTGAAAATGACCTCTGTGGAAATGTTTAGAATAAAGTATGCTGTTCCCACATGCAGAGCATCTGAAAATATTTGTCCTGCAACCATAACTGAAACAAGGACTTCTCAGATAAAGCAGTTTTCAAATCTTTGTTTTAGCAAAGACTGCCTACCTTATAATGCTTTGTGCTGATGCTTGTGGTCTCTTTTCTTTAGCTCTCCACTCTGGGAACAGCCCTAGGCCCAGGTACATAGCCTTAGGCCTTCTGGCCATTAACACATGTCCGTTAATAGTGTTCTGCAGCTTCTAAGGCAAGCCCTAGCAGTCCTTCCCCAGATGCTGGGAGACATCCAGAGACCACTCTGTCTTCTCTGCCCATTCTTAAGACTGCAGCACAATAGAAGATTAAGATCACAGGCTTTGATTCCAGGGACTTTGAATTTTTATGTTCACTGCATGTCATGTGATTAGCTACTCACATTATTTAGCCTCAGAACTTCATCTTGAGAATAGAACTAAACAGACTAGTGGGAGTTCTGGAGGCCTAGTTTCAAGAGGCTGTACTACAATTCCAAAGGCACAAGGTTCAAATCCCAGCAGCTGCTCTGCAGGAGAAGGATGAGCAATCTCCTCCTGTGTGATTAACTGCCTCTGAAAATCCACGAGAAGGTCAGCTATGGGTTGGTTCCGACTCAACAATACACAACAACAATCAGATTAGCATTTTAAAAAGTGTTGGGCATATAACAAACATAAAGATAAGGACTATTATTAATTTTGGGAGAAATCAAGTGACATATTAAACTGGAGAAATGTGCTGGAAAATACTTTTAAAGTGCTTAAAGAACAACAAGGATGTCACTTTGACAGCCAAATGGTTGTTGTTGTTGTTGTTATGTGCCGTCGAGTCGCTTGCAACTCATATCAACCCTATATACAACAGCCCTAAACTCTGCTCTGTCCTGTGCCAATCGCACTGTCTCTGACACACCCACCCCGATTATCCCAGTCACTGAATCAATCCACCTCATAGAGGGCCTTCCTCTCCTGCCCTGTCCCTCCACCCTACCAAGCATGATGTCCCTCTCCAAGGACCTCTCCCTCCTTACAACATGTCCAAAGTACCTGACATAAATGATGGTATTTTCAATTCATTTACATGTGAGAATTGGTCTATGAATAAGGAAGATCAAAGAACTGATGCCTCTGAATCGTGGTGTTAGTGAAGACTATTGCATATACTGCGAGCTGTCAAAAGAACCAACAAATTAGTCTAGACAAAGTATAGTCAGGTGCTTCTTAAAAGTAAAGACTGCTGCGTAAAAGGACAAATACTGCATGGTGCCACTGTTGTAAAATGGGACTGACATCAGGGTTGGGATAAGACTGAGAAAAACTGGATAAATTATGTATACTACATTGAAACAGATGAGGAAAAGAATTTATGATAGGGTATTATGGTTCTCACAAAAATCCACAATTAAGGTTGCATAGTGGAGTGTACTTGGGGCGGTGGAAGGGGTGTGGGGGGATTGTATATCAAAGAAAGAGTTTTTCTTTTACTTTTCAAAGAGAGGAGCGAACTGGGTTGGGGGTGGCCAGAGGGAAGAGCTGGGCAGGAAGAAAAGTGCAACAATGAATGAATGGAAATCCAAAATCTCTGTAAATGTTCATTAAAATTATTAAAATAAAAAAAATGGAAAAAAAAGTAAAGACTGCTAAAAAAAAAAAAGACAGTGAGACTTAGTCTCATGTTCTTTGGAATGTTGTCAGGAGGGGGCAGTTCCAGGCGAAGAATCTCATCTAGGAAAAGTAGAGGATCAACAGAAAAATAAGACCCTGCAAGAGATGGATTGACACTGACTGCAACTGTGGCTTTAAGCACAGCAGAGGGTGAGGATGGTGCAGGACTGGGTGAGGTTTTGTTCTTTTGTACAAAGGGTGGCTGTGGGTTGGAACTGTGGGCTGTGGCTGTGGGAAGGCACCTAGTAGCTAGAATAACATGGTAAATTTTATGAGCGATCGATGGCTCAGTGATAGAATTTCTTTTCCTTGCAGGAGAAATCATGGGTAGAAATCTCGTCTGTCAGTGGTGGTTTTCATGGACTGACACAGTGGATGTGGCAATGGGGTCAGGTGTACCAGAGATTGTGAGCTTGACTCTGGACAGAGCAAGGTTCAGAACCCTTGTACATAGAATCACTATGAGTCACAGTGGACTCAAAGACACATAACAGCAACACAACATGATGCTGAACAGATTGTAAAGAAGTTTCTAAACAAAGACAGACGAGAAAGAATGATATGATGATCTGTGCCTGAAAATCAGCCAATGAAAACCCTGTGGATCACAAAGGTTTGATATACACCAATCAGGGGGATGGTGCAGGGACAGACAGCACTGTGTTTAGTTCAGCTTGTGGCCTTCATCACTCAAGCCAACTCAATGTTAGCTAATAATAAAATTACTTTTGTTACTATTTCCATTCCAAAAAAAATGACCCTATAGAGTATGGAAATTATTGAACAATATCACTAATGTCACACACTAGCAAAATCCTGCTGAAGATTATCCATAAAAGATTTGAACAGTACATTTACACAGAACTACCAGAAATGCAGGCTGGGTTTAGAAGAGGTTGTGACACTAGGAACATTACTGCCATTGTCAGATGACTCTTGTCAGAAAGCAAACAGTACCAGAAGACTATCTCTCTGTGTTTCATTGACTATGCAAAGGCATTTGACTGTGTGGATCACAATAAATTGTGACTAACCTTGAGGAAAATGGGAATCTCAGAACACTTGATCATGCTTTTATGAAATCTATATTTGGACCAAGAAGCAGTCCTCAGAACAGAGCAAGGAAGCACTGCATGGTTCCAAATCAAGAAAGTAGTGCATCAGGGATGCATCTTGTCCCCAAACATTTTTCAGTCTGTATGCAGACAGATCATTCAGTAAGTAGGGCTTTATGAGGAGGAGTGTGGCTTCAGGATTGAAGGAAGACTCATTAACAACCTACGGTATACAGATGACACAATCTAACATGAAGAGCTTACTGAAAAATGTCCAGGACTGTAGTCTTCAATATGGATTGAAACTCAAAATCAAGAAGACAAAGATTCTCACTGCTGGGCCAATTGGCAACACCATAACAGATAGAAAAGAGACTGAGGTTGTTAGTAATTACAGCTTGCTCAGATCCACAATCAACACTCTTAATACCAGCAGTTAGGGAATCAAAAGATGAATTGCATTGGGAAAATTTTCTGTAATAGACCTCTCCAGAGTGCTGAAGAGCAACGGTGTCAAGTCTAAATACAAAGGTGCACCTAATCCGGTTTTCTCAATTACTTGTTATGCTTCGGAGAGCTGGATAATGACGAAGGATGACAGATCAAGAATAGATGACTTTGAATTGTGGTGCTGGGGAAGAGTCTTAAATATACTATGGACTGCTAAGAAAACAAATAGGTCTGCCTTGGAAAGCGTGAAACCAACTCTTTCCTTGGAGGCTACGATTTTGAAGGTCTGTCTCACTTACTTTGGGCACATGGATAGAAGATATTGGTCCTTGGAGAAGGACATCATACTCGGAAGGGTAGACAAACAGCGCAAGAGAGGGAGAACCTGGTTGAGATGGATTGATACAGTTACTAGAGCGATGGGGGTTGGTGTGTCAGAAATTAGTGAAACTGGCTCAGGACAGGGAAGGGTTTGGAGATGCTATATGTAAGTAAGGTTGCTATGCATCACAGGTGACTCAATCAATAACACACTATGACAGGTTTGGAAGCAGGAGTGGCATCCACTTCTTAAACGACATGCCTTCAGAAACTCTATGAATTTTGGTAAATGTTGATAGTTGTAGAGGGGCTTCAGGCCTTTTGTTCATAGGGTCGCTGTAAGTCGTGCTCAACTTGAAGGCAATCAACAACATTATTGTTATAAACTCTACCGTGAAGTTTTGGCTACAAAGCCAAAGGGGGGTGACTTTAATCCATGACCCTTAGGCCTGTTTTTAATTGTTTTTGGTCATTCTTCTAGGTCATATAGCCCTGCTCTGTGTACTTGCTGTACAGAGGTAACTTGTGGTTGCTGTGAAGCTGAACACTGTGACGCTGATGTGTCAAATGTGATAATGTTACCCATGGTGGACAGTGTTTGGTGGAGCTCCCTGATTAAACAAGCTTGGAAACAGGAGTGACATCCACTTCCGAAATATCTTGCTTCTGGAAACCCTATGAACCTGAAGAAAGGATGAAAGTTATACAAGTGCTCAAGTCTTTCATTAGTAGGGTAACTATGAGTTGCCTATGACTCAAAAGCACTTAGCCACCACCACCACCACCACCATGAAGTTTAAACTTTCCAGGACAGCCCTATTGCTTATTTATTTCTGCTTCAAATATTTAAATAAATATTATTCATTTTGTTGTGTTATGAGAACATACACAGGAAAGCATGCATCAGTCCAAAAGCTCCCACATTTACCATATAACCACACTGATTACCTACTTTGAGTGCTACAATCTTTCTCATCCTCCTTTTCCTGAATTATCCTCCTTTATTAACTTAAATTTACTACCTCAAGACCCTAAGATTCCTCTCTAATCTTTCAAATTTATGTTGATTCTACATAGATAGTTCTTAAATCTACATAGTATTCAATTCAGACCATTTTTAATACTTAAGACTGCTTTTAAGAAGACTTCAAGTGTTATTTTTTGGATAAAGCTTATGGGTTATATCAGGACAAGTGTTCAAGGGTCTGAACAACCTTCATGTTAGAAGGAAGACTGGAATCTCTGAAAGTGGGAAATTCTTTTCTTCATCCTCCACTCCCAACTCCATTTTTTTAAAATTTATTATTAATTTCAATAAAAATTTACAGAGACTTTGGGTTTCCATTCATTCATTGTTAGACTTTCCTCCCCTCCCAGCCCTCCCCCCTAGTACACTACCCTCTTGGAAAAGTGAAAGAAAAATTATTTCATTATTTACAAAACCTCCCCCCAAGTCTACTCCACTATGCATCCTTCACTCTGGACTCTTGTCATGACAAAAATACCTAATCACATATCCCTTTTAAACAGTTTTCTCCCTCATCTGTTGCAATGCAGTGTACATTACTGAACCCATCTTTCTCAGTCTCCTCCCAACCCCTAGGTCAGTCCTGTTTTTCAACAGTGGCACCATGCAGTATTTGTCCTTTTGTGACTGAGATACTTCACTCAGCATAATATCCTCCAGGATCTCCCATTTTGAATAACATTGCATGAGTTCCTTGTTCTTCAATGAAACATAGTATTACATTTTGTGAATATACCACAGCTTCTCTATCCATTCATTTGTTGATGGGCACTTAGGTTGTTTCCAACTCCTTGCTATTGTGAACAAAGCCATGATAAACATGGGTGTGCATATATCTGTCTGGGTGGCAGTTACGGTCTCTTTGGGGTATATTCCTGGTAGTGGAATTGCTGGGTCAAATGGCATCTCTATTTATAACTTTTTGAGAAAGCACCATACCGCCTTCCACAGGGGTTGCACCGTTTTACACTCCCACCAACAGTGAATAAGGGTTGCAGTTTCTCCACAAGCCCACCAGCATTTGTTGCTTGCTATTCTGTTAACTTTTGCTATTCTGACTGGGATGAGATATCTCATAGTTGTTTTAATTTGCATCTCTCTTAGAGCTAAGGAGTTTGAACATTTCTTCATGTGCTTGTTAGCTATCTGAATATCTTTTTTGGTGAAGCGTCTGTTCATATCCTGTGCCCATTTTTTTTATTGGATTATTTACCTTTATTTTGTTGTGGTGCTCAAATATTTTATAAATACTTTTTCCCATTCTGTGGCTTCCCTTTTTACCCTGTTGGAGAAGTTTTTGGATGTGCATTCCCAACTCCTTTTTAATCGGAATTCTGCTATGGAATAAGTGATCACAATATTCATGAATAGTAAGTAGTAGCCAGGCACTATTCAGTTCTTCGGGTCTTAGGGGAAAAGAGATAATTTTTCATGAAAGCAATTAGCCACACATTTGATTCATTCTTTCTATTTTTTACTCTTCTTCTTCTTTTGTCATTCTAGGCAACAAAAGACCATTTGTTGCTCCTTGGATAGCTACTTGCAAGTTTTTAAGACCCCCGACACTGTGTAATGTGTTAGACTATTGGTGGTGGTGGTTGTATACTATCGAATCAGAACTGAGTCCACAACTGAGCCATAGGTGACCCTCCAGTGGATTTTCAAATACAGTTCATCACAGAGAGAATGCCCAATTGGAAGTACTAAATATGTTATTTCACTCGATGACACCTAACAACAATAACAAAAACCATGTTATTAGGGTGTTTAAGTGGGCTATCTCATGAAACCAAGAGCTTAAACCTCCAAGGAGAAGAACATCATCTTTCAAAAAGTGGAAGAACAGCAAAGGGAAGGTAGACTCAGAGAAATTAATTGATACAGTGCCCGCACCAAACAAGCACAGAAGAGATTGTGAGAATGGTGCAGGATGGGGCAAGGTTTAGCTTTGTTGAACATTGTGGCAGAATCAATTTGATGGCACCTAACAACAATAAATCTTGAAGGCAAGAATCCAAATGCCAGGAGGGGTTTTGTTGTGCCTAAGCTGTTTCAGCACTTAGTATTTTTACTTCCCTCCTTGTTGTATATGTATTTGACATACCACGTTGTCAATTTAACTGCTACAGATGTACAGCTTATTGACAGCAGTTACAACTGACTGTGCAATGCTAGCCTTAGTCAATGTAACATTCCCATTGCTCTGAATACGTCTTTACCCTTCCTCCCATTCCTGATAATTACTCATTAACTTTGGCCCTTCTATACCTGCCTTTTCTTATTTTCTGTATAAGTGAAGGCATACAGTATTTTGTTTTGCAATATCTTATTTAATGTGGTTTTCCTAGCCATTGTCTTTGTCATTCTCGTCACAGGGCTGGGTTGTTGTTATTGTTAGATGTCATCAAGTTGGCTACCACCCATAGTGACTTTAAGCACAATAGAATGAACCCCTGCTTCATCCTGTGCCATAAAGTCACAGTCTCCTCTATGCTGAAGCATTGCCATCTCTGGGTCAGACCATTTCATTAGGTTTTGCATTCGTTTAATGACTCTCCACTTTTTAAAGTTTTCAGGAACTGGCTCCTTCTGACAACATGGTCAAAGTGTATACGATGGAATTGTAATTTTCCTTACCTCCAAAAAGTACTCTGGCCACACTTCTTAGAGAACAGATTTGTTTGTTGTTTGTTCTTTTGGAAGGAATTATGAACTTCCTTATCCAAGTGGGAAATGACCCACCTCCTGACTCCACTCTACAGAACTTTCTGTAGGAGTTTGTCTCAGTCCAGCAGGTGAACATCAATGGTTGGGGACAGAGTATCTCACTTTGGACAGATCCCTGAGGCTTCCTGAGGGATGGCTTTTGCTGCACAGGCAACAGGCACTTCATTGGCCTCTTTCTACTGTTGTTCATGCTCTGAATCTTCACTACTTTTCCAGATAACTCCTTCCGGTCCTATTCCCCCATCTGTTCTGGTTAATCAGAATTGAAATGGGTATTTCCCAGCTCATTCTATTTCCCATTTAGTATCCAGACTAGTGAATTCTCCAAAGTGTCTGGTCATGAACTGGGGAGGGAATAACAAGCTAGGTCCCTTAAGGAATTCTGAGGATCTCTTCTGTGTGTCCAAAATTGTTTTTTGCAGTTTTTAAGCTGTCTTATAGTCCTTGCCTCATTAACTCACTTTATTTCTAATTCTCTGCAAATTCCTTTTACCTTCTAGCTATCTTGACTCTCTATTTTTTATTTTTCTCTCTATGCCATTGAGTTGGAACTGACTTATAGCTAACCTCCATTGTATTTCTGAGCCTATAAACTGCATGGAGGGGTTTTCCCCCTCTTTCTCCTGTGGAGTAAATGTTGGATTTGAACTCTCAGAGAAGTACAAACTTCAGGTTAGAATTACAACTTCCTACAGATGTCATCATTAGAACTCTGCTCTAAATAGAAACAATAGCTAACATAAGGGCTCTCTCTGTGTCGGGTATTGGACTGAAAACTTTCTAATCCTCATAACAATCCTATAGGAATCTCTAGGTGGTACAAACAGCTAACTCATCCAGAATCTAACCTAAACATTGGAGATTTGAGTCTAACCAGAGGTATCTTGAAAGAAAGGCCTGATGATCTCTTTAGGAAAACAAAATTATCAGTCACAGAAAGCTCTATGGAGCACAGTTCTACTCTAACACAAACAGGGTCACTATGAGATGGTATCATCTTCAAGGCAATCTTTTCTAAATTTTGTTTTGTAACAAGCAAACTTTCTACACTTGACTACTAATTGAAAAGCTAGACATTAAAACCCAGTCAGGGACACACAGAATGAAAGGTGGAAGATGATAGCCTTCCCAAAAGATTATAGTTCGGGTTGATTCTATAACACATGGGCTGCCATTCGTCAAACCCAACTTGATGGCAAGGGATTTTATAGGATAAGTACTTTCATTCTGTAATTTTACTGTCAGGAAAGTGAGAGCAAGAAAGAAAGGCAGTATGATTAATTCAAATACCCTGTATAATTTAGCCCAGGCAGACTCACCCAGGGTCAGCATTTATAACAATACCCTGTATTAGTTACCTCCCACTGCAGCAGGGTACATACATTGATGGTCGATAACCTGTAGTAATGGTATAGTTTTAGAATGTGCCAGCCAAGATACTGCACTTTCCCCTCCCCCAATTTTCCCCCCATCACATTTCTGGCCTCCTCTCACTGTATTCCACTGCCAATCTGTTTGCCACACTCTGGTGGTTTTCATGTTGCTGTGATGCTTGGAAGCCTTGCCACTAACCAGTATGTAGAGCCAGCCATGACAGACAGGTTTTAGAGCAGCATCCAAACTAAGACAGATTAGGAACAAAGACCTGGTGATCCACTTCTGACAATCAGTCAGTAACAAACACTAAGAGTCACAATAGAATGTTGGTTGGAGAGTATTCAAAGAAGACCTCCTGAGGTTGGAAAGCATTCACAATACACAGTGGCCATGCCAATGGTCTTGAAAATACCAAGACTGAGAAGATGATGCAACAGGGGGCAAGGTTCCATCCTGCTGTTCATGGGGCCCCACAAGTTGGAACAACCTGATGGCAGATAACAATGAGAGCAATAATAACAACTCATTGTAGTAAGCCTCAACATCAGCACAGTGAGGAAGAAATAGCTTTTACTCCAACTAGCTCAGAGTCCAATAGAAAAGACAAGTAATAGGTGAAAATTCTTAGTAAACAGTAAATAGACAACAGTGTTGTCTAAAAGAGATGGAAACTCAAGAAGGAATCAGGAATAATAATAGTAAGTGTTAAAAATTTACTTTGTTAAAAAAAATTTACTTTGTTCAGTCCAGAGTAAATTATTCCAATAAACCTATCTAGTACGCTAGCTAAAAGCAACCAATGGACTCTGGGAAAGGTAATTTAGCAAAAGCTTAGCAATGTTTACATTTTTTTGATTCAGAAAATACAGTATGTATTCATAAAGAACCAAGGCTAGTATGACAATCAGAGGTGCTTTGCCTGTAGAAAGAACACAAACTGAAGTGAAACAGATCAAGAGAGGTTGGATGAAGTATTTCACCTCTCTGAGCCTCAGATTGCTTTACTGATTTTCTATAAATAAAAAGTTATTGAAATCATCTGGGTCCTTTCCAAGTTTAGACTATTGGAAATAAAACTACTATGAAAATTTGTCTATAAATAATTTTCTGTGAACATAACTGGAAATAGTGGTTTGGCCCAACTGCTTAATTACTATGATGTATGTTAAGTGTGTTCACCTGTTCCTCACTAATTGACTATCTCAATATCCGTCTTATGCATTTGCAGCCAGAATTTTAAAAATCTACTATCCAATTATTTTTCACATTAACAATATCCATCCATCAGTAATGAATGTTGAGATGTGAGGCAAGAGTAACCCTGGTGTGATGGTAAAGGGGACACAGACACTGCTTTGTGTTGTTTTAACAACTGCAGATGAATCTACAATTATCTAATAATGAAAGGAAAATAATGGAAATTTGGGGATAATCAGCCTAACGAGACACCGTTAAATCAAAGTTGTAATGAAGTGCCATGTCTACAAGCATATAACTAAGGCTCTACCACACAGTAGATGTTTAATGAATGGCAAGTATTATTGCATTCACAGTAGGGAGTTCTGATTAGTGAAATAATCCCTGATAGCTTTATCAGGGTTGTAAACTACAGATTAGAGCTTAAATAGAAAAGTGAGCTGTAAGGGAAAAAGTGCTCATTAAAAATACATACAACTACAGGATCAGAAGGACAGAATTTATCCAGAAACAAAATTCTAAGGGAGGAAAGGAAATGATGGAGGATGAACAGAAATGAGAACTACGGAGAGACAGTGGGGAAATGGTGATACAATGTGGGGATTTTAAAAAAGTGGGGAAAAAAGAGAATTGAAAATGTAGTATTTCCTTTCAGAAATATGTACATGAAACATGTAATATTATTCTTAATTGCATATATAAATATTTTCTAATTATAAATTATTGTGTAATTATTGCTTAATTATAATTATAATACAGGCAAAGGAACCAACTAGGCTGGTAGTTAGCAGCCTTCATAGTGTATGTCTGCTCTCTATCTTCATAAATGTTTAGTTGCCTCTGAGCTGTGGAATAATTTTAAATTTACAGAGAAGCACCAGGAATTTTTGTGATGGATACCTTTGAACATCCCAGGTTCTAAAAATCACAGCCTCAGCCAGACTCCAGCAAAGAGAAGCGTGTGGAGCTGAGTGGTGTTGACAGGAAGAGTGACAGCTCTCTTCAAGTAGGCGATGTTTTTGGTGTTCCTTTTCACACTGAGGACCCTGGAAAGAATTTTTCATTGTGCTTCCTCTACTCCTCTGGGTTTTGAATTCCTTAACAGACTCCTTGATAGCAAAAATGATACAGGAAAGCATTCTTCCATTTCCTAGGATTTAGATGAAGCATATTGTTTCAAGAGAATCTGCCAGTGCCATGGGCTAATTCTTATGCATTAAGCCAAGCTATTCCTTCCATTCCAATGAGATTGAGATTTCAGGAAGCAAAAGAAGGAAAGACAAAGGGGTGCTGTTAAGGACTGAGTTACACATCCCAGGAAAATATCTAATATTGAAATTGTAACCCTGTCCCTTTGCAGAAGAAGCCTGGTAGCACAGTGGTTAAATACAAGGCTGCTGACAAAAAAAAAAAAATCAGCAGTCTGAGCCTAGCCACTCCATGAGACAACTAAGATAAATCTACTTCTATTAAAATTTATAGTCTTCGAGACTCTATGGGTGTTTCTACTCTGTCCTGCCATAGATGGTCCTACAGGATCAATATGAGTTGGAATCAACTTGATAATGCCAATATGAAATTGTTAGCCTGTGCATGTTATCAATAGGATGTAGTTTCTTTTTATAAAAACAATAATATCAAAACCATGTAGTCAGAGCATAGTCCGTGTTTATCCTTCAGCATGTAGCCAAGATTGCAAATTATGGGGAAAGAAATTGTGCATCTTTATCCCTTGGAGTTGCTGGTGGATTTGAAGCACCAGAGAAGCATGACTTTAAGTTAGCTGTGCACCTCCCTGTGGATTACGACACCAGAGCTCCACAGTGTAATCTGATGCAATAGAGTAAACCCATCATTTATAGGCATATCAGTGTAACATGATTGCTAAACCTAATCACTTCTTAATGATATAAAGAGTAGCATAGACACAGAAATAGGTGCACACACACAAGGAAAGACAAACACCATGTGAGGCTCATTTTCAAGCCAAGGAATGAAGACAAGAACACATAGGGCAGTCAACAAGATGGCGCTCAACAACAGCCAAGATGCTGGTTTGGATTTTCAACCTCAAAAAGTGTGAACAATGAATTTCTATTTCTTAAAGCCTTCTATTTGTAATGCTTATCCTATAACCACACCAGGTCCTAAGGCACACATTGAGAGGAATTCTGATTTAGAATTGGTTCGGAATCGTAGTTCTCCCTACCCATTTCAGTTTAGAGATCCATAACCCCCTTTAAGGCCAGCTTCATGGATGTGAACTGTGCCGTAATGCTCAGATAGACTCCATATTCGGTGTTTCGTTTCAAGCTCTTTTATTACCCTCTTAACATTTACAATAATTTGATCTTTGAATATGTATCTTGTAAGTAGGGATGGGACAATGGAGCATGAAAAGGGTTAGATGAGACATTAAACATGCCTGCCTGGGTTTCTTGCTGTCCCATCCACAGAGAGTGTTTGTAGCTCTGACTATACAGCCTCTTTAATATGCTTAACTTGTTCTTGCTTTAAGCCTCACTGAACTCACACACCTGAGAGCATATTCCACTGGAATTCTCTCTTCATGTTTTATATCAACATATCTATGACTGAATGAGTAGGGTCACTGAAGGCTCAGAGTGATCACACTTTCACTTAAAATGAGCACTTGCTTCTAATGCATATAAAGGTGTTCTTGAAAAAAAAAAGAAGAATGACTGATGAACCCTAATGCATCCTTCATCGCTCATGTTATTTGGTGTATTTGCCAATGATTTATACTGGAAATGTTGACACAGAAGGAAATATACAACATCCCAGAATTAATTTTCCTTTCAGATCTTTCTTACCTATTGCTAAGACAGACAGCTGTAGAAGAATGTGCACATCCCAAGGAGTGAAAGAAAAGTTGGTGTGGCTATAGTATAAATATTACAAATAGAGCAGTTTCCACTGCTCTGGTAACAATGAAATGCATACGTGCACTGTGGTGTTAGGTGCCATTGTATGGGCTCTGACTCAGGGGCTCCACATAGAGCAGAGTAAAACACTTCCTGATCCTGTGCAATCCTCTCAATTGTTGGTGAATTTTAAGTCTGTTGTTGCAGCACTTATGCCAATCTTTCTCGTTTTTAAAAAAAATCATTGGTTTTCATAAATGCTGAGTGAATGAAATCTTTGTTTTGCGAGTATTCCTCTTTTTAACTGACTTTGTACTTTATCAAACACAATTACTCCCAAAAACATGTCCAAAGTTTGTGAGACAAAATCTCACCATCCTTACTTCTTCTTTTTTTAAAAATTTTTATTTTTTTTATTATTAATTTTAATAGACATTTACAGAGGTTTTGGATTTCCATTCATTCATTCATTGCCACACTCTTCTCCCTGCCCACCCCTCCCCACCTTACTTCTAACGAGCATTCTGGCTGAACGTCTTCTAAGAGAGATGTGCCTGCTCTTTGGGCTACCAGTTAGCTATGGGGAATTAATTGTATAGTGTTGGAGATTATGCATAAGAATTAAATAAAATGTTCTCCCATTTTTTTTAAGATAACTAGTAAAACATGTGTGAAGATGAAGAGGGGAGGGTGGAAGGAGAGGGGTGAGGATGGGCAGGGGATTAATCATAGGACCACACAATTTAATGGGTAAAGAGAGAGATAGGTAAAGGAAATGGGAAAGATCCAGTGTGAACAACAATGTATATGAACTTTGTAAGTAAACCGGTATAAAAGAAAAAATTTATTAAATAAAATAATTAAATGCTCTCCTATTTTCACATAAAACTAGGTTGGACAATATAAAGCTGGATAATAAAACTCATGCTAATAATGTAATTGTTAAATTTTCTTAGGATTATGAAAAGCAGCAAAAATAAATGTAAAAAAATACCCAAAAAACATTCTATGATAAATTGAGGGCAGACTTTAGACAAAACCAAACGTTTTATGTTTATAGGCAGCCCATTGAGGAAGGAAAACCATCTTATAGTACCTTTCATAGCACTGTTTCATGCCTCCTGTTTTCATTTTGCACTGAGGTGTGCAAATTATGTAGTTGGCCCTGGATAGATTTGTGAGCTTCTTAACCTCCTAATGGACAAAGTGGATACTAAGCACCCATTCAAGTCCTGGCTGCTAGAATTCAGTTAAGGACTATAGCTGAAAAGTTATTTTATCCAGCATTTTCACTACTGACTGACCAGAACATTTGGGACAAGTTTATCTTGTAAGCAGTTATATAGCAGTTATAATAGGCTTATGCCTATTTTTGTTATTGATGGTAGCTATGGAGTTGACTCCAGCCAATTGAAATCCCATGTGTGCAGAATAGAGCTATTTTATAGGATTTTCAAGGCTACATCCTTTTGGAAGATGAGCTCTAGGTCTGTCTTCCAAAGGGTCACTTGGTAGATTTGAACTGCCAACTTTTTGGTTAGTAGTTAAGGGCATAACTCTTTGAGCCGCGTGTTGTTGTTGTTAGATGCTGTGGAGTTGACTACAACTCATAGTCACCCTATGAACATCAGCTCTAAATTCTTCCCTGTCTTGTGCCATCCTCATTGTTTCTGGTACACTACAGCCCATTGTTATAGTCACTGTGTCTTAG
Source organism: Elephantulus edwardii (assembly GCF_000299155.1). Lineage (NCBI taxonomy): Eukaryota > Metazoa > Chordata > Mammalia > Macroscelidea > Macroscelididae > Elephantulus > Elephantulus edwardii. The sequence goes on from NW_006399783.1 coordinate 17,121,846, forward strand.
CACTTTGTTAAGGGTCTTATCCTCCTTCACTGTTCAGAACATGATGTCATTCCCCAAGGACTGGTCCCTCCTAACAATAAGCACAAAGTATGTGAGACAGTTTCACCATCCTTCCCTCTAAATTAGTGCCTTGGCTGCACTCTCTCCAAGACATTCTTGGTTGTTTGGTAGGCAGTCCATGGTATATTTCATGTTCTTCTTCAGCACCACAATTCAAAGTCATATTTTCTTCTTCTGTCATTTTTATTCACTGTCCAACTTTCAGATGTATAACAATTAATTGAAAAGACTATGGCTTGGATCTGGTATGATCTGAGTCTTTAAACTGACCTCCTAGTTCTTCAGCACTTTGGAGAGGTGCTCACTGCAGAATTTCCTAATGCAACGTATCTTTTGATCTCCTGGCTGCTAGTACCAAGACTGTTGATTGTGGCTTGAAGTAAGATGAAATAATTTACAATTTCTGTCTTTTCTCCATCTACCATTATGTTGTCTATTGGTCCAGAGATGAGGATTTTTTTTTAATGTTGAGAAATAATTCTGAATACCAAAGTTTTTAGTCCTTGATTATTTACAGCAAGCACTTCAGGTGCTCTCAGCAAGCAAGGCTGTGTTGTTTGTATAATGCATGTTGTTGATGAGACTTCCTCTAATCCTGACACCACATTCTTCATCATAAAGTCCACCTTCTCAAATGATCTGTTCTGTATAAATATTAAACAGGTATAGGGAAAAGATACAGCCCTGACATAAATCTTTGTTGATTTTAAACCATGTAATGTTCCCTAACTCTGTTTGAATAACAGCTTATGGTCTAGATACAGGTTTTGCATGAGTATAACTAAGGTACTAGGGACCTATAAACCTATAGGAATAATGTATAATTAGTCTATATGTGTGTACTCTACAGTCATACCTCCCCCACAGTCATAACTGTGGTCTAGTAAATGTTGCCAAAGGAGGAAGACCCTTGTTTAAGGACTTAGTCAAATTGGACATGAATGATGTCTCAGCACTGATTAGGTCTCTTGTGTAATGAAGGGAGTACATGCATTATTTCTAAGCAGGTACAGTGAGACCTTGAATAAAAACAACTAGTAGTGCTGAGCATCATAAAGAACTAAACACTTAATGAAAAGAATGAATCCAGCCTCCAACTATGGAGCAATTAGGAAAATATTTCTCTTTTCCCTTTATATTTATAGCTAATGAGAATGGATGTGTGTTCTTAAAAAATCTATGTGCATGTTTATATGAATTTCACAAGCATCCAGTCTGCAAACAAGAATGACAGGATACTCATTTATAGTGATAAGTAGACTTGGCACAAGTAGCAAGAATTCTCATTTTCAACATAGACAATACTATTGTATATTAGTTGGAGTCCTGGGTGATCGCACAGAGATTTTACCATTTAAGTAGAATATTGTTTATTATATAATAATGGTGCTTTGCAGAGAAAGTTGTAATGTGTGATCAGTTAATCACTAAACATATTTAATCCTATTTGGACAGTGAGTCAAGATATACTTAATAGATACCTTCCATACCTTATGTGAGTGATCATCTCATTACGTCCAGTTCACAGGCAGAACTCCAGCTACAAGGAAGTCTGGAAAAGATCATTCATCTCCTTCCTGCCTCCATGTTCTAGGAAACACTTTAGAAGAAGATTGAATGAATCTGTAAAGAATCCTCCACACTGGTGAGACTAGAACAGAAAAAGTGGAATTAGTTAGATGAGTAAAGAGTTTGTGGCTTCACAGTGTATATTAATCCCTTCAACAATCTGATATCAGGCATATGAAAGTCAGATGCTCACATCTTCTTTCTTGCTTGTTAGAGACATCCTATTCCAATATATTGTAGAGATGGTAAACCAGCCTTCCTTCTTACCATGACTCTGTCTGTACTTTTAGTCTTCTTTCATTACCTTTGAGATAGTCTCTATTTTAAAAAGAATTACGAATTATTTATGTTATTTACATGGTGAAACCCTTTTTTTTTTTTTTTAATTTGGTGAAACCCTTTCAAATCAACTATACTCATCTTATTTCCAGATTCTTTCTGGAATTCTTACATTTCCCTCATGTACCCCCCACAGAAAGGGATATTTTATTGAGATGTGATGATAGACTATATAATTTTGCGGTAACTTTGCCCCTCTTCTCTCAATTCTCACTTTCAAAAGAACATTAGAACCACAGCTGTCTTAGTAAGGGGATTTAATGATTGCTTAACTTTCCACTGGGGCAATAGTGTTGAAAGTAGGGCCCTAGAGCAAGTCCAGAATAATAATAATAATAATAATAATAATAATAATAATAACACCACAACCAAAAACTTGCCAATGAGTTGATTTGAATTCATGACGGGCTCACATTTGTCAGAGTAGGCATGTATCCCTTAGGGTTTTCATTGGTTAATTTTTCAGGAAATTGTATCACCAGGTCTTTCTTTTGATGTACTTCTCAGTAGGCTTGCACCTCCAACCTGACAATTAACACTAAAAACATCAAATGTTTGCACCATCCTGGAACTCCAGACCTCCTGCTTTCAGAATTTGTCTCTCTGCCACTTCATAGCTGTTAAAATTGGATAAATATTCTACTTTTACAAGTCTTCATAATTTTCTGTTAAATGGGGTTAATAATCCTCCTTGTAAAAAACCAAAGGCGGCATAAGGATGACCAAGTCTGACTTCTACTAATTCCACAAAAGGGAACTAATTGTTCCTGTTAACAACATCCATAGTAATACTAATTCCTATAAATAAGGTCAGATATGGTTTCCCACGCTCATGCAACTACTTCCTAGAACCATCCACACTGTTATGTGGGTTATTGGAGAGGTTAACAGGCTATGTTCACAACAGGATATGGTTTCTTATTCCAGTAGTTTCTCAAGCGTGGTCACAGGCCCTTTGGCTTTCAGCCTTATGGCTTAGGTCGGTGCCTCAAAGTTCCCTTAGTCCTTCCAGTTATGGCATCTCTCCTTAGTTCTCCAGCACAGCACGCTTGAGTGAAGGCTTCTCGCTCTCATTTCTCAAAGTCAGTTCTATCTTCAAATTGCATCTCTCATTCTCTGCTGTGGCTGCTGCTCCTACAGACCTGATCTGGCTTGTGCCAGAATTTCTGACCTGATGGATGCAGGCTGTTTTCTCTTCTTTGTGAATGTTGAGATTCCAAAATTGCACTGCTGAATCTGCTCAATTTAATGGCAAGTCTAGCCAATGTCCTTGTGGATAGACTAACACAATCTAAGTAGATTATATAGCCCAGCCATATCAGAGTTAATCCATGCCTGGGAAAGCCATTTTGAACAATAAACCATTGATACCACCTTCCTTTTTGGATGATGATGAGGAACAAGGACAATAATTCACACAAGGGTCTCAGAACAGAACCAGCACGTGGTGAATTACCCATGCATGGTGGGGGTTATTGTCATAGGCCCTTGAAACGAACCCAACTACATTACAAGCCTACTTTAAAACTTAATTTCTACTATAAATCATATTTTAAAGAAAATCTTTACTTCTCCACTAAAAAAGGATTTCACAAAATGTTCTGCATCATAGAAGATGGCTTTTATCTTATGGTTTGGTTCACATGCCGTCTACGGGGCTATGTCTTTGACTTTATGATATAGACCAATCACTGAGTTGGACATATAGAATTGGGCTTTGAGAAACAGATTAATTTGAGCCCACACTGTGAAACCACTGCAGTTTGGAGAGAACATCAGAAAGTCAAAGACAAAAAGCAGACTAAGCAGCTCAGAGCTAATGGAAAGAAATGGGAGTGAAGGGCACACGTGAAAGGTAGAGTGTGAGCTCGAAGCTGTGCCCTTGATCCGGCCAGATAAGTCCTGATCCTGGTCTCCCCTCTCCCCTCATTCTATGAGGGGAAGCCCACTCTCAATTCTTTGAAAGTGTCATTCTCTCCTTCCTGCCTTTAACTATCCTTCTGCCTGTACTGCATGCCCTGTCTTCATTAATGAACCAGGCTAAGAAACAACTTGGAACCTAAGAGGGAGTTCTTTGCTTTAATAAACTTTCCCTTGCTAGATGTATATAATAAAAGAAGCCCTGAACCCAAGCAGCAAGTCCACACCTAGGTGTTTACTTGAATCTGTGACCCTCTAGGGTGCCTCTACTTATCTCAAGAGGGCTAGAGAGTCACTAGAAAAATCAGCAAGATCAAGTATAACTTGTAGAGGGTTTAAAGTTCCACAAATTGGGCCCGTGTCTTGAATTAATCTACTTCGCTTTCCCTTCAGCTGTAAGAAAGGCTCCATAGCAGTGATTCCACATGACTCTCTTGAGGGTTAACTGACATAATAGGAATGAAAGCATGATCACAGTACCTGGCATGTAATCAGTTCTCTAGAAATGTTAAGAAAATTAGAATTTGTATTTTACATTCAAGAAAGAGAGGGATTCTATTGAAAAGAAAATTGCTCTTCCTAAGTTTTGCCTGTAGCAGTAATGGTGTATGTGGGGGCGGGGGCAGCAAAAGGAAAAAAAAAAACAACCCTAAACAAAACCGACTCATATGGTTTCATCTTCAGCTTTTGAGTTCTCCAAGTGAACTCTATAATTTGCTTTCTTTCAGCCCTTCAGAAGCTGAAAGCCTTTGCTGATAGACTGAGCCAAGGATGCCCAACCTCTTCCATTATGAACTCTGATTTCTGATTCACTGCAGCAGGAGACATCTGTTCCGGAGTTCTTTGAGGGCACTGCAAAAAGACATTGCTTTTGAATGAGGTATATTTTGCAATCTCTCAGAATCTTCATGGGAAATTATTTCAAACTGGCCATGTGTGTCGCGAGGTGACTATAGGCCCACTGCTGGGCTGATATCCTGAAAGCTTGGGGTGAGAAAGCAGTGCCTGGTGAATCTTTGCTTCCTCCTTATCCAGCACACCATTTTTGCTCTGAGGACTAGAGCAGGCCATTTAGCTTCTTGTTTATCTAATCTTAAACACAGAGATAGGTTAAATCCCCATCTACCTGACCAATGACTTTAGAGAGGCATGGATGAAAAAATATGTATGAGCTTCTTGCAAGAATTGGATTTGTGTTAAAAATGCTGCTGTTTTTATTGAAGTTTCTTGTTAAGTCTGTTCTAACTCATTTTGTTGTTTTGTGCTGTCTAATCTCACCTGCAACCCATAGTGACCCTACGTACAGCAGCTCTGAAGCCTGCCCTGTCCTGAACAAGTCTCAATAATTCGGACACACATAGCCCCATTGCTCCAGTTACTGCATTAATCCATCTCATCCGGAGTCTTCTTCTTCTGTGCTGTCCCTCCACCCTTCTAAGCATGACGTCCTTCTCCACAGACCAGTCTATCCTAGCCACATGCCCAAATGTAAAACAGAGCTTTAGAATCCTAGCCTCCAAGGAGAGACTTGGTTTCACCCTCTCCAAGACATCTATTTGTTTTCTTGTCAATCCATGATATGTTCAAGACTCTTCTATAGCATAACAACTCAAAGACATCAATTCTTTTCTGTCATCCTTAGTCATTGTCCAGCTCTTTGATACATAGTAAATAGTTGCAAAGACCACGGCCTGGATCAGGCACACCTTAGTCTCTAGACTGATATCATTGCTTTTCAGTACTCTGAACAGGTCACTTACAACAGATTTTCCCAGTGTAATTTGTCTTTTGATTTTCTGACTACTGTTGTCAAGTGTGGAGCTGAGCAAACGGTAATGTAATTGTTAACAACCTCAGTCTCTTCTCCATCTATCATGGTTCTGCCAATTGGCCCAGTGAGAATCTTTGTCCTCTTAAGTTGAATGTCATCCATACTGAAGACTACAGTTCTTGACCTTCTGCAGCAAACACTTCAGGTCCTCCTCAGTTTCAGCAAACAAGGTTGTGTCATCTACATAATCATGTAGGTTGTTGATGAATCTTCCTCAAATCCTGAAGTCATATTCCTCCTCATAAAGCCCAACTTCCCTAGTGATCTGTTCTGCATATAGATTGAAAAACTGTGGAGACAGGAGGCATCCCTGATGCCCTTCTTTCCTGATTTTGAACCATGCAATGTTTTCTTGCTCTGTTCTGAGGACTACTTCCTGGTCCACGGGTGGTTTTGCATAATCAGGTGTTCTGGGATTCCCATTTTCCTCATGGTTAGTCACAATTTGTTGTCCAACCATATATGACAGAACAGAATTACTTAGTAAGTTTCCTAGAATGTAGTCTTTATATGGTTTTTCCAGGTCTTCCATCTCATAAAATCACCACCATTTTAAGGAGCTGTTGCCACACACTGTACTATTATATTTCCAGTATTATTTTATTGTTATAAACTATTGGTAGGTCAGTTATGGAATACTCTTTCTCTATATGGGAGACTTAGGTTCAACTCCTGGCCAGCACAATTCATGTGCAGCCACCATTATTTATCAGTGGAGGTTTATGTGATGCTATGAGGCTGCTAAGCAACATGCCTCTGGAAACTTTAAGAATTTTGACAAGAACAGTAGCTATAGAAAGGCTTCAGGTCTTTTGTTCTTAGGGTCACTATGAATCATGCTCAACTCAAGGGCAATCAACAACAACAAAATGAGGCTACTAGGGAGCACTGGTGGCTTAGTGTTAAGAAGCTATCCTTCCAGCAAGACTGTGCTGCCAGCACTGCTCACATTTGGGGGGAAACTGCTGTCTAACTTGACTATGCAAGACCCTATAACTCAAACAAGAAGGAGGTCCTGGGCACCTCAAAGGAGGCAAGAAGCCACTTCTAGAAGGGAACAACAGACTTCCTCCTTGGTCATTCAGGTACTTTGGGGAGAAAAAAATTGCTGTCTAGCTTGACCACACAGGACCCCTTAACTCAAGCCACAGGGAGGTCTTAGGCAACTCGATGAAAATGAAAAGACACTTCCAAAAGAGAAAAATAGGCTTCCTTCTTGGTCATTCAGGTACTTTTTGGGGAAAAAAAATTGCTGGGCCCTCAGCCCTGCAGGCCTCAGGCCAAGAAGGGAGCACAAATATATAGCTGCTTCACCAAAAATTTTTGTGCTCTGTGTACTTTTATAGTTATAGCAGCCTAATATGTACTAAGAAAAGACTCCCATAATGTCTAAAAAGCAGCAATCCACATCAGCCACTATGAATAAACAAAATAACCCTTCTCCTAAAAAAGCAGACCCAATGAATACCCCAGATAGAAGCAGAAGAAATATATTCATGTAGAGTTATTTAATCAGCTACAGAAAAAGATACAAATGTGAGAAGAAACAATGGAAGTCTATAAGACAGCAAATATTTCACAACCACCCAGAAAAAATAGATGTATGAGGAGAAACTTGAACAGATATAGATGAAAATACACAACATGGAAGAACAAAAATTGTTAAGAATAGACAAAGAGGTACAAGAAGGTTAAAAAAAATCACCACAAGACAGGGTACAGCCAGGACAGTACTGCAAATAACAGAAAAGCATGAAAATTCAATCTAGAATATTAAGACTGAAATGGGAAAAGTGTCAAACATGCTGATAGGACAAAAACAGTAGAACTGAAGAGGTGGAACAGAGAGTCAGTGAGATGGAAAGCAAGAAAGAGCCTCACTAGAAACATACTTGAAGAAAATTCAGAGATGAGATGTAAAGAAAATGAAGAAAACATGAGAATTATGTGGAATGACATCAAATGGAATAACATACATATGATTGGAATTCCAGAGCACAAGAGTGATGGGGAAATCACTGAGAAGATTGTGGAAGAAGTATCAGAAGAACACTTCCCAGGTGTTTTGAAGAATGGGAAAATCCACTTTCAAGATGAACAGAGAACATCAAATAGGCTAGACCCCAAAAGAAAAACACCAAGACATTCTATAGTCAAATTCTCCAAGTTAAAAGATAAGGACCGAATTATAAGAGCAACATAAAAAAAAACCCCCAAACCAAAAAGTTACCTACAAAGGGGAAACAATCTGATTAAATTCTGGCTTCTCAGGAGAAACAATGTGAGCTAAAGGGCAATGGGATGCCATATACAGAAAATTGCAAAACAATTGCCAGCCAAGGATCCTATATCCAGCAAAGCTCTCTATCACATTCAAAGGGGAAATTAGATTGTTTGCAGAAAAAAAGGACCTTAAGGAATTTGTGAAAACAGACCAAAAGTACAAGTCCTACACACAGAGACTACAAAGGAAAGTGAATGGACCATAGTAACCAGAAACAACAGGAAAAAAAAAAAA
>NW_006399783.1:17134662-17140875 GCF_000299155.1 Elephantulus edwardii
AAAGGGACATATGAATGGTATTCTTGTCGTTACAAAAGTCCAGAGTGAAGACTGCATAGTGGAGTGGACTTGGGGGGAGGGATTGCATATCATTGAAAGAGTTTTTTCTTTTTCTTTTCAAGGATAAGAGTTAATTGGGGGGAAGGGTGGGTGGGGATAAAAGTGCAACAATGAATGACTGGAAACCCTAAGTCTCTGTAAACTTTCATTAAAATTAATTTAAAAAAAACACAAAACCAAAATAAAATTAAATAAATCTCCATGCCTTTCTTTTGAGATACCACTGGATAGATTCAAACCACCTACATTTTGATTTAAAATATTTTGAGTATGCAGCCATTCATTACTGCTATTCAAGAACTAGACAGATGATGTAGATAATGTTATTGCTATTTTAATAAAATGCCAAGTATTTTCCTAAAAAAGGGGAGGGAGGGGAAGCCCTATACAAAGAAAACTACAGGGCATTTCTGCAAGACACAATAAAATACCTACAGAAATGGGAAATGTGCCCAGCTCATGGATAAGCAGACTCAATATTATGAAAATGACAATCCTACCAAAAGCAATCTATATGTTTAACGCAATACCAATCCCCATACAAAATTCATTTTTCAAGGAGATCAAAAGGGAAATTGTCAGGTTTATTTGGAGAGACAAGAGATCCTGAATGTGCAAAAGACTTCTGAGAAACAAAAATGAAGTGGGAAGTATGGTACTCACTCACCTCAATACCTACTACACAGCAGTAATAACCAAAGCAGTGTGGTGCTGGTACAATGACAGGCACATAGACCAATGCAACAGAACTGAGAAACTAGAAATAGAACCAGCTATCTATGGTCAACTGCTATCCAATAAGGAAATCAAAGCTATCAAATGGAGAGATGATAGCCTCTTGAACAAATGGTGCTGGCAAAATTGGGCTTGCACCTGCAGAAAGTAGAAACAGGATCCACATCTCACACCATAAGCAAAAATCAATTCAAGGTGGATCAGAGACCTTGAAGTAAACCCCAAAACCATACGTTCGTAAGAGACAAAATGAGATCAAGCTTAGAAGCTCTAGTCCAAGGTATAAAAAGACTGCCAAGTATAACCAGAAATGCACAATCTGAAGAGGATAAAATTGATGCTCAGGACTTTCTAAAGATTAAATCCATGTGTGCATCAAAATCTTTTTATATAATTGGGTATTATTGGCATGACAAGAGTCCAGAATAAGAGCTGCATAGTAAAGTGGTCTTGGGGGTGAGGGGACTGTATAACAATAAAGAACTTCCCCCCCCAAAAAAAGTGGTCTTGGGGGAGGGGGACAGGGAGGAAAACGTGTGACAATGAATGGTTAGAAACCCAAGTTCTTTATAAGGTTTCATTAAATCTCAATAAAAATAACAACAAACAAACAAACAAACAAAAAAACCCAACAAACAAACCCAACTTCTTCCAAGAGGATGAAAAGAAAACCTATAGACTGGGAACAAACACTTGGTAATACCATCTCAAACAAGAGTTTTATAACAAAAGTTTACAGAATACTCCTGAGATTTCTCAAGAAAAAGACTGATAACCCAATTATAAAATGAGCAAAAGACATGGAAAGAATTTTCACAGAGGAAGATACTCAAAGGGCAAACAGACACATGAAGAAATGCTCCAAATCGCTGGCAATAAGAGAGATGCAAATAAAAACATAATGAGGTACCATTTTACTCCAGTAACAGTACCAAAGTTTAACAGAGCAGCAAGTAATAAATGTTGGAGAGGATGTGGCGAGAAAGGAAGTCTTATACATTGTTGGTGGGATTTTAAAATGGTACAACCATTCTAGAAGACAGTTTGGTGTTTCCTCAAAAAGCTGAAAATAGATATTCCATATGACCCATCTATTCCGCTACTTGGAATATACCCTGAGAAAATGAAAACTGAGGCAGAAATGGAGATCTGTACACCAATGTTCATAGCAGCATTATTCACCATCAAGAATACATGGAAATAGTCCAAATGTTCAACCCCAAAGGAATGGATTGAGCAATTATGGTACACTCACACAATAGAATGCTACACAGCACTCAGGAGCAATGACTTTAAATTATTACCTAACTTGGAAGGGACTGGAGAGCATTATGTTGAGTGAACTTAGTCCTACAAGGATAAATATTGTATAAAACCATTACTGTAAAATGAGTATAAGGATCCAAAGAGGGGTGTGAGATGTTGGAAGCAGAGGAATGGGGTGGGGGGTGATTAATCATGGGATTATACAATTTGTTGGATGGGAGGATGAAGGAAATGTAAAGAATTTGTTCTTGAAAACAATGTATTCTAGTTTTGTAAATAAACGAGTAGAAAATTACAAAAAAGAATAAAAAAAAATTTTAAAAAGTTATCCGGCAATCCTCAAGTCACGCATTTCAAACCCACCAGCTGCCCCAATGGAGAAGGATGGGAAATATCTTCCCATGGGATTAACTGCCTTTGAAAACCTGCTAGAGGGTTCAGCTATGGTTCGGTTCTGACTTGACGATACACAACAAAAAACAACAACATGATGCTTTGCAAGGTTCAGTGGTGCTTTTTAGGTTGAGACAGTCTAAGAAGACCTGGCATTTGATTTCTGAAAGTTAAGCAGTGAAATCTTATATATCACTAAAATCTGATACACAATCTGATCATGGAGGTGGCATAGGACATGTGCATGGCAGACAGTGAGTTGAAGGCCAATTCAGTTGTTACTGTTTTTGTTAGTAGTCATTCTGTTGACTGTGACTCATAGGGGGGTTGGAATCCAGTTTGGAAGTCGTCTGCAGCAGCCAGATTCTACAGAGGCTTGGATGCAGGAGTGATATCCACTTCTGAAATGGCTTGCCTCCAGAAACTCTCTGAAAATTAGGAAAAAATGAAAGATATATGAGTGTTAAGGTCCTTCATTTATAGGGTTTTTATGAGTTGTCTACAACTCAATGGCACTTAATAGCAATAACACCAACAGAGAGAGCTCTGTTGACCTAATGGATAGAAAGCTATGCTACCAAGCCAAAGGTTGGTGATTTTGATCTGCAGCCCTCAGGCCTGGTTTTAATTCTTTTTGGTCAAACATTCTTCTAAGTGGTATAGCACTGGTCTGTCCAATTGCTATACAGAGGTAACTCATGGTTGCTGTAATGATAAACACTGTGACAATGATGTGTCAAATGTGATAATGGTCACCCATGGTGGGCAGTGCTTATTGGAGCTTCCCGGTTAAAACAAGCTTGGAAGCAGGATTGGCATCCACTTCTGAAATAGCTTGCCTCGGAAAACTCTATGAATGTGGAGAAACGACGAAAGTTATACATATGTTCAAGTCTTTCACTCATAAGGTTGCTATGAGTCTACAACTCGACAGCATTTAACAACAATATGACTCGCAGAGACCTTTTAACAACAGATCTGAACCTTGTGCCATTTACTAACTTCTGATATGCTTGAGCCCGTTGTTACAGTCATTGTGGCAACTGATTTAACTGAGGGCCTTCCTTTCTTTCCCTGACCTTTCTCAGCGTAATTATCTTTTTCCAAGCACTAGCTCTTCCTGATAACATGACCAAACTATGTGAGCTGAAGTTTCACCATCCTTGTCCCTAAGGTGCATGCTGGTTGTACTTCCTGTAAGATATACTTGTTTGTTCTTTCAACAGTGCATGATATACATTCAGTTCTCTTCTCAAACACTACAACTTAAAGCAGCATTTAATCCGTACTTGAGGGGAGGAGTGGTTGTGCCATTCGCACTTATACATAAGAGGAGACATAGTTTCGAAGAGGAAATGGGCGAGAATTTACATCAAAGAAAGCAAGTCTGGATTTTGTAAGGAGGGCTGCCTGATTCAGACCTCCTGGCTTTTCTGCTGCTTTGTTGATGTGACTGTGCTGTCCTTGACAGGTTGAGAGGAGGGAAAGAAAAGCAACTTTAACAAGTGCTTTCCTGGCTCCACCATCACTTCCAGCAGGAGTTCTCTGCCTTGACTCTGTGACCCACTGGGGTGTCTCCACTTATCTCAAAGGGGGTTGGGCAATTTTCAATGTCATTTTAATTCCCTTTAATAGACAAAATGAGTTTGTATGTCAAGTAGCATATTTCTGTGTGTGACAAAAGGTGGCTGTTTCATGATGTCAAATACATCCCTATGGAGTCAAATCACAAAGCTGGGGTTCCGTGCCTGAGGGAATTCATCAGCTCTCCTGAGCCTGGGGCTGCCTGTCCCCTAACACTGCAGCATGTGATACTGTGATGCTATTTTTCTGAGAATGAGAATTCCTAAAACAAATACTTTCTGGACCACTTTTTGATACTGCCCTCATTCCTATTCATTCCATTTTCTCTAGGGAGATAACTTCTGGAAGTAAAGCATGTAGTCTCATATTTCAGTGAGATGACCCTTGCACTGTCTACCTCTGGGTAAAGAACCTGGCTTTTGTGCTACCTCTCCCATTCCCAGTTGAGGGTAAGTGTAACACACAGGGATCACCTGTGCTTCTCCTGGGATGCTGGTCCATGGGGAGAATGTTTGAGCGAGGCCAGGGAAGGTACCAGCTTCATTGTTTCAATAGCTGTGTACTCTAGGCAGGTTCAGGACTCAACTCTGCGGAGGAAGGTAAAGGAGTTGTGTCTAGCCCTGGGTGTCCAGGTCTACTGGATAAAGGCAAAGTCATGATTACACCCCAGCATTCAGGGTGGTGGAGTAGGCTTCCCCACCTTCCCACCATCTTGAACTTGTTCTTACCTGTGCATAGCCACACATGACCCCTGTGAGTCTAATTTTCCCAGTCTTGACAGTACCCCTCCTGTTCATACAAGGACAAAGGCACCCTATGACAATTAGTTTTTCACCTGTCTTTCATTGTTTTTGTTCAGACATTCCTCTAGGTCATATAACCCTGGTGTACAAGTTGCCGTACAACAGTCACTTGTGGTTGCTGCGAAGCTGAACACTGTGACACTGATGTGGTTGGCTACCACATGCAGACAGAGAGTGGGGTGGAGCTCCTCAATTATAACAAGCTTGGAAGCAGGAGTGGCATCCACTTCATAATAGCTTGCCTCCGGAAACCCTATGAACCTGGAGAGAGGATGAGAGACACCCAAGCGTTGAGGACTCTCCTTCATAGGGTCGCTATAAGTCGCCTGCGACTCGACGGCACTTAACAACAACGACAACCCTCTCATTGGAGGCACAACAATGAGAACACTGTTTATGGAAGAAGGAGTCCCAAACTCCCTTGACATGTTTTGTTGTATGTTCTGTTTAGTTGAAATTAACTAGTATCTGACTCTTCAGCAGACTGTAAAATCACACAGGAGGAAACTTCCCATTTTCTCTGGTAGAGTGACTGGTGGATTCAAATCGTGTGTCTTTCAGTTGGCAGCACAGCTCTTTATCCACTATGTCACCAGTTGTTGTTAAGTTGACTAAACCTCACAGTGAACCTATAAACAATGCCTTATCCTGAGCCAACCTCACTGTCTCTGACACACTTGCCCTCGTTTTCACAGTCACTGTGTCAATTCATCTTATCCAGGATCTTCATTTCCTGTGCTGACACTTTGCGCTTCCAAGCATAATGCCCTTTCCTATGGATTGGTTCCTCTTAGCAACATGCTAAAGGTAAGTTAAAAAGTGTATTAAAGTATGCTAAAAATTCTCCTAGGAGCAACCTGGTTTCACCCTCTCCAGGTTAGACCTCTTTTTTCTTTTGGCAGTTCATGATATGTTCAATACTTTTTCCAGCACCATAATGCAAAGGCATGGGCTCTTCTTCTGCCATCCTCAATTGTTGTACAGCTCTCAGATGAATAGCAGACAATTGAGAAGATGATGGCCTAAATCAGATGCACCTTAGTTCCTAGAATGACATAGTGACTCTCCAAGGATTGGAAAAGGACCTCTGGAGAAGTTTTTGAGAGCAAACTTTCCTAAAGCAACTCATTTTTTTATTTCTTGACTTTTGGTGCCAAGAATATTGCTATGGATCCAAGCAAGATGAAATTGTTAACAACCTCTACTTCAATCTTTTCTCAATATATTGTGATGTTACCAGTCAACCAAGTGGTGACTCCCTTAATATATTGTTGTGTAGCAGGGCAACACTGCATGGTTCAAAATTGGGAAGGGTGTACGCCAGGGATGTGTCCTATCTCCATACCTTTTCAACCTGTATGCAGAGCAGATT
>NW_006399783.1:17140975-17142093 GCF_000299155.1 Elephantulus edwardii
TACACAAAACAATGGTTAACCAAATTGAAGAGAGTAATAGACAGCACCACAATAGTGGTAGGAGATTTCAATACACCCCTATCAACAAAACAAACTCAACAGAGACGCAGAAGATCTAAACCATACAATCAACAAACTCAAACTTGTGAATGTATTCACAGTACTGCATATATAATAAAACTCAATTCACTTTCTTCTCAAGTGCACATGGTACATTCTACAGAATTGATCATATATTAGGACACAAAGCAAGCCTCAACAAATTAAAAAAAAAATCATTGAAATAATACAAAATATTTTCTCAGACCACAATGCCATAAAACTACAAATTAAGCACAGAAGAATAAAGCTTAGAAAACCACCAGGTAGAAACTAAATAACTCTCTACTAAAACATGATGGGGTTATAAAAGAAATAAGGAATGAAATAAAAAAGTTTCTTGAAACAAATGATAATGAAAATACAACTTACCAAACCCACTGGGACACAGCTAAGGAAGTTCTCAGGGGGCAGTTCATAGCAATAGGCACACACATAAAAAAAGAAGAAATATGAAGACTCTATGATCTAATGCAACACCCTCAGCAAATAGGAAAAGATCAACAATCTAATCCTATAACCTCTAGAAGAAAAGAAATAACAAGGACAAGAGCTGAAATAAAAAACAAAACAAAACAAAAACCCACAACACAACAACAAGAAAAACAGTTGAAACTATCAGTAAGACCAGAAGCTGGTTTTTCGAAAGAGTCAATAAAATAGACAAACCACTGGCAAATTAAACAAAAGGGGGGAAAAAAGAAAAAGAAAATACACAGATAACTCACAGATAACTAAGAAATGACAAAAGTGGCATTACAATAGAACCAGAGGAAATAAATTTGATAATATTAGAACACTACAAAAGTTATACTCTGATAAATTTGAAAACCTAGAGGAAATGGACAAATTCTTCGAAATGTGTCCCCTGACCAGATTGACAAGGACAGATACAGAACACTTGAGCAGACCCATCACAAGAGAAGAACTTTAAAAGGTCATAAAAAGACTTCCCGTAGGAAAAGTCCTGAACCAGATGGCTTTACAACTGAATTCTACCAAACATTCAGAGAGGATTT
>NW_006399783.1:17149543-17187367 GCF_000299155.1 Elephantulus edwardii
CGGGATGGGTGTGTCAGAGGCAGTGCGGTTGGCGCAGGATAGAGCAGAGTTTAGGGCTGTTGTACATAGGGTCGCTATGAGTCGCAAACGACTCGATGGCACATAACAACAACAACAACAGCATTGAATTGAAACCAATCCATAACTAACCCTGCAGCAGGTTTTCAGAGGCAGTTTAGCATGTGGAGTTTACCCATCTTTCTCCTGGGGAACAGCTGGTGGTTTTGAACTATGTGGTAACACAATTCCTTATGATTAAAATATTAAAACTGCCTTAATATTCAATAGAAAATAGTAACTTTGCTCTGCTTACAGAAAACTCTGAGGCAGTTTTGCAGGGGAGAACTTTTTAAACTGGGTTTTGTCAGATGAGTGGGAGTTTTCCAGGGGTTATGGGGGAAAAATACCTACTAGTCAGAGGTATTTGGATTTCAGGATAGGTAAGGGCATAAGGTTGGGGACAAAGACAGGACAATAAATAGTATACTTTGTGAAATTTACTTGGTGAGGGGAAGTTGATGCTAACCAGAAGGCTTTTATTGAAAGAGATAGTAGTGTGATTGCATTTATACCTCAGAAAGAGGTCTCTGGTTACTGTGGGGTGGGGGACAAACCAAGGCATGACAGGATACAGAAGAGCATCTAAGTATTAAACTGAGAGTGTGATAGAACTTTAGCTTTTGTATTTTCCTTGGGGTATCTATCTTTGCATAGCTAATAGTTCGAACTTATCATGGATATTCCACTACTGAGCAGGTCTATGTATCAATGGGATATGCACCACTCTACCCCACCCCACTTCATGTAAATCCAGGATCACTTTCTGGATAAATCTTTCTTCTGCTTCTCACCATTCATCAATCTACTCATTTCTTATCACTAATCTCTTTGCCTTAGCCCATATTGTACCATATCCCACTGGAATTCACTGTAACAGTCTTTTAACGGACCTCCCTGCCTGAAGTCTGGCCCCCTCCATCCCAGCTGTTCTACAGTGACTGTATGGGAAACAGTCATGAGAATGTAACCATGGCGAGAGACAAGAGTCTCTCAATTCTGTGCACCACTGTATCCCTTGCAGCTATAACTGGGTTTGACATAAAATAGATGCTCAATAAACATTAATAGGGTTAATTATTGTTGATCAAATGAAACTTTTTTCCAGCTAAATTTACTTCATTTTGTGTCTAGTCAGATTATTCTGTTCCTAGCGTCCATACAGGCTGTCATGAAATGAATTATAAATTTATAAGTACAGATAGACCTTGAGCACATTCAAGAGTTCTGGGATTCCCATTCTTCTCAATGTTAACCATGGTTTGTTGGGATGCATGCATTCAAATGCCTTTGTGTAGGTGGTAACACACAAATAGACATCTTTCTGGTACTCTCTGACTTCAACCAAGATCCATCTGACATAAGCAATGATATTTCTAGTACCATGGCCTTTTCTAAACCCAGCTTTTATTTCTGGCAGTTCTCTGTCAATATTCTAGTCATTTTTTAGTAATCTTCAGCAAGATTTTCCTTGTGAATGATATTGTTTGATAATTTCCACATTCTGTTGGATCAGCTTTTTTGGGGGAATGGGAACAAATATGAATCTCTTCTAGTCAATGGACCAGGTAGCTGTCCTCTAGATATCTCGGCACAAAATGGGGAGAACATCCAGGGCTGCACCTGTTTGTTGAAATATGTCCATTGGTAGTCCATTAATTCAGAGGTCCTTATTTTTTGCCAATTCCATCAGAGCAGCTTGCAATTCTTCCTTTATTACCGTTGGTTCTTACTATATTCTACTTCCTGAAATGGTTCTGTGTCAACCAGTTCTTTTTGCTATAGTGACTCTGTGTATTTCTTCCATTTTCTTTCGATGGATTATTCAAGATTTTTCCTGTAGCACCTTTCTGTATTGCGACTTGAAGCTTTAATTTGTTCTTTAGTTTCTACACACACACACACACACACACACACACACACACACACACGGTGAGAAGGGGCATTCCCTTTTGATTTTCTGACTACAGCTCTTTGCGCATTTCATGATAATACTTTGCTTTGTCTTCATGAGCTTCCCTTTGAAACCTTCTGTTCCACTCTTTAAGTTTCTTCCCTTTTCTTTTTTTTTTAGTTTCTTCCCTTTTATTTGGCTTCTTAACATACTAGCGCAATATTCAGAGTCTCTTCTAACATCCAGTTTAATCTTTTCTCCACAGTCAACAGTCTTGGCACCAGCAGCCAGGAAATTAAAAGGCACATTGCCATGGGAAAGTCTGCTGTTAGGGACCTCTCCAAAGTACTGAAGAGCAATGGTGTCTCTCTGGAGACTAAGGTGCGTCTGATACAGGCCATGGTCTTCGCAATCACTTGTTATGCATCAGAGAGTTGGACAATGACCAGGGAGGATGGAAGGAGAATTGGTGCCTTTGAGCTGTGGTGCTGGAGAAGAGTATTGAGAATACCATGGACTGCTAGGAAAACAAACAGATTTGTCCTGGAAAGGGTTAAACCGGGTGGCTCCTTGGAGGCAAGGATTCTGAGGCTCCGTCTAACATACTTTGGACATGTTGTGAGGAGAGACAGGTCCTTGGAGATGGGCATCATGCTTGGGAGGGTGGAGGGACAGCGCAGGAGAGGAAGGCCCTCTATGAGGTGGATTGATTCAGTGACTGGGGTAATTGGGATGGGAGTGTCAGAGACAATGCGATTGGCACAGGACAGAGCGGAGTTTAGGGCTGTTGTATATAGGGTCGCTATGATTAGCAAGCGACTCGACGGCACATAACAACAAACAACAACAACTCTCTTTGTAATGACATTTCGTTTTCTTCATAAAGACCAAAAATATCCATGATACTGTCCCACGGCTCAGTGAACAATAAATATATTCTAAAATGTCAATTACTGGGCCATAGGTTGAGCTTACTTCCCAAAAAACTAAATAGCCACCAAGTTGAATCTGACAAATAGCAAGCACAGGAGTGTCTAAGTCAAACTCTATACCGAAGGGTTTGCAGTAACTGATTATTTTAGAAGATTGTCAGGCCATTTAGATTCTTTAGAGTAGACTCAAACTTCTAATCTTTAAGTTAGCTGCTGAACAAATTAACCATTTCTGCTATTCAGGGGCTAGTTTTTATATGTCACATCTAGTTGGTTCTAACACAACGAGACTTTTTGTTGACAGAAGGAAACATTGCCACATCCTGTGCCATCTTCACAATTGCTATTGTGCTTGAGCCCATTGTTGCAATCACTGCAGTGATTCATATTATTGAGAGTATTCTTTTTGGCTTACTCTCTACTGCTCCAGCCCATTACTATAGCTGCTGTGTCAACCCATCTCTTTAAAGGTCTTCCTCTTTTTCTCTGATCCTCCACCTTTGCTAGCAAGAGGTCTGTCCCCAATGATTTGGCCCATCATGACAAGATGTCCAATGTATGTGACAAGCTTCATCGTCTTTACCTCTAAAAAACATTCTTGCACACTTTTCCTAAGACATATTTGTTAGTTCTTTTGGCAGTCCATGGCATATTCAGTACCCTGTTCTAAGGACCTCGAAAATACCAATTTTTCTTCTTTTATCCTTAGTCAATGTCCAATTTTCATATTCATATGAAGTACTTGAGAAGACTATGTGTTGAATCAAGTTCACCTTAGTCTTTAAACAGACATTATTGCTCCTCAGCACTTTGGAGAGGTCATTGACAGCAGATTTACTCATTGTAATGTATCTTTTGATTTCTTGACTGCTGTTGCTACGAGTGTTGATGGTGGGTCCAAGCAAGATGAAATCGTTAACCACTTCAATCTTCTTGCTGTCTAGCATGAAGTTGTCCACTGGCCCAGTGGTGAGGATTTTTGTTTTCTTGATGTTGAGATGTAATCCTTGTTGAAGGTTATAGTCTTTCATCTTCTGCAATAAGGGTCTCAGGTCCTCCTTGCTTTCACAAAGCAAGTTTGGGTCATCTGCTTAATTATTTGTTGGTAAGTTTTCTTCCTTAGATTCTGATACTGCATTTTTCATAAAGTCCAACTTCTAGAATGATTTACTCTATAAAAATTGAAAAGGCAGAGACCCTAAATGTTTTTGTCCGAGAAAGATAGAGTCTGATATGTTTCAAATCTTAGAATTATTCAGAAGATGGATGAGAATTACAAAATTAGCGAGCATTTACTCACTGTTAATGTATACCAGTGCACTAAACCAACCCATTTATTTATAATGTTCCACTTAATCATCAAATTTGAAAGGTGAGTATTATTAGCTCCAGTTTACAGACAGAACAAGTCAAAGTCACTAAGAAGTCACTAAGTCACTAAGAAGAGACTGAGCTGGAACTGCAGCCCATGTGGTCTGAGTTCCTGCCCTTTCTCACATGACTATTCCCTACATACAACATTGGTGCTCATCCTGAATTTGGCCCTGATGCATCTGACATGTGGGAGGCTTGTTGATGCTCCAATTTCCTACCATGTCAAGAGGGAGATGCTGAGGTTCCTGTAGGCACAAATGTAAAAACACTCAATAGCAAGGGATTTTCCTCTTCTGAAGGAGACATGTGTAATTGCGAGCTATACAACCTATTTAAAAAATAGCCCAAATAGAGAGCTGGGGCAGGCCCTTCTGAAAGCCATTACCACCAGAATTTGTCCAGATGGGTTGAAAGGTGGCTTGTCTCAGGCAATTTGGATTGGGTTTACTGTGTGGATGGAGCTGTCAGATAGATTTGCGGGGCTCGGTGCACTCAGTCTTACTTCATATGGCACTGCATGCCCACATTGCTCTATGATTATCTCCGTTCTCTGTCTTCCCTGCGGAAGCATGAGTTTCTCAAGGGGAGCAAGCAATTCCAATTCAGAACAACACAGATGTGATGCAGCCCAGCGCTGGAGAATTGGAGTGCTGATATGGGATGACCTAGCTTCCAGCCTCAGCTTACAAGTTACGTGACCTTGGGCATGTTATGTAATGTCCCTGTGCGTGTCTCCCTTCCTTGAAAAGCGAGGATGTGGTGATATTTACTTCACCGGGTTTTCATCACAATTAACCCAGTTAATTATGAAACATTTATAAAATAATTTGGCAAAAGGACCGACCCTCTTGATGTTGAAAATGGTTAATGTATTTGACTCTTAACTGAAAGAAAACACCCTCCACTAATTGACTAAGATTTTTAGTTTTTTAAGACAGATTTCATTCAATAAAAGCAAATATTGTCCTAGCTGGTATGCTTGCTAAGAGAGGCCATCCACATGTCTCCCAGAAAGGATATGGTGCAGTGCCTTGGGGAACAGCCTGGTGATCTGCTTCTGATGCATTTGTGTCAGAGTAGAATTATGGTCTCCAGGGTTTTCATGGTTATAACCTTTCAAGGCCACGCATTGGCAACTCGTTTTTATCTGGTCAGTAAGAAAACAATCAATATTACTTCTGTTTTCATTCCTATTGTCAGGAATTTCTAAGAATTCATCAGAAGTCAAGTCTCATCTGAAGTTTTCCTTATTCATGGCTCTTTTTCAGTTGTATTGTTATGGAAAAAAATGTGAGATTCTAAACACTCAGCCAAAGTCTGGGCGTCAATAAAACTTTATTGTGTACCATCGAGAATGTCAGCTTATGCTTAAATCTTTCCAGCCCTAGAAGAAGCAAAAATTGAGTTTTAATACAGAGACTGGGTGTGGGAGAGTTAAACAAAATTTGTTGTGTTTGGCAGTTGACATTTCTTCACATTTGGGAATCATTACTATTTCTGACTTTTTATGGGTGTGCAGGCCCAGGCCAGATACAGAATGTAGTAGTCCGAGAGTAGTTACCAAACAGGATCAGCACATACTAGAGAACATAAAGCTTAGCAGTGCGTGCTATTGCCAAAATTATTGAGGCACACATTTCTTTAAAATGGCTATCAGAACAAAATGGTTTCTTTAATGCTAACATATGAAATGGTTTCTCTAATATATAACATAAGCTGTTACTACAGTATAATGAAGAGTCCAGAATTATATATTTATATAATTATATATATTAGTCCAGTTCATATATAATGAATATATCGATTCATTATTTAAGTCACATTGAGTTTGTGAATATTTATTCAACCAAGAGCATCTTATGCAGATGTTGACTAGAAGTGAATGGTAAGAGATGCAGAGTTGTGGGTTCTTCTTGGACTAAGACTAAAGAATGAGACCACCTCTATGTCTTCTGTTTGGTGGAATGCCAAAGGAGAAGGACAACATTTGACTGCACTGGTCCTTATTGGGTACTGGTCTTTCATAATATTCCCTCTGCCTCTTAATATTTGTCAGAAGTTCATTTCACCTTCACACTCCCAACAAGGAGGAAATATTCAAATGTACAATCCAGACATCTTTGGAGACTGCTCATTCCTTTCCATAATCCCCAGCATGACGGCCAATGAATTGATGTTTGACAAAGTACACCATGAACCTTAGATCTGTTTCCACCAAATATTTGGGTTTCCACCAAATGTGTGGGTATCAAAGCACAAACCAAATCAGCTGCTGCCAAGTCAGCTGACTCATAGTGCCAGAGGAAAGCTACATTCCATAACATTTTCAGCAGCTGATGTGGAGAAGCAGATTTCCAAGCTTTTCTTCCAAGGTGCCTTTAGGTGGACTTGAACCTGCAACCATTTGACTTCCAGTCAGCCTATTAACTATTTGTACCACTCAGTGACTCCTAGTTGTGCTGGACAGTCTTCACCTGTTCTGGATAATTTCGCCAACATATAAGTTACTATACAAAGGCATTTGACTGTGTGGATCACAACAAACTGTGGCTAACTCTGAGAAGAATGGGAATCCCAGAACACTGGATTGTGCTTATAAGAAACCTATACATAGACCAAGAGGCAGTCATAAGAACAGAGCAAGAAAACACTGCATGGTTCAAAATTGGGAAGAATGTGCATCAAGGATGTGTCCTCTCTCCATATCTTTTCAATCTATATGCGGAACCCATTATCTGGGAGGCTGGGCTCTATGAGAAGTGTGACATCAGGATTGGAGGAAGACTCATCAACAATCTACGTTATGACACAACCCTGCTTGCTGAAACTGAGGAGGACCTGAAGTGCTTGCTGCAGAAGATCAAGGACTACATTCTTCAATATGGATTGAAGCTCAACATTGAGAAAACAAAGATTCTTGCCGCTGGACTGATTGGTATAGTATTATGATAGATGATGAAGAGCTTGATATTGTTGATTGATTCCGTTTGCTTGACTCTACAATCAACACCCTTGGTACCAGCAGCCAGGAAATTAAAAGATAAATTGCACTGGGAAAGTCTGCTGTCGGAGAACTCTCCAAAGTACTGAAGAGCAATGATGTAAGTCTGGAGACTAAAGTGAGCCTGATGCAGGCCATGGTCTTTGCAATCACTTGCTATGCATCAGAGAGCTGGACAATGACTAGGGATGATAGAAGGAGAACTGATGCCTTTGAGCTTTGGTGCTGGAGAAGAGTATTGAATATACCACGGACTGCTAGGAGAACAAACAAGTTCATCCTGGACAGGGTGAAGCCATGCTGCTCCTTTGAGGTAAGGATTCTGAAGCTTCATATGACATACTTTGGACATGTTGCAAGGCTGGATTAGTCCTTGGAAAGGGCTGTCATGCTTGGGAGGGTGGAGGCACAGTGCAGCAGAGAAAGACCTTCGATGAGATGGACTGATTCAGTCACTGGGGTAATGGGAACAAGAGTGTCAGAGAAAATAAGATTGGCAAGAGACAGAGCAGGATTTAGAGTTGTTGTACATAAGGTCGCTATGAGTCACAGGTGACTCGATGGCACATAACAACAACAACAACGATAAGCTAGCCTGAGTTTAGACCTTCTTGTCACAAATTTTCCAGTCTCCTGAATCTATTTTCTCCAGTGTTTTAGCCACCATACACTAGAACGAATGACTGGTAAAATTCTGTGAGACTTTAGAACTTGTTAGTGCCTCAGGCTGGTTACTTACATCTCTAGGGACGTTTCCTTAAAGCAATCATTGTGGAAACTTTGATCTGAATAAAACTGTAAAGGCTTGTTTTCAGAGAGCAGTGGGAAGGGTATCCGGGTAGCTAAACTTCCAGCTATCGTCAGCTTCAGGAGAGAAACTGCAGGAAGAAGCAGATGTCTCACAAAAATTGTCCAAGTTTTTCAGGACAGATCTAGCCCATTAAAAGCAGGTAACTCTCTATCCAGTACTATGGGTAAGAGTAGCCACAGGCAAGTCTTTTCAAAAAGACACAGAAACCGTCAATTATATTCAAAGCAGATGGAAAAGTTTGAGTTCTTGACAGCTCTTTCCCCCTCACAAGCTAATAAGGCAGGTCACATTTCAGATTTAACCCACTTGACATTTTAATGTTCTTC
The DNA here is from genome assembly GCF_000299155.1 of Elephantulus edwardii. Taxonomy (NCBI): domain Eukaryota; kingdom Metazoa; phylum Chordata; class Mammalia; order Macroscelidea; family Macroscelididae; genus Elephantulus; species Elephantulus edwardii. The sequence goes on from NW_006399783.1 coordinate 17,157,939, forward strand.
TAATGTTCTTTCTGATCTGTGCAGATGAGGTGCAGTGTAGGTACATGCTGCTATTTATAAAGTCCTGGCAAGTGGTTTCCATCAGTATCAGCTCATCGGTTCATTAGGGTGACTTTCAGTTTGTCAGAACTTTTGGGTTTGCAAGCAGTAGTTTCTTCTTCAACCAGTACTTTCATCTTCCCCCTTTTAGAGTTGAAAAAGATAATAGGGAGACTTAATTTATTTTCCTGTGGAAAAAGCTGTTAGTTCTTAGTTGTTGTTGCAAGTTGTCATCAAATAGATTATTAGAAATCCTGAATTTGTAGTAGAAAAGCTGGTGCTTCAAACCTGACTGTACAGCTGAATGAAGAGTAATTAAATGAGTGAGACAGGTCAAAACTGGTACCCCTCCCAAATGTCCAACTACAATAAAATGGATGGAGAAATTATGGTGCATTCACTCGGTGGTGCATTCACACAGCACACAGCACACAGGAGCAATGGTTTTGTAAATCATAACCTAACTTGGGAAGGCCTGGAGAGCATTATGCTAAGTGAACTAACTCAGTCCCATAAGAATAGATACTGTATAAGATAATGTTTATAGAACGTGTATAAGGATCCAGGAGGACCATTATGGGGAGGGTGAGAGCAGAAGTATGAGGGTGGGCTGGGTGGGAGGGTGGTTCATCATAGAGTCACACAGTTTGATGGGTGGAGGGAGGAGTGGGTAAAAGAAATAGGAAAGATCCAGTGTGAAAAATAATGTATACAAATTTTGTAAGTAAACCATTATAAAACAAAGATTTTATGTAAATAAAATATAAAATGGGGAAAAAAAAACCCAAAAAAACTAAAAACTACAAAGTTTAAAACAAAAATTGTAGCCCTTAGGATGTGCTGGCTAGTGGGTGTGCAGGTGATTTTTTGTAAAGGGATTACACGTGACTGAAGATGGAAGGTGGAGAGGTTAACTTGTATCTTCATGAGCAGGCAACTGCTGGAAAAGTTATTTTCTCTTGCCACCACCACTGGCCTTTTTTTTTTTTTTTGGTTTAGTTTTTTAAAAAATTTATTATTAATTTCAATGACAATTTACAGACACTTTGGATTTCCAGTCATTCATTGTTGCACATTTTTCTCCTCCCAACCCACCCCCTTAGTTCTTTCATTGTTTTACAATCCCTCCCCCAAGGTCCACTCCACCATACAGCATTTGCTCTGGACCACTGTCACGACAAAAATACCTAATAACCTATCCCTCTTAAACAGTTTTCTCCCTCATCTGTTTCAATGCAGTATACATTATTGAACCCATCTTTCTCCGTCTCCCCCAACCCCGAGGTCAGTCCTGTTTTACAACACCATGTAGTATTTGTCCTTTTGTGACTGAGATACTTCACTCAGCATAATGTCCTCCATGGTCACCCATTTTGAATAATATTGCATGAGTTCCTTGTTTTTCAATGCAGCGTAGTATTACATTGTGCGAATATATCACAGCTTCTCTAGCCATTCGTTTGTTGATGGGCACTTAGGTTGTTTCTAACTCCTTGCTATTGTGAACAAGGCCTCAACAAACATGGATGTGCATACCACTGGCCTTTCAAGGACATTTTTGCCTCTTTCTGAAAGTCTAGTGTCCCCAGATGACACAGCATTAACCATGCTTCAGAATTTAATCTTACTTCAGTACTTACTTTTTCTTCTCCATGTTTCTATCTGAATTTCCCTCCAGTACAGTGTTGACATTCTCCAGGTTATGTTTTGCTCTTTGGCTCCTCTTTTTCTGACTTCCACTTCGTCAGGAGGCACTAGTCCTTGGGAAAAGTAGAGGATCCTCAAAAGGAAGACCTTGAATGAAATGAATTGACACAGCGACTGCAATGCTGTGCTAGAACAAGGTGGATGGAGGTGGTGAGGATGGCACAGGATAGGGCAACATTTCAATCAGTTGCTCATAGGTTCTCTTATGAGTCCTAAGTTGAGTGGACGGCACCTCAAACCAACAGCATGAGCCAATTTTTATTTTTGTGCCATCATCCTTCAGTTAAGAACTTTAAACCAATATTTCTAGCTTTTTTTTTTTTAAAAAAAAAAAAAGCCCAAATCATTCATATTGATTCTACCTCATGAAGATCACATGTGGGCCAGGTTGGAATGTCATAGTTTTCAATGACTGATTTTCAGGAAGAAGATTGGCAGCCAAGGCACGCCTGTGTGGACTTGAAATTCCAACCTTTTTCCTCGGTAGCCTAGTGCTTTAAGCTTTTTCACCACCCAAGGACTCCATTAGTAGTTGTTGTTGTTTGGTGCCGTTGAGTCGTAGACGACTCATAGCGACCCTATGAACAAACGGCCTGAGCACTGTTCGTACATAGAGTTTCCGGAGGCAAGCCATTTCGGAAGTGGATGCCACTCCTGCTTCCACCATTAGTAGTAGAGGGGTCCTTATGTCCTGGCAGAGTTCCCACTGGGTTTGTGTACCCACAGCTAACTATATGATCTTTCTGTCTATTTATTCTGTGGAGTCATTATCTAAATATATCAGGGAAAGAGGGTGATGCTTAGGGATCGTCTCTGAATTGCTGCTTTGCCCCTTGCTCTTTTACATACATCTATCTGATCCTGAGGATGCTCTGTGAGGTCACTGTTAATGTCATGCTTTACTGATGAGGAGAATGGATAGGTACTTAGCCAAGGTCACCCATTGGTGAATTGGCCTGTCTAGGAGTATAGTTTTGGTTTTGGTTTTTTTTTTCTTCTGGCTTTAAGTTCATCCCAATTTCCATTTTTCTTATGCCTCTTATTGCTCTCATTTTTCTGCTTAATATTGTCCTTAAACTAATGCTTCTAAAAGAAGTTTTCCTTAATTTAGACTTCAAAACCAACACCCAGCCTCCACTCATCATCCCCTCAAAGTAAATCCTTTACTCTTTATTCACAGTGGGGCTTGTGCTAGTATTTCCCTTAATTCTGTGTTCTTTATATCTCTTCAAAGGCTTGTTGAGCAGAGGAGAAAAATTGAGCTCTGCCTTCACTGTAGAGTTTGGCTGATGACACTGACACCATTTGTCAAGAGTACAGGCTTAGCAGACTTATGGAAAACGTCAAAATACAGTGAAACCTGTGAGAACTGGAAATGCACATGGGCTGCCTTGTTTCTCTTGATCTCACAAGCTTTTAATCTTTCACAGGGTGCACTCAAACTTACCTCTTTTATATTGCTAATAGTTTAAAATACTCGTCTTGTTCTAACACATTTCTGCCTTTTTGAAGTTCTGGCGTTAGCAAGTTTTGTTGCATTTTCAACTTAACTCCTTTCTCTCTCTCTCTCTCTCTCTCTCTCTCTCTCTCTCTCTCTCTCTCTCTTTCATTGATACTTTAATGAAAGTTTATACAGAACTTGGATTTCTATTCATTCATTGTTTCACATTTTCTTCCCTGCCCAGTCCCCTCCCAGTTCACTTCTATCTTTGAAAAAAAATTCTTTCATTGTTGTACAATCTCCACCTCCTCAGTCCACTTTACTATGCAGCTCTTATTCTGGACAGTTGTCATGCAAATAATACCTAATCATATATTCCTTTTAAGCAGTTCTACTCATCATCTATTTCAATGCAGTGTACATTATTTATCCTCTCTTTTCTTAGTTTCCCCCAATGCCCATGTTAGTTCTATTTTATAACAGTGTCACTATTTAGTATTTGTCCTTTTGTGACTGAGATGTTTCACTCAGTAAAATGTCCTCCAGGGTCACCCATTTTGTAGAATATTTCATGAGTTCCTTGTTTTTCAGGGTTGAATTCCATTGTGTGAATATACCACAACTTCTCTATACATTTGTTTGTTGATGGGTACTTGGGTTGTTACCATCTCTTTGCTATTGTAAACAACACTGGATGTGCATATATTTGTTTGGATTGCAGTTCTGATTTCTTTAGGGTATATTCTCAGCCAAAGGTAATATAGCCCTGGTGTATCCACTTGCTGTACAGTGGTAACTTGTGGTTGCTGTGAAGCTGAACACTGTGCTATTGATGGGTCAAATGTGTTAATGGTTATCCATGGCGGACAGTGCTGAGTTAAACTCCCCTATTAAAACAAGCTTGGAAGCAGGAGGGGCATCAACTTCCATAATATCTTGCCTCCAGTAACCCTATGAGCCTGTAGAGAGGATGAAAGTCACACAGTATTGAGGACTTTCCTTCATAGGGTCGCTATGAGTCGTTCTACAATTCGATAGCACTTAACAACAACAATATATTCCCAGTAGTAGAACTTATCTCATTTCTGTCCAGTCAGAATTAACTCATAGTTGACCTTCCTGTGGGTTTTCAGAGACTCTAGATCTCACTGTGGGACATTGCTCACCTTTCTTCTAAGGAGTAGCTGGTGAACTCGAAACCCCATCTTTCTGGTTGGCAGTGCAACTTTTACCCACTAGGCCATCAGAGTCCCTTACTACATTTTACATGTTGCTGTGTGTACCATACAACTGACCCAGAAGTGACCCTGTGATGGGTTTTCAAAGGCAGTTAATTGAAAGGGAGGAGATTAAAAAAAAAAAAAAAAGAAAAAGAAAGGGAGGAGATTGTTAATCTTTTTTGAGCAATGTAGCTGGTAGATTTGAAACACATAACTTTGAATTGCCAGTACAACTCCTTCTCACTAAGCCACCAGAGCTCTCTATATTTTCCTTATATAACAAAGGGAAGAATACTGTTAAACCGAAAATATAAAACTTTCCTTACATGTTTATTGGTTAAATTGTTCTTTTTTTAGGAACTTTTAAAATTGTTGTTATTGTTGTTGATTGCCATCTAGTCAATCACAACTCATTGCGACCCTATGAACCAAAGGCCTGAAGCTCTTCCACAATCACGACCATTTTTCAGTGTTCACAGAATTTCCAGAGGCATGTTTTTTAGGAAGTAGATGCCACTCCTGCTTCCAAACCTGCCTTAAACTGGGAGCTCCACCAAACACTGCCCATCATAGGTAACTCTTATGGCACTTGACACTCCAATGGCACAAGATTCAGTATCAGAGCAACCCCAGGTTACCTCAGTACAGTAAAAAGACAGAAGAGTGCTGTACCACTTAGAAGAATGTTCCTCCAAAATAAAATAACAACCAACTTTTAAATATAAATGCTTTGCCTGAGGTAATGTTGATTCTAGATATGAGGCTTAAATAAAAAACAGCCAATATAGTACGTTTTTGTTGTTATGTGCCATTGAGTTGCCTGCAACATGTAGCAACCCTATGTACAGCAGTTCTCTTCCCTGTCTTGAGCCAGTCTCACTAATTCTGACACACCAACTTCTATTGCCCCAGTTACTATATCAATCTGTCTCATCAGGGTCTTGCTATCCTATGCTGTCCCTCCATCCTTTTGAGCATGATGTCCTTCTCCAAGAACCAGTCTCTCCTGGCCGCGTGCCCAAAGTGAGATGGAGCTTCAAAATCCTAGCCCTCAAAGGAGATATTTGGTTTCACCCTCTCCAAGACAGAACAATTTGTTTTCTTGGCAGTCCTTCAAGACTCTTCTCCAGCACCACAACTCAAAGGCATCTGTTCTTAATTTGTCATCCTTAGTCATTGTCCAGCTTTCTGAAGCATAACAAGTAATTGATAAGACCATGGTCTTGACCAAGCACACCTTCATATCTAGACTGACATCGTTGCTTTTCAGCACTTTAGAGAGGTCCATGACAGCAGATTTTCCCAATGCAATATGGATTGAGGCTCAATATTAAGAAGACAAAGATTCTCACCACTGGACCAATTGGCAACATCAGGATGGATGGTGAAGAGATTGAGATTGTTCACAGCTTTGGTTGGCTTGACTCCGCAGTCAACACTCTTGCACCAGCAGCCAGGAAATTAAAAGATGTATTGCGAAGTGAAAGTCTGCTGTTAGGGACCTCTCCAAAGTGTTGAAGAGCAATGGTGTCTCTCTGGAGACAATTGTACATCTGATACAGGCCATGGTCTTTACTAACTCTTGCTATGCATCAGAGAGTTGGACAGTGACTAAGGAGGATAAAAGGAGAATTGATGCCTTTGAGCCTGTGGTGCTGCAGAAGAAGATTGAGGGTACCATGGACTCCTAGGAAACAAACAGATTCATCCAGTAAAGGGTAAAACTTGGCGGTTCCTTGGAGGCATGGATTCTGAGGCTCCATCTAACATACTTTGGACATGTTGTAAAGAGGGACCAGTCCTTGGAGAGGGACATCATGCTTGGTAGGGTGGAGGGACAGCGCAGGAGGGGAAGGCCCTCTATGAGATGGATTGATTCAGTGACTGGGGTAATTGGGATGGGTGTGTTGGAGACTGTACGATTGGCACAGGACAGAGCAGAGTTTAGGGCTATTGTACACAGGGTCGCTATGAGTCGCAAGTGACTCAACGGCACATAACAACAACAACAACAACATTCATCTATTGATTCCCTGACTGCTGGTGTTAAGAATGTTACGCTGCATTGAAAAACAAGGAACTTACACACACTGAAAAAATATCACAGCTATATTCTTTGGTCTTCCACCTGGCGGCCACCTGCTGATGTGACACCAGAGCGTGACCATTGGCAGTGGCTGGGGCGGGCTCTCCCTCCTGCTTTCCCATTCCGTAGGTGCAGCCCAGCCAGGGAGGAGGAGTGCAGAGGGCAGTATTACTGTAAGGAAACACAAGGACATACCAAGAGTGGGATTCGGGAGGGGGAGGGTGCTGATTTGGGGTTTCTTTTGTGTAGGTGTCTTTTGTTTGTTTCAAATTAGTAAGCGGTGTGTGGTGTGGTTTTGCTGTTGTTATTTTACTTGATTCTGGATAATGCGCAAAGGATGGGTTGAGCTACTCACAGGTGCATACTTCCATATGTCTGCAGGAGAGGCTCAGCTGTAGATGATCCTGCCGTCCATGACTTCATTGGTAACGTTCTACTAATGGAGCCATGGAAGGATTATGTGTGTGGATATTTTTTTTTTACACAAGTCCTTTCTGTATCTATTATGTTGATGCCTCTGTAATTTGGATGAGATTTACAGCTATAAATGTGTTCTGAGGAAGAGAAAAATGTGTACAGCCTCCTGTACCTTTTATCTTTTAAGCCCTCGGCATCAGTAAAGGAGGAAGATATTGGAAACCTTAATGAAAAGCTGCTGTTCATGATATTTGTGTGTAGTGAGCTGACTGTAGTATTTTACTATTGTCTGTTTAAAGAAAGAAGAAAACTGTATATCATTTTCCAATTTTATTGTATTTAATTGGTACAGATTTTTGTGTGTTTTAGAACACAAATGGTTTAATTCGGAAAAAAAAAGAAAAGCAAGGAACTCATGCACTATTATTCAAAATGGGTGACCCTGGAGGACATTATTCTGAGTCAAATATCTTAGTCACAAAAGGACAGACACTGCATGGTGCCACTGTTGTAGAATGAGACTGACATCAGGGTGGGGGTAAGTTTGAGAAAAAAATTGATAAATTATGTATACTGCATTGAAGCCGATGAGGGAGAGAACAGTTTAAAAATAATATATTTTAGGGCATTATGATTATCATAAGAGTTTGGAATGAGGGTTTCAGAGTGGAGTATACTCAGGGTGAGGGTGGGAGGGTGCGAGGGAATTGTATACCAATGAAGGAGATTTTTCTTTTGCTTTTAAAGAAGAGCGAACTGGGGGTGGGGGTGGGATAGGCGGGGAGAAAAGTGCAACAGTGAATGAATGGAAATCCACAATCTCTGTAAATGTTCATTGAAATTAATAATAATAATTTTAAAAAAGGGGGGCAAAGAGTGTTAACTGTGGAGCCAAGTAAGTTGTAATTGTCAACAACCTCAATCTCTTCTCCATCTATCATGGTGCTGCCAATTGGCTCAGCGGCGAATAGCTTTGTCTTCTTGATGTTGAGCTTCAATCCATATTGAAGATTACAGTCCTTTACCTTCTGCAGTAAGCACTTCAGGTCTTCTTCAGTTTCAGCAAGCAAGGTTGTGTCATCTTCATATCATAGGTTGTTGATGTGCCTTCCTCCAATCTTAAAGCCCTCATAAAACCCTGCTTCCCAAATAATCTGTTTTGCGTACAGACTGAGAAATTATTGGGGGAGGGGGGCAGGGAGCAGGATGCATCCCTGATGTACTCCTTTCCTGATTTTGAATCATGTAGTGTTTCCTTGCTCTTCACAGATTACAAATTGCATGCTTACATTTCAAAAACAATGGTAGGATAATTCATAATTCTAGCTAAAATATTTCTCTATAGGGAAAATGGGTGAACCAAGTGTTGGGACAGGAGTGAAAACTAGACTTCCTTGAGTATACCTTTTTTATATGCTTTGCTCAGGAATCAGATACATATTCTGCATAATGACATGGCACTATGAAATCTAAGGTAAATTTATCAAAACCAGACGGGAGGGGGTGGGGGATTGTATACCAATGAAGGAATTTTTCTCTTGCTTTTCAAAGAGAGGAGCAAACTGGGGGGGGGGGGCGGCAGGGAGAAAAGTGCAACAATGAATGAATGGAAATCCAAAATCTCTGTAAACGTTCATTAAAATTAATAAAATCAACTTTTAAAAAAAAAAAAAAAAAGCAGACAGGAATGAAACCAGTGATACCAAAAATGTATATCCAGTTAATGGCCTAATGGCACAGAGAGAAGTATTCCAAGTGATTTTAAAAGGCTTTAGTCACCTCAGTGATATTTCTCCCCATTTCCAAAAACCCCAGTCTAATGAGGACCAAACATCAGACAAATGGGCCCAGTGGTTACCTTTTCTTGGAGCCATCTTTAAAAGTAGATGTCAGGCTACTAGGTCCTTCAGTTGCTCATACTGTTACATGGGAAGTTCAGTGGTAAGACTTTAACCTTCCACGAGGGAAACCCAAGCACATGTCTCAGCCAGTTCATCCCGCTCTCTACCACCACCCAGTGCTGAATGACCCAATAAACAGGCTTCCTGACTAATTTGTAGTAAATGATTTCACATGTTTCCACCACATAAAAGGTTTAGACTGGCACCCGTGTCTCTTCCAATCCCACACTATGTTCCTATAAAATCAAAGCCTCTTTATCCCTAACAGAGGCAGAGTGTGCTCCAGTGGCTTAGGAAGTAAGAACTTACACTGCTTGAGATTTGAATCCACCAGCTGCTTGTTTATTTGCACTTACTTGCCAGTCTGTGGTGAATGAATTTTCACAGCATGGATTAGTAAGTAAGCTTGATTATAGTGATAGTCACCCCTGTCTGTCAGTGGAGGCTTGTGTGTTTCTCTGAGGAGACTTCACTGGAGCTTCTAGACGAAGACAAACTAGGAAGAAAGTCCTGGTGATCTGCTTCCAAAAACCAGGCAATGAAAGCTCAATGGATAAAAATGATGTGGAGTACAATGATTATAAGGGTGGTTAAGGGCCAGGAAGGACTGCACTGGTTGTGAATGGGGTCACTATGAGTCAGTTGGGGCAGGAGCCACAGGAACATCTCAGCAGCCCTTATAGCACAGCACAGGGAAGGTTGCTATTGATTTTAAATACAACACATGACTCAAAACAAATTGATTAAAATCAGAAGTTTTAACCTTGTGGAATATCTTTACTTTAAAATTTAAATCCCAGAGCTAATTAGTGTTGGGGGGGTGGAAATCCATAAATCTCACTAAGTAATTAAAAGCAAAGTCATAGAGTGTTTTTAAAGTCTGAGGAAAGTTTGATCTTGAAAAAAAAAATGAACAAACTTTCAAGTGATCCTGTTCACAGCCCAACTCCCTGACACCTCATTAGTCCCATTGATTCCATATAATTCAGACAATTTCCTGCAAGGCAACTAATTAGAAGACTGGCTGAAAGATGGGAGATGCACTGATCCAGTCTTTTGCAAGTTTTGTATTGATTAGCTCCCTTCTTCCCAGAGCCTAAGGATACAACTAATTCTGAGTATTAGGATTAGAAAGCCTTAGAAAAGACAAGAACTGAATCGGAACTAAACAATGAGTAGAGGTTGCCAGGTAACAATAAAGAAGAGGCCAGGAAGAGAAGGCAAAAACAAAGCCTGTGCAAAGACCCTGAGGCACAGTGTGCACCATGTGTATTGTATGGGAACTTTGTGGTCAGAAGAAAATTGTGAGAGGGTGACTAGAGATTGAAATCTAGTCCCTTGCTTTGGAGATATTTTCTAGATCTCTTCTTTTTTTTAAATAAAATTTTTATTGTATACTGGTTTACTTTAAAAGTCCGTATACACTGTTGTGTTTTCACACCAGATCTTTTCCTTTCCTTCATCCACCTCTCCATCCACCTATCAAATTGTGTGACCTATAGTTAAGATTAAGTCTCCCCAACCCCCATCCAGTCTCTTCTTTTGAGAGGCAGTGCCTAGCCTACTTCTGGGCAGAAGGGAGTTTGAAGAGAATTGGTAATGTGTGAAGCAATTACTAATTTTCAAACACTGTCCAAGGCATTTGTCGTAGCTTCTCATTTAATCCTCATAGTCCTATGAGAAATACGGTGCTTTGTTTTCCTTACCAATGAATAGGATAAAACCCTCAACATATCCTTGTGAAAGTCAAGTCATGAACAACTAAGACTGAAAACTAATTGATGCCTTTAAATAGCGATGTAGAAAAAGAAACTGAATATACCATGGGCAGCTAAAAGAACAAACACATTGGCCTTACAAGAAGTGGAGCCAAAACACAGCAGACAGTGAGCCTGGTGCAGGAAGGACCAGGTTTCCATTAGTTGTGCATAATGTCAATGTGAGTTTGGAGTTAACTTGGCGGCACCTAACAAAAAGGACAACCATCTTGACAAAGGCAAGCAGACACATCTTTCTCCTGTCAAACATCTGGTGGGTTTGAATTACCAACCTGTGGTTAGCAGGCAAGTGTCTAATCACTGTGCCACCAGAAACCCTCATCATATACACAGTGTTACCGTTTTACAGGTGGGGAAACTGAGAGTTAGAAGTGGCTTGCTTGGGGTGATGTTGCTGGGAAGAGCTGAGCTGGGATTGGTGCCCACACATGTTTTTCCAGAAAGCTCTGAGTAGCAGATCAGGCCGCAGTCCTTCTGTCTCCATTTTAATTAATATTGGTTATAGTAGGGAGCTCTGGTGGCCTAGTGGTAATAAGCTGCACTGTAATCCCAAAGGCAAGCAGTTTGATTACACCAGCTGCTCTGAGGAAGAAAGATGGGCAATCTCCTCCCATGTGATTTACTGCCTCTGAAAACCCGTTGGCGGGTCAGCTATGGTTTGGTTCTGACTTGATGGTACACCACAACAATAGTAGTAAGAATGGATTTAAAGTCAGAAAAACCTGAATTAAAGCAGAAAGCTTTGACCCTGATTAGTTGCCCTCTGAGCCTCAAAATTATCATGTAATTGTTGCTGTTGTTAGGTGCCCAGGAGTTGACTCCAACTCATTACAACTCCATGTACAATGGAAACCCAGCCTGGCCTACACCATCCTTATCATCTCTCCTGGGCTTAAGCCCATTGTTACAGCCACTGTGTCACATTATGAGAGCCTTCGACTGTGTTATTGATTCTTTAATTTTCCAAACATCAAGTCTTTCTCCTGGGTCTGGCTTCACCTAAGCAACATGTGCACAGTGTGGGAGATCAACTCATGTCCAGGACTCCTTGAGCATCTGTAGGTCCTATATTGCTTGGACATTACATTTTCCAGGCATAGGGACCTAAGTCCTAATAAATACCCTTCTCTCTTGGCATTTCTTTCTGGCTGATTTACAGGCCACATTCTAGGGAAACTCGCCTTACATTGCATCAGCTCACAGGAGACTCACTACAAAACTACTACATTGCATTCTATCAATACATACATCTTGAAGGAGGACACAAGTCAATCCATGACAACTATAGAGAGAGAAAAAAATAAATTCTGAGCAGCCAGGATATAGAAAAGGAGCTAATGGAGTAGTTTGGAGGGAGTTGTCCTGCCTACTCAAAGATGATGACTCTCTTGTGGTTTGAATCCACCAGCTGCTCTATGGGAGAAAGAAGGGTAATCTCCTCCCATGCAGTATACAGCCTCTGGAAGGCCAGTGGAGGGTTGGCAATGGCTTTATGATATGGGAAAGATGGTGTCATCTTTCTATTCTCTATAGACAGTATCACACAATTTTGTAGCAAACCTGTGCGAATGAAAAGGAACTTACAGGTGTACCGGGCAGTTTGTTAACACCAATGTTACATTATTCTGGATTTGTGCTGTTATGTAACTTGTCAGCTTTCTTAATTTTTCACTTTTTAGTGATTTTGTAATTTATCCCAGGTAAGTATTTCTGTGAATTTCTACTTCTTTTATGTACACACAGCACCTGTCACTTGGCAGGTGCCCGGTAACTTGCCACCATCCCTTTGCTTCCATGGTGAGAAGGTTCAGGTCCATATCTTCACAAGACAGATGTGCACAGAGTCCAACATCTCCAGGGCAAACCAATAACCAGCATCACGCAAGTCTTCACCCTCATCACCCAGGTTCTATTATAGGGTCTGAAGGTAATAGAACTTGGACATGGGCAGAGGAGTTAAGAGCAGATGGGGACAGCTGACAGCTCCTTCTCACAAGTCTGGTGATTAATAGCAGAGAGTTTTAGGTGAGCTGATTAATGAATCTAACAGACTCCCAAGTTTTAATTAGATAATGTTTGCTATCCTACCTCTGACTCCACTAATCCAGCTCTGTGGAGCTCAGCCAAGCCAGGGAAGAGATCAGGAGCAGGAAGAAGTCAGGAATACTGTTTCTTCTCCTGCCATCCTCCTTTGGAAGTGAGCTGAATCAGAAAGGCTTTTGTTTCCTTCCCTCTAGGAACAACATAAGAAAACAAAGAAAAGCTAATTCCTACATTAAGACAGCAAAGAACTGTCAATTTTTCAAAAGGAAAGGAGAGGATGTCTGGATTCTTGATAGATTTGCTGTGGTGTCTCAGGGCTGGCAGGTGACAATGTGGGAAGTCTTCAGGAATTGGGATCAGGTTGATTTGCTTCTCTGGAGGAAGAAGCCAAGGCTGGGATGACTGGACCTTTTAGATGACAGAAGGGCATCAGGTACCAAGGAGGCATCAGGAAACAGATATAAGTCCTGCTTTGGTCAGGCATGCTGAGTCTGAGTGTTCATTCCAATCTAGGCTAGGCGATGTGGGAAAGGCTGCTCTTCTTCACTGAGCCTCAACTACCACTTTGTAAAACACCTACCTCTCAGCCTGACTAGTATTAAATGAGATGATCTGGGTGAAGTGTCAACTTTATTAGTGTTTTCAACTCTCAGTGACTCCATAGAATAAAAGGATAAAACTTTGCTGCATCCTGCATCATCCTCACCATTTTTACTGTGCTTAAGGCCACTGTATCAATCTACTTTGTTGAGAAAAGTCTTCTTGTCATTGACCCTCTAGTTTGACAAGCACGATTGGTCAATACATGCTCTCTTCCTTTAGTGACTAAGATAGGCAATCACACGTGTGATTTACTGCCTCTGAAAATGTGCTGGAGGGTCAGCTATAAGAGAGTTCTAACTCAAGGGCACATAACAACAACCAACAGCAAAGCAGTGAAAAAACAGAAACTGCTTAATTGTTATCTATTAGTGAAACACAAGGGGCTCTCTGGTGGCTTAGTGCTAAGGAGTTGTGCTGCCAACCCAGAGGTACGTGGTTCAAATCTACCACCTGCTCCCAAGTTGGGAGAGTCTTCTATAGAAATAAAAAAGTTATAAACAAAATTAGGCATGAAAGTGAGTATTTAGGATAAAAAAAGAAATGATACAGGCAGCACAAATACAGAAATAATAAAACATCTGTATGAACTGCCTGACCCATCTCTATAATCCTTTGGTTCCTACAATTCTTATTATAAAGGTTTTAAAAATATTTTCTGTAGAGAGACTAGAAAGACATTTCAGTGCTTCATATACCATGGTTGATCAAAATTTCTCTTTCATTATTCATCCTTTTAAAAAGTTTCTTTCATCTCTAAAAATCATTATTATCCTGAAAAGTCATGTGGATACTTAAAGTTGTTATCGAATTAGGGACACTTCTTTCAGTTACTTTGAAATATGTGAGCTAAAATATTTGAGAGACATTTTTTTAGGTCAAGTTCCTCATCACTAAACTCAAACCAAAACCATTACCTTTGAGTTGATTCAGATTCGTAGCTGAACCAATAGGACAAAATAGAACAGCCTCTTGGGCGTTTCTAAGACTAAATCTTTACGGAAGCAGATTGCCCTGTCTTTCTCCTGTGAAGTGACTGGTGGTTTTAAACTGCTTACCTTTTGATTATAATCCAAATGCATTCTCCACAATGACACCAGCGTGTCTTTTCTTATCTTTGGATTGAAGATAATTTTATTAAGTAAGACGTTTTACTTATAAATTTTGTGTGTTTGCTTGTGTGTGAAGATCAAGTACATAATTATGTTTATGTGTGAAGAAAAGTGCAATATTACTTACGCATCCCAGGCAGAGAGGTCTGTGAAGATCCTGTGACTTGGGGAACACGGATTTTAACAGAAGAATGGAAGGCCAGGAAAGATCAGAGAGTAGGGGAAAGGTACAAATAGAATCTGAGGAGGCAAATCTCAAACATAAAATAGCCAGTGGCATTCATGGGTTTGTTCTCCTGTGTAGTTTTCTATTTGGTCCTTCTGTCCTCCTTCCCTCATTTTCTAATTCCCTCCACTCAATCTAATCCAAGTAGTTGGTAGTGATTCCAACTCATGACAACCCCATGGATGTCAGAGTAGGACTGTGCACCGTGGCAAGAAGCTGTACTGGAGTTCTGAAGGAACGTGGTTCAAAGTCCACCAGCTGCTCCACAGGAAAAGGATGGGCAGTCCTTCCATGTGATGAACCACCTCTGATGTCAGGTATGGGTGGGTTCTGACTCGATGGTACATAACAATAACATGCAGGGCATCAGAGGATTTTGGGGGTGGAGTGGGTAGCGCAGGAGCTCTGCTGGGCCTCTCTGACAGTTTGAACCCACCAGCTGCTCTGCAGAAGAAAGATCTGCAATTCCCTCCTGTGCCATTTACAGACTCTGGAAACTGGCTGGAGTGCCAGCTATGAGTCTGTTCTGACTCAACAGCATGGAGGTGAAAGGTTTTTGGTTTTTAAAAAGATTGTGTGGAGACTGAGAAAGATGGAATAAATTATGTGTACTGCATTGAAACAGGTGTGAGAGAGAGAGAACTGTTTAAAAGGGATATGTGATTAGGTATTATTGTCATGACAGGAGTCCAGAGCAAAGGCTGCATAGTGGAGTGGACTTGGAGGTGGGGGGTGAGGGATTGAGTAACAATGAAAGACTTTTACTTTTCAAAGAGAAGAAGGAACTGGAGGGGAGTGGTGGGCAGGGAGAAAAGTGCAACAAGGAATGAATGGAAATCCAAAGTCTCTGTAAACTTTCATTAAAATTAACTAAAACAAAAAGATTTCTCACCTTTCTGCTAAAGAAGATGAGAAACTTTGAAAGTTTTTGTTTTGGTAGCAGTTGGGAGGGTGGTGGAGGCTATATGACATAGAACTATCATTAGTTACATCAAAAATGGCATTTTTGTAGATTTTCTTTAACTTTAAAAAAATTATTATTCTAGTTTATTTCTAATATTCAAATGCATTGTTTTCCAGAACAGATTCTTCCAATTTCCCTCACTCCCTCACCCATCAAATGGTACAACCCCATGATTAAACCCCCCTCCCCCCTGCACATCCTCATCCCTCTGCTTCCACCCTCTCCTCGCTTGGATCCTTGTACTCATTCTACAATAATGGTTTTATATAATATGTGTCTTTATGGGACTGAGTTAGTTCACTCAGCATAATGTTCTCCAGTCCCTCCCAAGTTAGGTAATAATTTACAAAATCATTACTCCTGTATGCTGTGTAGTATTCCATTTTGTGAACGTACTGTAATTTCTCAATTCAGTCATTTATGGTTGGACATCTGGGCTGTGCCCATGTTCTTGTGATAGTGAAAATGCTGCTGTATTTGAGGGCTGTAAATGGAGACTTCTTTGCTCAACATAATTTAGTTGTTAAAGGGAATATTTGGCTGGGAAAAACCAATTTATTATTGTTTTTATGTGCCATCAAGTCACTTATGACTCATAGTGATCCTATGAACAAAGGCTCTGAACCTAATCTTATCCTGAGACAACATCACCATCTCTGTCACACCTGCCCCCTTTGCACAGCCACTGTATCAATTCATCTCATCCAGGGTCTTTCTCTCCCTTTTAAGCATGATATCCTTCTCCAAGGACTGGTCTTTCCTGGCCACATGCCCAAAGGATGTGATAAGAAACTTCAAAATCCTTGCCTCCAAGGAGAAACTTGATTTCATCTTCTCCAAGATAGACCTGTTTGTTCTCTTGGCAGTTCATGCTATGTTCAGTACTCTTCTCCAACAGCACAACTCAAGGAAATCAGTTCTTCTTCTGCCATCCTTAGTCATGGGCTCTTTGCAGATCTGTTCATCTAATGCAATTATCTACTAGCATGAAACAGACTGATTATCAGACAACAGTTTACTGTTGAGTCTTGGGTCAAGTAGTCTTATGACATCTATCTCCATGTGCCACCTCCATCTTGAAAAGCTTGTCATAACCCCCTTGAACCCAGATCCTCAATGGTATTAATATTTTCTGGCATCCTTTTTTTAAAGACACTGCTAAGACTTTTTGAAAGTGGTGTGCTGAATTTCTGTGATAGAGTCTGATAAAGTTTCACTTTATTCTGTTAACAGTTTGGTGGTGAGCTCTTAGTAAATTAACAAGATCAAATAGTGAAAAAGCCTCTCAAGCTGAAGCATGAAAGGACTGGAAGAGGAAAAGGAATGTGAGTTCTTGTTTCAGAGGCGAGTCTCATGATGCATTTACATCAATAAGAGCGAGGGTTATTCACAAGCTTGGTCTCTAGTCTTGTTTTCTGCTCTACTCTCCATCTCTCCCACCCCCAGCCCCCGGCTCCCATTCTTCCCATCACTGTGTAGTGATCGGAATCCCAATCCAACAAAAGCACATGCCATCAAGTCAATTCTGACTCATGGTGATCCCACATGTGTCAGAGTAGAGGTTTGCTGCTAAACCCCTTGCTAGAATGTCCAAAGTTTGCCTCACATAGCCAGGTTTTATCGCCTTCTTCAGATCAACTCTCTCCTTCCTCAACAGAGACAGTGATATCACGTCCAACAACCAGTAGAACAAGGATGTGGGAACTGTTAAGACACATGAAGAACACACCGAGAAGGAAGAGACATTGCTGGGAAGGAGCCTGAGGACCAATATCTATCTATAGGAGAATAATCATTTACTCATTCATTTAACCAGCCAGACTATGGCAAAATCTTTCTGAGCATCTCCTCTGTGCCAGGCTGCTTTGAGTCCCAGGGACACAGAGATAAGTTTGAGCAGTTTCCAGTACAACAGGGAGACAGAGAGTGGGAAGTATTTGATAGCCAAGGCATGCAGAGAGACTGTGGGGGCAAGGTCTGCATCCGCTGGTGACATCTGAGTGGAGTCCTGCAGAACTAGAAGGAACATTCCTTCCCTGGGGACTAGATGCCATCAGTGAAAATGCAGGTGCTGAATTTCAGACAAAGGACAAGCCTCTTTCATTCAGCTTATTTCTCAGCTGTGCCAGATCCTGAAGCTGCAAAGATTAAAAAGACACAGTGCCTGCAGAGAGGTACAGGACAGAGGTGGTGGGTATGGTCTGAAGTGAGCCTGCAGGAATTTGGCTCAGATCTTAAGAGTACAGAGAAGCAGGAAATTGGAATAA
The DNA here is from genome assembly GCF_000299155.1 of Elephantulus edwardii. Classification (NCBI taxonomy): domain Eukaryota; kingdom Metazoa; phylum Chordata; class Mammalia; order Macroscelidea; family Macroscelididae; genus Elephantulus; species Elephantulus edwardii. The sequence continues at coordinate 17,175,740 of NW_006399783.1, forward strand.
AAGATCATCCTTTCATATCCAGAGTTTGTGGTTGGGCCCACAGCTTCAGACTGGGCTGTATGACAGCAGCTCTGTGAATCTGTGGCACAGTGAAACATGTTATAAAGAGACGAAAGTAACTCATGTCTCTATTTCCTGTAACTTCCATGTCTAACAGTGTACCACTTAATGAACTGCTTTTCTAGAATTGTACTAGACTAATTAATACCCTAAATATGGTAAAGGAGAGGTGTTGGTGATGGTGTTAGGTTCCATCAAGTATAGAATGGCTCACAGAGACACTATGAACAATGTATCTCAACCTTGCCCTGTCTTGTGCCATGAGGAAAGGGATGAGTTTTATGTCACATGCCCAGGGCTTCTGATTGAATCTTACCAAAGTCAGAGCTCAAGTGCAGGTTTCTAAAGACCCAGATAAGCACTCATCTCATTGTCAAAGGCTTCCTTCATGCACCATGTCTTCACTCTTTGTGCATCTTGAAGCGCTCAGCAGGCTTTATCTTGGGCAAAAAATTGACAGATAAGCAGGCTCTTTCTAGACACTTCCATACAATGGGAAGCCCAGGAGGCTTGATGTTAGAAGTCATGATTCAGTCCACCAATCACAGACAGCCACCAGGTCTGTGTCCCGCCCACCAGTGTAACTTCTGCCAATCAGCGAGGCCGGAGGCGGCCGCCGCCTGGCCCCGCCCCACCGACTCACGCCCTGTTCGCTTGTCAGGCTACGAATAAAGTTCTCGCGACTTTGAAAAAAAAAAAAAAAAGAAGTCATGGTTCAAGGACCCTCACTTCACCCTACAATTCCCATAACCACTTCAAAGAAATAAGTCCCTAAGAATGCCATTTAATCTCCTTGGATCTCAATTAAGAGTCTTTCAAGAATCATAAAAGACATAATTCCAACCTTGGGAGTTCTTGTAGGAATAAAAAGAGTTAGGTTGCTTGGACATAATGATAATATCAAAGGACATTGAGAACACCAACTGGCAATCTGTCAGGCACAGGATCAGCCTCTTTATGTGCATTACTTAATTTTATTCTTGCAAATACCTGCATGTGGTAATTGCTATCACTATTTATCTTAATTTTGTGGCTGGATAAGCTAACACTTCGGCAAGTTCAGTAACATCCCAACATTACACAGACAATAGCAGGGCTGGGAGAGATTCTAAAAATCTTCTCCAGCCTCAGAAACTGAAACTCATTTGGGAAAATTCACACAGAAACTGCTGATCTGGGTTTCAAGAATAGCTCTGAGATTAGTGTTGATCTCTAACTTTTCTTGACTTTTTACTTTTCTTCCTTGTATTAGTACTTATCTTGTTTCTCTCCCTCCATTTTCTTTTTCTTCTTCTTCATCTTTTGTTTGTTTAGGTAACACAGTACAAAACACTTTTTAAGATGAAGATTAGATATACAAATGATCAAGTTTTGACTATATGTCTGTGGTCATGTAACAATTAAGAAAATAAAAATAATTTTGATTCTAGAAGAATACTGAATGGACTGCTAAAACCACAAACAGACATGTCTTAGAGAAGATGTAGCCAGAGTGCTCCTTACAGGCAAAGATTATAAAGTTTCATCTTACATGCTTTGGGCACATTGTTGTTGTTGTTAAGTGCCGTTGAGTCGTAGGCGACTCATAGCGACCCTATGAACAAAAGTTCTCAGCACTTGTGTGCTTTTCATCCTTTCTCCAAGTTCATAGTGTTTCCTGAGGCGAGCTATTATGGAAGTGGATGCCACTCCTGCTTCCAAGCTTGTTTTAGTCGGGGAGCTCCACCAAACATTGTCTACCATGAGTAACCATGAACACATTTGACACATCAGTGTCACATTGTTCAGCTTCACAGCAATACAAGTTACCTCTGTACGGCAAGTGGACACACCAGGACTGTACCACCTAGAAGAATGTTTGAACAAAAACAGTGAAAAACAGGCCTGAGGACCACATGCCCAAGGGCTCTTCAGTATTTTACCATTCCAGCATGCCAAAATGCTGGAAACCTCTGGGCCAGAGACTCCCAGTTTATCTGGCAAGTCTGCTCTGCCAACACCAACTTGGCAAAAAGAAAACCACAAGTGCCTTAGTGTTCCATTCTGGCCTCTCTTCCCAAAGCCAGAGGGCCCCCCAGCTGACACTGAGACTCCCAAGACACATGCCCTTCCCCTGTAGGTATGGCCCGACATTTCTATATTTCACCATTTCGGCATGCCCAAATGCTGGCAACCCCTCGGCCAGAGACCCCCAGTTTATCTGACAAGTCCACTCTGCTGACACCCATTTGTGGGAAAAAGAAAGCCACAAGCACCCAAGTGTTCTATCCTGGGCACATTAGGAGAGGTTATTTCTTGGAGAGGTATATCATGCTTGGAAAGGTGGAGGGATGATGAAGAAATAGAAAATCCTCAATCAGATAGATTGACTCAGTGACTGCACCAATGGGCTTGAGTGTGTCAAAAACTTTAAGGATGGCACAGACTAGGATAGAATTCAGATCTGTTGTTCACAGACTGCTATGTGTTATTCTCAACTCGGTGGTACCTAACAACAACAAGAACAACAACAACTTTCCCTGTGTTCCCAAATGTTCCTTGTGCTCCTTGGCTGTCAGACTTTATTCTTCCTCACACCATTTTTCCCCTCACAGATCTAGCATGGTTTCCTATGTATAAGGGCAGATTATCCTGAAAGCAAAGTAAGCACAAACTCAATATGTGCTTGCTTTTTAATTTGTAGTGAATAATTTCATACAGGTTTCATACCAATGAAAAACATGTGGAGCTATTCAATACATATTAGTGTCTAAACATAAACCTCTGCTTACCTTGATTATTGGATGTTCCATCCCTGCTAGGAATTGTAAACATGAAAGCAAGTCTTTGATGCCATAGTAAGGTGTTATGGAATTGGAAGAGAGATGGGTACCAGCCATACTTTGAAGCAGAATTTTTGATATGGTGGGGGGAAAAATGTGAAATTGTTCACAACACACAAGTAAGTAAGCAGGCAAAAAGAAATCTGTACATATTTTGTTTATTGGTTAATCTAGCACTGCCCATGGGTTTGTGTTTTCCAGCCTTTCAGGTTCATGGAATCACAGAGTAGGTAGCCTTTATGTCTGGCTTCTAACACTTATCATGAATCATCTGAGATTTAAAGCACATACTACTGTATGTACCAATTGACTTACTGCTGAGTAGTGTTCTGTGGTATAGGTGACCCTCAAGTTCTTACATTTTCCAATAACTACAAGTGACCCAGTTTCAGTATCACATATTTTAGATTTGAGCAAGAAGCAGCCTTAATTAGCAAAATCTGAAGTTCTAAAAAGTCTTTTGTGCTTCTGTGGTGATAACCAAGCCAAATCTTTTACCATTGAGTCAATTCTCAGGCATGGTTGCCCCGTAAGTAACAGAGCAGAACTGAATTCCATAGGGTATTCTTGGTGATAATATTTGACAAAAGCACATCACTAAGCTTTTCTTCTACAATCCCATTGGATGGATTCAAACTTCCAATCATTCTGTCAGTTGCTGTATATCACAGAGTCAGAACCAACTGACAACTGACCATCCGAAGAGTTTTCAGAAGCAGTTAATTGCACGGGAGGAGATTGCTCATTTTTCTCTTCTAGAACAACTGATGGATTGATTAATCCATGCGCCTTTGGAATTGCCAGTTCGACTCCTTACCACTAAGTCAGCAGAGCGCCAGTACTTATATCACTTGCACCATCCAGGGACCTGAAGAAACTATTTTGAGGGGAGACTATACATCAGGATCAAGAAATCACTTTTCCCTCCCTGCATAGCCTGACTGTCCTCAAGAGCAGAGTGGATTCAAGGGCCTTCGTGCTCCTCTGGAGAGCGGAGGATGGGGCACGATGTGGGTAAGAGGAGAGATGGGGCAGTTATGGGCACAAAAGCAATGGAACAACTCAACTCACATTTTCTCTCCCCTTGCTCCCTCAAATTCTGGTCCTGATATGTCTCACTCTTCCCCAGGGAAGGATGGAAGGGGAACTTCTAACACAATCTGTGTTGGTCTTATCAGACCACCTTATGAGCTAATACCTGCTCACCAAACTTCGGATTGAACTAATCCACTGGCCTCTATGCTCTGGCATGGAGCAGGGTGCTGCTGTGACAAGAGATGCCACAAAATAAAAATTGCAGACACTAAAAATAGGTTGAAGTCACCTGTTCTCACTTTCTTAACTACAGGGCTTCTGTGCTGGATCAAAAAACTGAGCTAATTAACTTTAAAAGCCTCATTTGTGGGAGGAGGGAAGGTGGGTAGGCTGCCTGTAGGAGGGAAAGCACACAGAGGGGGGAAGCTTGTTGAGATGACAATCCAGTGAAGGAAATGGGGCAATGAAAGGAGGAGAAAGGAAAAGAAAAACAAAGAGATGAGTTTTACAGATGGTAGGGAGGAGGCATTAAAAATAGCAAAGGTCAAAGAGAAAGGAAGAAAGAGAGAGGTTAAGGAGGCAGGCAGTCCTGGCACTGGCTGGGCTGTTTGGAATGTGTGCACAGCATCATGATGCAGATGTGATGCCCAAAGAAGGTTGCAGTGTGTACCATTCTGTCCTCCCGGAAATGATGCCATCCAGGCAAGAGTTTGCTGAAGTGAACCATAGTACATTCTCCTCCTTCTTTCCATTGTTCATCATATCTTCTACTTATTGTCTCTTAAATTTCTCTCCCCTTTATGCTGTCCCTTCCAATCACACTCCCAGTTCAGCAGTAGCCTTGATCATTTCTTAACTGGATCCTTTACAAGCTTCTAAATATCTCATCCTTTTGGTCATTCCTCTTCCAGGATTCACCCAGGAGGCAAGGATTGTGAAGCTTCTTCTCACATACTTTTTGCATGTTTCCAGGAGGGACCAGTCCTTGGAGAAGTACATCCTGCTTTAAGGGTAGAAAGTCAGTGCAAAAGAAGTCTCTGGATGAGATGGATGGACTGATACAGTGACAAAGGCAATGGGGAAAGTATGTTGAAGGCAGTGAGACTGGCTCAGCATAGGGAAGGATTCAGAGCTATTGTATAGCTCATTATCCAATACAATGTAGACTGTTGCTATGAGCTGCAGTCAACTTGATGGCATAACAGCAACAACAACTTCCTCTATATGCATTTCCCCGCTCTAGCTACAGATATACTTCTACCACTCTACAGTTTACTAACTTCTATTTTGTATCATTGACTTGGAAATTAATGCATTTTACCATTGTGAAGAAGGTAAAAAGGTGCATGGTTGAAGAAAGTAGTAGTCTTACCTCATCATATATAGTTCTATAGTCATGACATTGCTAAAATCAAGCTCTGTATTTTTAAATAAATAAACGTTACTTAAATTAAAAAAAAAACCACAAAAAAACACCAACAACAAAACCACAGAGACACTCCTGAACAAGCTATCCAGTCATAGAAGAAAAAGTTCCATAAGAAAACATGCAAGCCTCTTTTAAATGTAGCCTTAAAGGACTATCCAGCCTCAGGGTACCTCTGGGTTTATGCTTTCAGCCTCTAGTTGACAGTCACACATGTTAACTTTGTGCACCACTCAGGGGCTTCATAGAATTAGTTGCCATTTATTTGATTCTCACTCGCTAAAATGCTTATGTACTTGAGTAGAACTGTGCTCTGGAGGATTTCAATTGGGAGTGTTCAGCAGATCACGAGGCTTTACCTCCACAGCATCTCTAGTGCACTTCAAACTCAAACCTTTGATTAACAGCCAAGTGCTTACTACAGGGACCACAGAAACTTTGCTCTGGGAATAGAAACAGAGCCAAGAATAGTGTTTAGTCCTTGGACATCCTCTATCAATTTGGCACTTGAACAATGAAAAAAGTCAGAAAATATCACATATATATCTGGATTTTTATTTCCTCTTGGAAAAGCGGGAGACTCAGAAACATTCTAATAATGTAGAACACTAGTTCTGCTCATTGCTTTTATCTTTCTTGTCCTGTGTGTGGAGCTTTGGTGGCCTACTGGCCAGAAACTACACTGCAATCCCAAAGGTGTGCAGTTTTAATTAACCAGCTGCTCCATGGAGAAGGCTGGACAGTCTCCTCCTGTGTGAATAACTGCTTCTGAAAACCTACCGGAGGGTCACTTATGGATTGATTCTGACTTGAAATTACACAACAACAACAAACAATAACATCTAAAGAAACCTTCATGGTTCAACTTTTAAATGTCCTGATGTTAACTTAAAGATCAACACTTTGAATTAAACAACTTTATTTATAAAACTCCAACAAAAATGAATAATCTCCTTCAGTAAAGATTATAGCCTATGGAAACCTGTGTGGCTGTTGTACTCTGTTGTATAGGATTGTTATGAGTTGGAATTGTCTTGATGGCATACAAGAATTGGTAAACAAGCTTGAGCATTAGGTTTCTAACTAAAAGGTGGTTGTTTTTGTTGTTGTTGTTATGTGCCATCAAGTGACCTGAAACTCATAGCAATCCAATGCACACCAGCTCTGAACTCTGCCCTATCTTGAGCCAGTCTCACTAATTCCAACACACCAACCCTCATTGTCCCAATTATTGTATCAATCCATCTCATCTGAGGTCTTCCTTTCCTGCTCTGTCCCTCCATTCTGAGCATGATGTCTTTCTCCAAGGGCTGACGTGCCCAGACTAAGTGAGGCATAGCTTTAAAATCCAAGCCTCCAAGGAGAAATTTGGTTTCACCTTCTCCAAAACAGATCTATTTGTTTTCTTAGTGGTCTATGGTATGTTCAAGATTCTTCTCCAGCACCACAACTTGAAAGCATTGATTCATCTTCTGTCATCCTTAGTCATTGTCCTGCTCTTTGACACATAGCAAGTAACTGTGAAGACCATGGCCTGGGTTAGACCCATCTTAGTCTTTAAACTGGCATCATTGCTTTTCAGCACCCTGGAGAGGTCCTTAACAACAGATTTTCTCAATGCAATTTGTCTTTTGATTTCCTGACTGCTGATGTTAAGAGTGTAGATTGTGGACCTGAGCAAGTTATAATTGTTAACAACCTCAATCTCTTTTCCATCTATCATGGTGCTCCCAATTGGGCCAGTAGTGAGAATCTTTGTCTTCTTGATGTAGAGCTTCAATCCCTGGTGAAGAAGGTTGTTGTTGTTGTTTACGGTAGAGCTGGAATGGACCCATAGCGCTGGTGGGTTTTCAGAGGCAGTTAATTGTCCAAGAGGAGAATCTACCAGTGCCTCTGTGGGAGAAAAAAGTGATGCTCTGCTCCCTTAAAGACTATTGCCTAGAAACTCTATGGGACTGTTTTACAGAGTCCATGTGAGCTGACATCTACTTCACAGAAACTAACAACCTCAAAACCTACATTAACATGGTGTAGCAGTCACAGAGGCCACCAGATGCCAGGTTCTAACAACCCTTAGTTCCAGTTCTAGTGAGCTGCACTATGCCTTCTGGAAGGTAAAATCTTGGGGAAGTGGAATGGGAAAGAGTCCTCTGTGAGTCCCAACTGATCTCTTTGAGACACTCATGTCTTTGTTCACACTTTGTTCACCTTTCCTTATCTTGTTCATTGTTGTTGTGTACCATTGAGTCAGAACCAACCCATAGCTGACCCTTCAGAGGGTTTTCAGAGGAAGTTAATTGCATGAAAGGAGATTGTTCATCCTTCTCCCGTGAAGCAGCTGGTGGGATTCATACTGTTTGCTTTCAGGCTTGCAGTGCAACTACTTGCCACATTATTCCAAATAAGCCCTTCTCAAAGTCATCTATTAGGATCAGTCTCAAGAACTAGAGCCTCCTCTGTGCTTCTATGGTGACAAGTTCAACCTCAAGGGCTGCTTCTTATTTTATTACACTAAAACTTAAAACGTTACTTTCATGTGTAGGGTATGCTTGACTCAAGCCACGGTCATTTCAATGCTTGTTAAAGCTAGACAATGAAAAAGAAGAATGAAGAAAAATTTTTTATATATATATATACACGCACATATATACATATATATACATACATATACATACACACATACACACACACACACATATATATATATATATATACTTATATATTTATATTTATATATAAAGATGTACTACCAGAACAACAAACAAAGTCTGTCCTGGAAGAAGTGAAACTAGAATGTTCTTTAGAAGCAATGATGGCGAGATTATCTAAGTTTTTTTTAGACATGTGACCAGGAGAGAATAATCTCTGAGGAAAGATATCATGCAGTCAAGTAGAGTAAATGAAATGAAAATAAGTCAATAGAAACAGGATGGATTAACATAGTGGCTGTACCATGCTCACATATATCTACTGTTGTGAGAATGGCATAAAAATAAACAATTTTTCATGTTATACATAAGATTTGTAAGAGTTGGAACAGACTAACAAAATATCTAAAATGACTTATTTTATTAGTTTCTAAATTTGTAAAGATCAGATTTTATGTCATTCAAATTCACTTGCTACTTCACATACTTCCAAATTTATTCCTTGCACATATTAAGTGTTCAATAAGTTTTTAGTCAGAAACATCTAGAATCTTTAACTTTTTAAATAGAAGTTAAAAAGGTGTAGATTCCTCATTTAAAAATAATTTTTTTTCAACATTCATTAGAGCAGGATCATCGAAGCCTAAGAAAGAAAAGTGCTGTAAAACCTTTTGATTTGAAATAGTTGAAGGGTGTGGAGGAGTGAGTATAAATGAATTATAAATATACATATATATAAAAGACTAAGTTTGAAATTATTTTAAGAGAGCAAATTATCTTTTACTTTTCGGTGTCAAAGTAAGTCTGTTGACTAAAACGAACCTAAGATTTCAGAGCTTGGGAATAAAATTGTCAAGTGGAGTTTTTCCTTAAGCCTCCTGAATTAATCTTTCATGGGCGCCTTACCATTAGAAGAAGCTGAGTCAACTCTTGTAGGAAGCTAAATAAACCACACCCCACCTGCATCCCTTTAGAACTTGACCTCTGCTTTCATAAGAGACCTATCAATAGAGATAAGAGCCTCTTCACATGCATGTACCGTTCTCTATTCCCTACTCAGCACTGTTCCTGTTTTGTTAGCCGAACAAGCCTGTAAGAGCAAACATACAGAAGTTATGATGCCAAGATTGAGGATGGGTTTCTGGAAGCTAGCATAGACCAGGAAGGGAGGTACATTCCCTCCAGAGTGAGAGGAAGTGTGGGGCTAGGGAGTTGTAGCCTTTCACCAGGTGGCAAAAAGTAGTAACATTTCTATGTGAGGTTTATGAATAAGGCTAACCTAAAGAATATTGATTTCTTCTCTTTTAAAAGAATATGAGAAATATATATGTAACAAAAATGAACTATTTCAGCATTTTTTATATATATCATACAATGTTACCAGCTTATGTTTATTATGTTGTTACCAAATTTGTGTCTCCCACTTCCTGGTCCTTCACTAGAGTTGTGTCTCCCACTTATGAGAAGGTCAGTGTCTCCTGAGCAAGGAATCCTTTCCCCACCCCTCTCTCTGATCTTTTCCTGTTGTTGTATACTCTCGAGTTTGAATTGACTTATGTATACATGACCCTCAAGCAGATTTTCAGGGGCAGTTTATCACATGTGGGGAGATTGCCCGTCTTTCTCTGGCAGAGCAGGTGGTAGATTCGAACCTTGTACTTTTTGGTATTGCAGTACAACTTACTAGCACTAGGCCACCAGAGAGCCTAAGAACCATTAATAAACTTTGGTCTCTATATTTTAGTGGTGTAGTCTGTTGGGAGTTGTGATGCTAACTGAAAAGTGGTGCCTTCTGCAGATTCCACCAGTAGCTGCTCTGCTGGAGAAAGAGGAACAGTCTCCTCCCATGCAATTTATCATTTCTAAGAACTTACTGGAGAGTTAACTATTAATTGGTTCCAATATGATGGCAATGACACAAAATAAACATATATTCTACATATTTCATGAAAGAGTGATCATAGAGCTTTGGCAGTGCAGTGGTTTAGTGCTCAGCAGCTAACTGAAAGGGGTTGGTGTTTTGAACCTACTAACTTCTCAGTGGGAGGAAGGCAGGGCAATCTGCTCCCGTCAAGATTTACAGTCATGTACTTCCTCAAAATGTTCAAAATAGAAACACTATTTGACCCAACTATTCCACTCCTGGGGACATACCCCAAAGAAATCAGAGCTGTAACAAAGCCAGATACATTCACGTTTATTGTAGAATTATTCACAATAGTAAAGAGATAGAAACTGCCCACGTGACTGGCAACCGTTGAATGAATAAAGAAACTATGGTATATTTGCAGAGTATTGAGAAATAATGAATTTGTAAAACACTATACAATATGGATGAGTCTGGAAGACATTATGCTGACTGAAAGATCTCAGTCACGAATGGACAAAACCTGCAGTTGTTATTGTTTGCCATCGAGTCAGAACTAACCCATAGCTGACCCTCCAGCAGGTTTTCAGAGGCAGCACAGGAGGAGACTGCCCATCATTCTCCTGTGGAGCATCTGGTAGATTTGAACCTCATGCCTTTGGGATTGTAGCATAGCTTCTTACCACTCGGCCACCAGAGCTCTCCACTTTTGTAATAATAGAATCATGACAGGAATGGAGAGTGGGCAAAGAATGGAATAGTAGTGAACAATGTTCTGGAATAAGTGAAAAGAGGGACAATCTGAAAAGGATGGACAGTTAGAAACCATGTGTATGACATTTAGTCTAAAACAAGACAAGCATCATGAAGGGAAGTGGGACAGGCGAAGGGAGGAAAGTATGCATGAATGAATGAATGAAACCAATCTCTTCATAAACTTTCATTAAAATAAAAACAGTCAAATAAATCAAGAGCTTACAAATTAACAGCTTTCTATTGAGTTTTTAACATTTTAAAAACTAACAATTTTCTATTGTAAATTCTATTACTATTTGTATGGATATTATACACTGTCTTTTACTGTGTTTTCACTATCTGTGGAACCCTTGGGTGGCAGAAACATTAAAGCATTTGAATGCTAACCAAAAAGTTGATATGCAGATCCACCCAGAGACAGCTCAGAACAAAGTCTTCACACTATACTTCTGAAAATCTTTCCTTTTGGCGAGCTCTGGTAGTCTAGTGGCAAGAAGCTGCAGTGCAATCGCAGAGGTGAGCAGTTCCAATTCACCAGATGCTCTGCTGAAGGAGGGACAATCTTCTACTGTACTAGTCAGATCTGATTTGACAGTACACACACACACACACACACACGCACATACACACACACAAAATAATAAGAGTAATTAAAAGGAAACTTTCCTTTTAAAACCTTGTGTGGTACAATTGTATTATATTTTGAATTAAATAGGGTCATAATGGATCAGAATCAACTGGAAGACAAACTTGTTTTGTTTTATATTATCCGGGAGGCTGGGCTCTATGAGGAGAAATGTGGGGTCAAGATTGGTGGACGATTGTCACCGACCACCCGACTACGGTCGTGACAAGAAACTCAAGGGGTTTCTTGGTGAAGAGCAGGTGAGGGACGAAGTCGGCGAAAATGAGAGTCTGCACACCAGGATGATGTAGAGAGCTCTGATTTATTATGCTAAAAGCTTGCTTTTTATACATTTAAACTTGTTTAAACTTGACTTATAGCCAACATTT
>NW_006399783.1:17188917-17222052 GCF_000299155.1 Elephantulus edwardii
TGTTGTAAGGAGAGACCGGTCCTTGAAGAGGGACATCATGCTTGGGAGGGTGGAGGGACAGCGCAGGAGGGGAAGGCCCTCTATGAGGTGGATTGATTGAGTGACCAGCTTACTCGGGATGGGAGTCTCAGAGACAGTGCGATTGGCACAGGACAGAGCAGAGTTTAGGGTTGTTGTACTTAGGGTTGCTATGAGTCGCAAGCGACTCGACAGCACATAACAACAACAACAACAACATTATTATTAGCATAAGGATCCATTTCCTTAACTAGTATAGAAGCCTGATTTAACCTACATTGTTTTGTTCACTTACTACACTCCAGAACATAGAGGTTCTCAGTGAATAAGTGTTGATAGATTACTGATCTTGTTGTTGTTTTTGTGTACCATTGAGTCAAAATTGGCCCATATCTGACCTTCCGGCAAGGTTTTCAGAGATAATTAATTGTATGGAACTTAATTTTTCATCCTCTTCCCATGGAGAAGCTGGTGGATTTGCACTTTGTACCATAGAGATTGTAGAATAGCTTCTTGCTACTAGGCCACCAGTGCACCCTAGATTTACTAATAAAAAGGTGATACATAATTTTGATACAGATTTGCAGCTAAATCTCTCCCACAGCATTTAACATAACCTAACATTCTTAGATTACTTTAGTTTATCCCACCTGAATTGAAAAATCATCCCAAGAACAGGTTTGAGGCCTGGAGTGAAGACCAAACAAGCTGTAAGAAGATATTAAAAATATCCAAGACAACTATGAGATATCATCTCACCCCAGTCAGAATTGCAAGATTTAACAGAACAGCAAGCAAGAAATGCTGGTGAGGTTGTGGAGAGACTGGAACCGTTATTCACTGTTGGTGGAAGTGTAAAATAGTGCAATCACAGTGGAAAGCAGTGTGACACGTTCTCAAAAAGTTGCAAATAGAGATACCATTTGACCCAGCAATTCCACTACTGGGAATATACCCCAAAGAGACCATAACTACCATCCAAGCAGATATATGCACATCCAAGCAGATATATGCACACCCATGTTTATCACGGCTTTGTTCACAATAGCAAGGAGTTGGAAACAACCTAAGTGCCCATCAACAAATGAATGGGTAGAGAAGCTGTGGTATATTCACACAATGGAATACTATGCTGCATTGAAAAACAAGGAACTCATGCAATATTATTCAAAATGAATGACCCTGGAGGACATTATGCCAAGTGAAATATCTCAGTCACAAAAGAACAAACACTGCATAGTGTCACTGCTGTAGAATGGGACTGACATCAGGGTTAGGGTAAGAATGCAAAAAATTGGATGAATTATGTATAGTGCATTGAAATGGATGAGGGAGAGAACAGTTTAAAAGCAATATATTATAAGGCATTATGATTATCATAAGAGTCCAGAATGAAGGTTGCAGAGTGGAGTATACTCGGGGTAGGGGTGGAAGGGTGTGGGGGGGATTGTGTACCAATGAAGGAATTTTTCCTTTCACTTTTCAAAAAGAAGAGCGAACTGGGGGTGGGGGTGCGGGGGTGGGGAGAAAAATGCAATAATGAGTGAATGGAAATACAAAATCTCTGTAAATGTTCATTGAAATTAATTAAGAAATAATAGATTAAAAAATCATTAGGGGTAAAGAATAAGCAAAAGAATAGGCAATTTCTCTAAAAAAGCACAAACATCCATGGGACCATGAACATAAATGAAGTTATACGTGGCTCAAATGGCTGTTATTCATTACCAAGCTTAGGAAGTAGTTATATTTCTGTGTTGATGGGAATGCAATGCACAAGCATACTGAGAGATATATTGTAGGCTCGTATCCAGACCACTAAAATAAAGTATCACAATAAAGCCAGTCTTACTTTAAAAAAAAATTTCTCAGTGCATATTAAAGTTAGGTTTGTATTTTTTTAAAAGAGATTAAAAATATCATACATGAAGAATGTCAAAGGTCATTACATAGACAGAGGAGAAAGAAAGAAAGAAAGAGAGAGAGAGAGAGAGAGAGAGAAAGCAAGCACCTAGATGGCTGTCAAAACAGACTCTGAATATTGCACTAGATTAATGTCAAGAAACCAAAAAACAAAGGGAAGAAACCAGGAAGTTAATGAGCTGAATAGAAGCTTTCAATGGGCAGGTCAGAAAGACAAAGCAAAGTACTATAATGAAATGTACGAAGAGCTGAGGTCAGAAAAATCAAAAGAATCAAACTCTCTCAGCATTTCTTAAGCTGAAGTAACTAAAGAACAAATTCAAGTCTTAAGTTGCCATACTTAAGGATACTATGGGCAAAATATTGAATGATCCAGGAAGCATTAAAAGAAGATGGAAGGAGTACACAAAATCACTGTACCAAAAAGAAGCGCCTGACACAGAAGAATTTCAAGAAACAACATTAAACCGAGAGGTAATGGTGATGAAAGATAAATCCAAGTGGTTTTGAAGAAATTGGCAAAAAATAAGTCTCTAGGAGTTGACAGAAAACCAGTTGACATATTCCAGTATACAGATGCTACCCTGGACATGCTCACCAGGTTGGGCCAGGAAATCTGTAGGACAACTACTAGGACAACTAACTGGAAGAGATCCATATTTATTTTCATTTAAAAAAAAATAATAATGGTTATCCACAGAGTGTGGAAAGATATCACATGTATACAAAATTCTGCTGAAGATTATCCAAATATGACTGAAACAATATATTGACAGAGAACTACCAGAAATACAGGTCAGGTTTAGAAGAGGCCATGGCTCCGGAAACATAATGACCAATGTCAGATGGATCTTGGCAGAAAGCAAGGAGTACTAAAGGGATGTCTATCTGTGTTTTATTGACTATGCAAAGGCATTTGACTGTGTGGATCACAATAAGTTATGGTTAACCTTAAGAAAAATGGGGAATCCCAGAACATCTGATTGTGCTCAAGCCAAAACTATACTTGGACCAGGAAGAAGCTGTCAGAATAGAGCAACGAAACACTACACGGTTCAAAATTAGGAAACAAATATGTTAGGAATGTTTCCTGTCTCCATACCTTTTCAATCTGTATGTGGAAGAGGTCGCTCAGGAGGCTGGACTTTATGAAGAAGAGTGTGGTATCAGAATTGGAGGAAGACTCATCAACAACCTGCCTCTGAAAACCAGCTGCAGAGTCAGCTATAGGTTGGTTCTGATGCTATGGTATCCAACAACAATAGCTGTAGAAATATTTAAATTATTTAACAAGTTCCTGATCATTATGAAAAGAAAATAATTCTAATGTTTCTGCACTGTTAAATTACAACATGTTTGGGTGTGGCTTTTTTTCTGCATTAATTTTTAGAATGTAGTTATTTGGGTTTTGGTATCAAGAAATTTTCTCCCAACTGAAAATTAAACTTAATACATGTGAATAAGTTTCCTAGGGCTACTGTAACAAAGTACCATATACTTGGTGGTTTCAAACAGAAAATTTACTGTCTCATAATTCTGAAGGCTAGACACCTGGAATCAAGGTGTCAGCAGGCCACAATCCCTCTGAATGCTCCCGGAGAAAAGGCTTCTGGTCTCTCCCATATTCCAGTATTTGCTGGCAATCTTGATGTGCCTTGGTTTGTAGATGTGTTATTCCAGTCCTCGTCTGTATTTTCTTAAAGCCTTCTCCCCTATGTCTACATTCTATCCTGTTCTCATTAGGGCACAAGTCACTGGATTTAGAGCCCATCCTAAATCTAGGCTAATTTCATCCCAGAATCCTTAACTAATTACATCTGCAAAGACCCTATTTACAAATAAGGTGCTATTCATAGGCAGCAGAAGTTATGATTTCAGCATATCTTTATGGGAGATATGAGTCAGTTCTCTGTCATTCTTTATTCCAAAATTTCTCAGTACCCTGGGTTTCACAGTCAGAAACTCAGGGATGTTCTTTGCTGCCCTCCCAGTTACCCTTCCTAGTAGAATTCCTGAGGGAGGTGGACACAGAGTAGAGCCACCAACTGGAAAACGAGGTGCAGGCTTCCTGTTGGTCATAGAGGGTTCTCTGAGAAAGCTGAACTGGCAGGCCTCCCCTAATGTTCACTTCTTACTGCCCCCAGGCAGCCACAGGAAAAGGCTTACAGAGAGGGCTGGAGACCCTTGGAGCTAGTTCTACACCCAGCTACTTAGTCTCACAAGAGAGACAATTGGGGGACAGAGGTGCCAGGGATCAGGAATCACCAATCCTGACACATTGAGCAGAATGGAGGCCTATAGAGAAGGAGCAGAGCTAGGAGGGAGTTTGGATGCCCAATCACCTGTCCACTACCGACTGTGACTCTGCAGACATCTTGTCAAATAACTAAGCAGTTTAGCAACCTCCACAATTAGGGTGAGTCAGACATTGAGAAGGCTGTGCCAACAGAGGCCAGCAAACACAATTTCCTGACATAATGTATCAGACTACTAATCATAAGGTGAGCAGTTCGAAACCACTAGCCACCCTGTGGAAGGAAGATGAGCAGTCTCCTCCCACAAAGATTTACAGCCTGATGGAGCTAGAATAGACTTGACAGCACTGGGGGTTTGTTTACTTGACGATTGGTTGGTTTAGAGTAGCAGTAATATGTTTACATGATTGTCATTGTGTGTGTATATCCTACATAATGTGTGTTAAATTTTAAAAAATATTCGATACTGCAATGCCATCTTGTTAAAATACTGTCCCGAAGGCTGCATAGTGGAGTGGACTTGGGGGAAGGGATCGTATAACAATGAATGAATTTCTCTTTACTTTTCCAAGGGAAGAACGAACTGGAAAGGAGTGGACAGGGAGAAAAGTACTACAACAAATGTATGGAAATCCAAAATCTCTGTAAATTTTCATTAAAATTAATAATATTTTAAAAAAGAAAAAGAAAAAAATACTGTTCTGCACTGGTTTGAGGCTCTGACTGGAAGCGGATCTATTTGCCTTTGGAACAGCTAAGTAAGTGAACTCTCCAAGCACAGCCCTGGGCAGGTTCTCACCCTCCTTGACCCCCTGTACCTCCTGTAACTGCTCTGGGGCCTGGCTCCAACAATAAGAAACATCTGCTATGTCCCAGAGACTATACAATTACTCAAAATGCACCACCTAGGAAGCCTGTGCTACCTTGCTAACCAACCGAGTTCTGTTTGCCTTTTGCACTCCTCTCCTGAAATTCCAGCTTGTTACCTTGTGCCGGGCACACTCCTGTGTATGCCTGCACCACGCAGTGCTGTGCCTCCCTGCGTCTGGAACAGTGAGTTGAGCAGCCACAGTGACACTCATGGCCTCACTAACTTCTCTTTTCCCCATCATGCCTGACTTACTATTCCATAAACGCATTAGAGCACACTTCCATGCACCTGCTCTAGGTACTTGTCAATTTTAACAGCTAATAAAATGGCATTAACAGTTTAAAAGGGAAATACAGAAAAGATCATCACAATAGATTGCAGAAATAAATATAACACAATTCTACACTGGGAACTCAAGAAAGAGAAAAATTTTCAGTCTGAAAAAAAGCAGCTAGTAGAAAACATCATAATTTAATATTTAAATATGAAAAATATTCTTAATTAGTATAGGACTTCTACAAAAATAGCTATTCTGTCCAATAATTGTTCACATAGATTATTCAGAAAGAAAAGGCTATTATAATTTGGAAACAATTCTTATCTACTGAGAAAATTCAAGTGAGGCACCTAAAAGCTATAATTATGATAAGCTTGCCAGATCCATCCATTAAAAAAAAAAATATTTGTTACAGACCTACTGCATGCCAAGTAAGGAGCCCTGTGGGCGTAGTAAGTGTTATGGTAAGTTCCTAACTGAAAGGTTGTCCATTTGTCAGTCACTCTTTGGGAGAAATACAAAGCAGTCAGCTCCCATTAAGATTGATGACCCAGGAAATCTAATCAAGGGGTGCCATGAGTTCAAATTTATTCAATGGCTGTAGTTTGGGGGGTGATTTTTACATGCCAGACACTTTCTAAGAATTGGAAATACAGTGGTGAATATAATAATGGTTACTCTCATGCAAAAATGACATGTAGTAACCAACTCAATGTGTAATAGGATAAAAAAAAAAAAGGAAAAAAAAAAAGATCCAGTTCACAATGTCCCAAAACAAATCTAAATTCTCTAAAAAGAAACCTATTGAGAAATGTACAAAACCTATGAAAAGAACAGTTTGAATCAAAAAAGTGCCTCAGAAGGAATTCCTGACAGTCTACGTCCAAAAGATCATCTATGAACAACTCTCCTAGATTACTGTTCCGTTCTCTACACATGAGGTCATCTGGTGTCCAGAGGCGACTCAGTGGCAACTGGTTAATTGGTGGTAATAATGCTAAAGAAGTATTCACTCCCTCGTTCATTGCCATCGAGTCAGAATCAACTTGTACTTGAGCCTCCAGTGGGTTTTCGGAGGCCATGTATAGAATGGGAAGAAATTTATCATCTTCTTCCTCGTGCTGTTGTTGTTTGGTGTCATTGAGTTGAATACGACTCATAGCTACCCTATGAACAACAGATTTTAACCCTGTCCTATCCTGTGTTATCTTCACACTTCCTGACATATTAGAGTGCATTCCAGTAGCCATTGTATCAATCTACCTGCTTGAGGGTCATTCTCTCCTTTGCTGACCCACTAACTTTCTGAACATCATGTCCTTCTCCATAGACTAGCCTCTCCTAGCAACATGCTTCAAGGATGTGAGATGAAGCCTCACCATCCTTGCCTCCAAAGAGCACTCTGGCTGCACCCTCTCCAAAATACATTGTCTGGAGAGACAATACGTCACTGTTGGATATGAGCCACTTTTGGATTTGTCACTTCCTTCCTTCTTCCTCATAGCAACTGGTACATTTGAACTGCTTGCTTTTGAGTTGGCAACATAACTCCTTACCCACTAGGCGACCAGAGCTCCCTAAATAAGTATTATCATGTATTAGTCTCCATAACAATGCAATGATAGTGGTACTGTGAATTAATTATCTTTACTTATTCTTATGATATTACAGATGTGAGAGACTTGAGGCTGAGGACATTTAGTCACCTGCCTGAGGTCACAAGCAAGGGCAGAGGGGAGGGGGCTTTTAAGACTTCGTGTACTTGATTTCAGGGCTGAAAATGCAGCCGCTGGGCTACTCCGCTCACTCATTACCTTTTGACCTCTCTCTCAATCTTTCTCCTCACCTTGAAAATAGAAAAATGCACATCCCCTCCCATTGTTGTTACAAATGAGATACTGTGTTTAAGGCCCTTAATGTGGCATGAAGTAAGTGCTTAGAAATACTAGTTCCTTCATTGTCACCTAGAGAGGAACTGAGTTCCTTGAATCTTTATCAACACATTCGATAGCATAATGATAGGGTGAGAGAAGTATTTCCATCATTATCAATCAATACAGGGAAAAGTAACTTCAGGAGACATGTAGGAGAGAGGTGGGTTGTTAAGTGGGTAGAAATTTCTATTATACTGACTTGCTTAATGACTCACAGAGCTGTTTGATTTGAAAGACAGCAAATCTGAGGGATGTGAAATGCCTATCTTTCTGAGTGGCAATTATTTGTGATTAAATTGCAGTGTCTTTTAAAGTGAGGAAGAAACTGCTTTCCCTCAGGAATGAGGTGACTCATGAAAACAATTATTCCCCAAAAGAAAGACAATGAAAGAAAGCAGAGCTTCTGAGGCGAGGGTGCCCAAATGGAGGAGCTTACGAGAAACCTCCTGAGGTATCTCTAGCGTCTGATTACACTTTCACAATCCTAGCAGCCATTGAGCCAATTCTGAGTCCTGAAGACATCACGTGTCCCATAGACTGTCCTCCAGAGGGTGTTCATTGGTTGGTTCTTGAAAACTAGATTGCCAGCCCTTTCTTCTGAAGTCCCTCTGCAGTCCCTTCTTGGTTTCATTCACTTTTTGACTGCAAGTTCATTCTTGAAGATGAATTCCTTTTTAAGATAATGTTTCCTGCTTCAGGCATTATTTTACTATAGAATCCTTTAGGATTGCAGCTAAATGCTCAAATTTTTCTGTCAGTTCTCTCAGTTTTAGAAATACTGGGCATTTTCTCTCTCCCTTTTAATACTCTTAGTCCATGTCTTTGTACACTCAGTGATACTATTTTGCTTTGTCTTTTCAATGTGCTCTTTAGCTGTTCTGCTTCATCCTTGCTTCTTACATTCACTTTAACTTCTCTACATTCAAGTTTCAAGTTTCAGAATCTCTTGTGACATTCATTGTGGTCTTTGCCTCCCCCTTTTCCATATTTTTAATGACTTTTTGTTTTCTTCATGTATGAAAATAGAAACAGTCAAGTCTTGAAATTAGGTTGCTTTCACCAATGGGAGCAGCAGGATATGCTTTAGGCTGAGATTTGATCTGCACTGGTTATTTCTACCTAATTAGAGTCTGTAACTAAACATTATTTTAAAATTGGAAATTCAATTTTCTCCTCCACACTCTCTTACTTTAAAATGTAGACTAGACAATAGTGATATTGTTCTAAGACATTAGATGCCTCTATTGCAAAAGCCACCCATAGGATTTTTTTTATAATTAAAAAGTTTGAGAGCTATTGATTAAATCAGTCTGCACTGTGTACCTACGTCTGCTCTAGTTGCTGGGAAATAGCACTAAATAAGACAAAGCTCTTGACCACATGGAGCTCATAACATTCTTGTTTAGACAGTTTAACCTAATAGAAAAGAACATGTTATGGTGCCATGGAGTTGATTTCAACTCACAGCAAACTAATCTGCCAGAGTAGAACGGCACATCTGTGCTTTAGACTGTAATTTTCACAAGAGCAGACAACTAGGTCTCTCTCCTCAGAAGTCACTGGATGAGTTTGAACTGACAAGCTTTCAATTAGCAGTCAAGTGCCTAACTGTTACACTACCAGTGTCTTCTGATACAGCAATAAAGACAGGTAGTACTGCTTTGAGGGAGGTTGGTTGCTTGGGAATAGAGTTCTTACCTTCCAAGAGTGAAACTTGTGTTGGATTCCCATCCCAAGTGTCTTAGCTACAGTCACCACTCATCATCATACTCTGATGACGAACAGATGTTGCCAAAGCATCTGGACTCAGACATAGTAGGAAGTAAAGCCGGATGGTCAAGTTCCAAAAGTCAGCCAATAAAAACCCTAAGGACCACATTATCCAGTCCACAGCTGGTCATAGTGAGGGTGCAAGACCAGACGACAGCCTTTTGTTTTGTTATTCACAGAGGCACTCTATCAGTGTTGATTCAGTGACAGCTAACAACAGGTTCAGTTTTACCAATGTGACTGGTGAGTGACGACTCTAAACAAAATGGAAATAATATTTATTTTCTCTGCTACTTTCTCTATACAAGTCTATCAGATTTAATTAGAATTCCAGGAAAATAATTATCAGATTGCTTTTGTTGTTAATATTGTTACTATACATTTATATTTTATTAAAAAATAAGATATAGTAGACATGTCATCACATTGTTTCATTTGCTCTTCATATCATCCCTATGAGTACACCACTATTTCATCAAATATTTATGACATGATTTGCAATTAGAGGAATCAGGATGTTGACTTATAGTAAGAAAGCTGGGAAGGGGCTAAAGATTTTGAAAAAGTTTATTGAATCTCTAAGCTGTCCTGCCTCAACCTCACTATGCTCTCTGAGATAAACCAGTATAATCCGTAAAATCTGGTAGGACAAAAATATTCACTCCACTAGGACCATCAAAACAACACAAAGGAGGAAGACACTGGAGGAGATGGAGTGACATAGTAACTGAGTTAAAGGGGTTAGATATGTTGGAGACATTGAAACTGGTTAAGGATAAGACAGGGTTCAGAGCTATTGCGCATAGGGTTGTTAGGAGTCACAGGTTACTCAATGACACATAAAAATAATACCATTAGATAAAACCAAAACTCTACCAGGGAACCATGATGGTCTGTTAGTAAGGAGTTGCACAAGCAGCCCAAAGGAATGTGGTTCAAATTCATTAGCTACTGCAGAGAGAAAGATGGGAAATCTCCTCTGTATAGTTAACTGCCTCTGAAAACTGTGCGAGGGTCCTCTATAGGTTGATTCTGACTCAATAGTACCTAGCAACAATTGGATAAAACAGACAAAATATTTTTTGTCATTTTAGATGTATTGGCAGACAGTGGGCCAAGTCCTGAACTTGCTCATAAAAGCAGATGTGCCAAAATTAACCAAACCCAGGCCTCTGGACAGAGACTAGATGTATACTCGCCTGCTTCAATCTTGAATCTGAGTGAAGAAAAGGAGGAGTGGGGAGAGAAGACAAGAGGAAAGAAGATTAAAAAGGCAGGGAGAGAATAAGGGGGGAGAGACACTAAAGAAATTGGTAATGAGGGGAAAGGAAAGAAGAAAGATGAGTCAGTAGAATGGTGGGAAAGGAGGAGAAACAGGTAGAGAGGAGGAAGGAAAGAAAGAAAGAAAGCAGGAAGGGACTCTCTAAAAATTTTTTCATGAGCATTCCCTCACTTGGGTTTAGGGACAGAATTCAAATGGTATGAGTTTCATACCACAAGTTCAACATTGTATTTAAACTGGTTCAAAATTAGTAACACCCTTAAGTGTCTTGAAACATTTTTGTGTTTTAAACTATGGCTAGAGTTTAAAACATGACCTGACTAACTTGGGAGGTACTGAAGAGCATTATGCTGAGTGAACTAACTCAGTCACACAAGGATAAATATTGTATAAAACCATTATTGTAGAATGAATACAAGGATCTAAGAGGGGTGGGAGAGGGTGGAAGCAGAGGGATGAGGATGTGTGGGGGTGGGAAGGGATTGATTAATCATTGGGTTGTACAATTTGTTGGTGTGACTGTGTGTTTGTTTTGGAGTTTTATTTTGTAAATAGGTATTGAAATTCCTGACTTTTCTTCTGCCCCTCACCCCCTAGAGAAGCACTATATTTTCTCCCTATTCCTTTAGCAAATATACAGAAAAGCAATGAAAAAGTAGATTTTATGTCGGCACAGATCCTTGTACACAGGGGCATGCATCAGAATTACCTGTGGTGGTTTTAAAAAATATTTCAGTTCAGGCCTTGGTATTGGAAAGTGTTTGTCAGGATCTGGCGTGGGTCTTTGTTTTCAAGCCTCACAGATCTCTAATGTTTCCCCTGGTTGAGCCAATGGTTTTAGGTCGACTGTGAAACTTTGAGGGTTTTAGGCCATTGTTTAGGGGTTTGGGGCATTTTCTGAGTAGATTCATTGCAAGTGGTGAACTTGGGCTCAGGCTATTACTAAATCTGTGTCAGGTCTTTAATCTCAAGAGTGGGGTTCGGCTCTTTTTCTGCCTCTTCTTTGATTCTTGGCTCTTTCCCTGAACTTTTCTGTGGAAAAGCTTTGAAGATTTAGGGATCTGTGGAGCTGGTGAGACCTTCCTTTTCTTCCCAAAAAGGGTGTGAGGAGCAGGAGTCTTTTGTGGAGACTTCTTCACTTTAGCAGTTTTTTTCTTCTCTGCATTTTTTCCCGTAGTAGGTGTTTTTGTTTGTTTGTTTGTTTTCTGTTTGTTTTGTTGGGTTTTGTTTGTTTGTTTGCTTGTTTGTTTGTTTGTTTGTTTTGTTTTGTTTTGTTTTGTTTTGTTTTTTCACTTGACACCAGCAACAGGATCTCACCTTACCATTCATCTGCTTTCAGCTAGACTTTCACGCTGTGGCTCTTCTTTCTCTCTGGGGGTCTCTCCATTCTGGGACTTAGGCGTCTTCACTGGAACCTCTCAGGCTTTGGCCACTTCCTGCCCTTCAGTGGAGGCCCTTTTTTCAGCCTTTGCAAGCTGCTTCTTTTCTCTTTTCCTCTTTTTCTTCTTCTTCAGGAGCTTTTCTTTCTGCCTTTGGTTTTCCTGTTTCTTTCTTATGGCCAGGAGGGCGTACTTTCTTCACCTTCAAAGAGCTGACAAAGAAAAGATGGGAAGGGCAACAGATCTTTCCATTTCCAGGTATAAGTATTTCACACTTTCCCACTTCCCTGGTAATTTTTCTGAAAGGCCTTTAGTGACAGCAATGATATTCTCAACAAACTTCTGGATCATCATTCCAGTGTGACCAATACAGAGAGTGATGCAAGAACCACTTTTAGAGATGTTTAAGATCATTTTGATGATGCAGCTACTTATCTCTTTAGCTAAATCCTTGACCAGGAGGTTTATGTTTACCTGGACTTAGAAATCCTTTCCAATAATTGAAGGTAAAAGCCTAATTCTTGCTTAAGTAAGGAAGAAATCAAAAGTACCCAAAAGGCAAAGTTTAGCTCCATAGCACTTATATTCCTTTTTTAAAGTTTGGAGAGAGACAATCTGAGAAATGGTTTTAATTGTATGCTTGATCCAAAGATCCCTATAGAAACATTTTGTCTTCTCAGGAGTTAAATTGGGCTCATCCTTGGTAAATAAACAGATTTCTGACAAGTTGGATCAGATAGCGTGAGGCAAGGACAATCTGGCCCTCAATTCTTTCTTTGGAATTCTTCATAATACCACCATTAAAAAGAAATTTTCCTTTTCATTTCAAAACACTTCATTAGGTCGCCCCCCTCCCCCGGACTGTACATGAGCCAGTAGAACTTTCAGTGCTTTTTAAACCTGTATTTTGTTCAGCTCTAGCCGTGACTCTGCTTCAGCTGTGGTCACTGGAGTCGAAGGCAAGTCGGATGTGACCCATGGAGGTTTCCATCGTGATCGCCACCTTGTGCAGCTGCGTGAGTGGAACCATTGGGCTCACTCCTGCTAACATTCTGCTTTGACTACGCAAGATGAGAGTACAGCATACTTTGCCTAACAGCCTTACAAAAGAGTGTGATTCCAGTCTCACTTTTACTGAAGTCACATCTTGGATTAAGTCTCACTTTTTATCTTACGGGCACTAAAAAAGAGAGAAAAGTAATTACAGAAGGAGGAACCAGACTATCACCAGGGGAAAAAAAATCAAGAAAAACCAAAACCAAACATTAGTCATGATCATTTGGATCAAAGGTCCTTGCACTGAGAACCTCCTAGACCCACAGGGAGACTGATGCCATGCCACGTGGAGATCACCAAGGAAAGTAAGCGCACTGACGGTGGAAGAGGCACTACCATCCCTAGAGTTACACTGTAAGAACATCTTCCTCTTGAGTCGTTTCTCTGAATGTGGACTTACTTCCCCTACACTGTGAAAGAATAAGCTTTTGTTCGTTAAAACTACCCATTCAGTATTTCTTTTAAAGCAGCATTAGATATTCATTATGCATTTCACTTAAGGAAACTGATCACTGTGTGTGAAAAACAGTTATTATTATTGTTATGTGCTGTCAAGTAGACTACAACTCACAGTGATCGTATGAACAATAGCCCTGAACCCTGCTCTGTCAAATTAATGAAAGATGAACACAAAGATATTAGAATTAGAATTACTATCTCATATCTTTTTAATCTATATGTGGAACAGAACGTTCAGGAGGCTGGACTTCATGGGGAGCAGAGTGGCATCAGGATTGGAGGAAGACTCATCAACAACTTGCATTATGCTGATAACCTTGCTTGCCAAAACTAAGGAGGACCTGGGGTGTTTGCTGCAGAAAGTTAAGGACTGTAGATTACAATATGGGTTGAAGCTCAACATCACAAAAACAAAGATTTTTTTTTTATATACGAGTTTATTTACAAAATTTAAACACACTTTTTTCTATCCCAGATCATTCCTATATATAAAAAAAAAAATAATGTATTGGCTCACTGTAACAGATATACCACTTAAATGAAAGATGGTAATAATAAAATAAACAGTGTACAGGGCAAGAGAGAAGTTAGGGAACTCTATACTTCTCAATTCTTCCGTAAAATTAAAATTGCTCTTAAAAATAAAGTGGCTTTGGATTTAAAAAAAAATTAAAAAGCAATCATTTTGAGCATTTCTTTTTTTTTTCATTTTGAGCATTTCTTAATTTGTCTGTTAGCCATTTGAATATCTTCCTCTGTGAAAATCTTTCCATGTCTATGGTCCATTCTGTAATTGGGTTATAAGTCTTTTTCTTGTGTAGGCTCAGGAAGTATTCTCTAAACTTTTGTTTAAGACTCTTGTCTGAGAGGATATTACCAAACGTTTGTTCCCAGTCTGTAGCTTTTCTTTTCATGCTATTGGAAATGTTTTCAATGCACACATGGATTTAATTTTTAGAAGGTCCCGTGCATTAATTTTATCCTCTTCAGATTGTGCATTTCTCCTTGTTTTTGGCATTCTCATCCCTGGCAATAAGAGGGATGAAAATAAAAACCACAATGAGGTACCATCTCACTCCAGGAACAGTGGCAAAGTTTAACAGGGCAGCAAGTAATAAATGTTGAAGAGGATGTGGCCAGAAAGGAACTCTTATACATTGTTGGTGGTATTGCAAAATGGTGCAACCATTCTGGAAGGCAGTTTGGCATTTCCTCAGAAAGTTGAACATAGAAATTCCATATGACCCAGCTATTCCACTACATGGAATATACCCTGAGAAAATGAGAACTGAGGCACAAACAGATTTGTACACCAATGTCCATAGCAGCATTATTCACCATTGCAAAAACATAGAAACAGCCCAAATGTCCAACCACAAACAAACAAATGGATTGAGAAATTGTGATACATCCACACAATGGAATACCATGCAGCACTCAGGAGCAATGATTTTGTAAATTTTTACCTAACTTGGGAGGGACTGGGGAGCATTATGCTGAGTTACCTAATTCAGTCCCACAAGGGTATATATTGTATAAAACAATTATTGTAGAATAAGTACCAGGATCCAAGAGGGGTTTGAGAGGTTGGAAGCAGAGGGATGAGGATGTGCAGGGGACGGGGGAATTAATAATGAGGTTGTACAATTTGTTGGGTGGGGAGATGAGGGAAATTAAAAGAATTTGTTCTTGAAAAAAATGTATTCAAATTTTGTAAATAAACTAGCTGTTGTTGTTGTTACCTGCCATCGAGTCGCCTGTGACTCATAGCAACTCTATGTACTACAGCTGTAAACCGTGCTCTAACCTGTACCAATCTCACTGTTAATAACTCACCTATCCTGGTTGACTCTGGAGAACATTATGCTGAGTGAAATATCCCAGTCACAAAAGGACAAATATTACATGATGCCACTGTTGAGGAATGGGACTGTCCTTGGGGTTGGGGAGAGACTGAGTAAGATGGGTTCAATAATGTATACTGCACTGAAACAGAGGAGGGAGAAAACTGTTTAAAAGAGATATATAACTAGGTATTTCTGTCATCACAGGAGACTAGAGCGAGGGCTACATGGTGGAGGGGACCTGGGGGAGGGTTTGTAAAACAATGAAGGAATCTTTTCTTTTACTTTTCCATAATTTTTGGACTCATGTACTTATAACTTGTTAGTCAAATTTGTGTCTTCTAGGTTGCAACACCCCCATGATACATCTTCAAGGATATGAACATATACGGCCAAGCACAATCAATAAGAGTGCACCTGAATTCCAAAATCAATCTCCATAATAGTCTATGTGTTTCCTACTGCCAAAGGGGCCCTTTAGAGTAGTGAGAGAAGATCTT
Organism: Elephantulus edwardii; assembly: GCF_000299155.1. Taxonomy (NCBI): domain Eukaryota; kingdom Metazoa; phylum Chordata; class Mammalia; order Macroscelidea; family Macroscelididae; genus Elephantulus; species Elephantulus edwardii. Next base: position 17,204,486 of record NW_006399783.1, read on the forward strand.
CACCCTGAAACCCACAGCGTCCCTTTTCAGCAGGAAGTAGCTAAGAGAATATGCCATCCCCTTTTCCTTATGACTCAGGGTGAAGTCTCTCTCAGGGAGGAGTGATAGGGAATGGCAAAGGAAACACTGACAAAGAAGATTAATCAGAACTGGCTTTGACAAGCACTGTGGCATTTGGACAAGAACAAACTGGGAGGAGGGTAGAGAGAATAGTGCAACAATGAATGAATGGAAACCCAAAATCTCTGTAAATGTTTATGAAAATTAATAAAATATAGAAAAAAAAAATAACTCACCTATCCCTGACTGCTGGTATACCAAGAGTGTTAATTGTGGAGCCAAGCAAACTAAAGCTGTTAACAATCTCAATCTCTTCACCATCTATTATGATGCTGCGAATCAGCCCAGTGGTGAGAATCTTTGTTTTCTTGATGTTGAGCTTCAATCCATATTGAAGGCTGTCTGTAGTCCTTGACTTTCCGAAACAAGCACTTCAGGTCCTCCTCACTTTCAGCAAGCCGGATTGTGTCATCTGCATAACACAGATTGCTGATAAGTCTTCCTCAAATCCTGATGCCACATTTCTCCTCATAGAGCTCAGCCTCCCTGATAATCTATTCTTCATATAGATTGAAAAGATATGGAGATAAGACACATCCCTGGCATACACCCTTCCAAATTTTGAACCATGCAGTGTTTCCGTGCTCTGTTCTGATGACTGCCTCCTGGTCCAAGTATAGGTTTCACACAAGCACAATCAAGTGCTCTGGCATTCTAATTATTCTCAGAGTCAGCCACAGTTTGTTGAGATCCATAGTCAAATGCCTTTGCATAGTCAATGAAACACAGATAGACAATCCTCTGGTACTCCCTGCTTTCAGCCCAAATCCATCTAATGTTAGTTATAATGTCCCTAGTACCGAGGCCTCTTCTAAAGCCAACCTGCACTTGAGGCAGTTCTCTGTTGATGTGCTGTTCCAGTCTTTTCTGGATAATCTTCAGCAATATCTTGCTTGCATGTGGTATCAATAATATTGTTCAATAATTTTCACACTCTGTTGGGTCACCTTTCTTTGGAATGGGAACAAATATAGATCGCTTCCAGTTAGTTGGCCGGGTGATAGATCGTCCTTCAGATTTTTTGGCACAACTTGGTGAGCGCATCCAGGACAGCATCTGTTTGTTGAAATATGTCAATTGGTATGCCATCAATTCCTGGAGCCTTGTTTTTGCCAATTCTTTCGGAGCAGCTTGAACTTCTTTCTTCTTCACCATAGGCTCTTGTTCATACGTAACACTTCTAAAAAAGAAAATAGTGTAAAGAATTTAAAAATTCAGTAATATTACTTGTTCAGTAAACAATATTTGTACATTCCTTTTGAGTAAGGCATGCTGTGAAAATAAACAAAATCAAAATGATTGTTGTAGAGTTGATTTTGATTTGTGATAATCTTATAAAACAGAATAAAGCTATCTCATAGCATGATCAAGACTGTATTTTTTTTTTCTAGAAGCAGTACAGCTTGCTTACCCACTAAACTTCCACGGCTTTTTATGTGCCCTCTGAGGGGATATATTCTGAGGATAATTGTTGTTAGGTGCTGGCCATTTGAGTATGACTCATATCAACCCTATGAACAACAGACCTGAACTCTGTCATATCCTGTGCCATCCTCATCATCTCTGACACATTTGAGCCCATTGTTACAATCATTGTGCCATTCCCACGGCATGGAAAACTGAGTAGTATTATAAGATACCACATTTTTACAACTTTACCTATAAACTTAATGAAACTACAATCAAAATATCAGAAACTTTAAACAATTTTAATACTATATTTTACTTAACCCAATACATCAAAACATTATCATTTCAGTATGTAGCTTGTATATAAATAGTTAATGTAATATTTTACATTATTTTGGAAGTTCAGAGAAATTATTTTAAAATTAAAATAAACCTCTTTAATTTTGAGATTTCTGTAGAGGAAGAATGCATATCCTTCAGCTAGTTTCTCCCAGTTAGATAACTATCATGCATGATCACATTCAATATCACAATATCAATTAACATTAATACCCTCAATGGGCCTTATTCATATTTCACAGGTTTTGCTTGCATTGATTTGTGTGTCTGTGTGTGTGCTTAATTCTATGCAATCTTATTACAGGTATGTTGTTGTTGTTGTTGCTGTAGATGCCGTCAAGTCAAGCATGACTCATAGTGACCCTATGAACAAAAGATCTGAAGTCTTTCTATAACTATCATCATTTCTCAAAGGTCATAGAGTTTCCAGAGGCATGTGATTTAGGAAGTGGATGCCGCTCCTGCTTCCAAATCTATCTTAAAACTGGAAGCTCCAACACTGTTCCAATGGACAACCATTATGGCACTCCACTGGTACAAGGTTCAGCAGCACAGCAAACCCAGGTTATGTGAGCACAGCAAATTGACAGAAGAGTGCTGTACAATTTAGAAAAATGTTCCTCCAAAATATAATAACAACTGACTTTTAAATACAAAGGCCCTCTACTAGTTCTTGTTGGCTATAAACAAGAGGCTTAAGTAAAAAACAAGCAATATAACACATTGTTGTTGTTTTTGTTATGTGTCATCTCATAGCTACCCTATGTACTGCAGTTGTGAACCCTTCCCTGTCCTGAGCCAGTCTCACTGATTCCAACATACCAACCCCCATTGCCCCAGTTATTTTAACAATCCATCTCAGCCAGGATCTTCCACTCCTGCACTATATCTCCACCCTTCTGAGCATGATGCCCTACTCCAAGGACCAGTCTCTCCTGGTCACATGCATAGATTCACATAATTATTATCACAGTGAGACTTCTTAGTAATTCCATAACAAGAGTGCTTTCTTATATACTATTTTACAGGGAAAGCCACTTTCTTCTTTTCTCTCCTCCTACATGTCTGGCATGATCTCTCTTTAATGTTTGTGATATTGTGATTTAAGTAGGAAGCATTGGTGGCCTAGTGGCAAGAAGCTGTGCTGCAATCTCAAAAGCACACTGTTCAAATCCACCAGCTACTCAGTGGGAGAAGGATGGGCAATCTCCTCCCATGCAATTAACTACCTCTGAAAACCCACTGAAGGGTCAGCTATGGGTCAGTTCTGACTCTATGGTCCACAGCAACCCCTATAGTCCATGAGACTTAACTTATCCTAAAAAACATTTTTCTTTAGCTTCAATACAAATTTAATAAATATCCTGTAGTTTCATTTCTAAATCTCACAAACCTACACCTAAGGTAGCAATAATTGTTATACAACATGTTATGATATAACAAATAATACTGAATTGTATATGCCTGAACAATTGAGTTGTAAAATCCTTTGTTGAATATATTTTCATCACAATAAAACATAAAGTTCATTTTAAAAAGAAATCACAATTTAAATTATAATTATTTAGATCCACTCTGGAATAGTAGAATTGCTAGGAGGTGCTATTCCTTGGAGAAGAACATGATGCTGGGAAGGTTGGGGGGCAGTGGAGGAAAGGAAGACCCTCAAGCAGATGGATTGACATGATCACTGCCACAATGGGCTCTTGTGTGTAGGCAAGTGTGAGGATGGTGCAGGATAGATCAGAGTTGAGATTTTTTTTCGTAGAGTCGCTATGGGTCATACTTCACTCTACAGCACCTAAAAACAGCAACTGGAATAGTATTTCGTTGTTGTTGTTATATGCTATCGAGCCACCTGCAACTCATAACGACCCTATGGACAACAGCTCTGAAGCCTACCCTGTCTTGAACCAGTCTCACTGACTCTGACACACCTACCTCCATTATCCCAGTTATTGTGTCAGTCCATCTCATTCCGGGTCTTCATCTCCTGCACTGTCTGTCCCTCCACCCTTCCAGACATGGTATCCTTCTCCAAGGACTGCTCCTTCCTAGCCATGTACCCAAAGTATGCGTGACAAAGCTTCAAAATCCTTGCCTTATAAAAAATTAATGGATTCTAGACATTTACATCAATGTACTTGAAATAGTAAACTAAAATTCATTGTCATCAAGTAAGTGTGGATACATCTTGACACTCCATTGGGTTTCTGAGGCTGTGAAGCTTACAGAAGGAGACTGCTCATCTTTAATCCAGAGAACACCTAGTGAATCCAAACTGTCAACTATACAGTTAACAGCCTTACATGTTACCCACTATGCTACCATGACATAAAAGACTATCTCCACTACAATTTCATTTCTAAAATGCCAGAGCAGGTGAAAAGTAGATTTTTATTTAAGGATACATTTGTGTAGGATAAAACTTCATAAATGAAAAGCAAAGTAAAACAAAACTCTCAAACAAAATCCACTGTCACCAACTTGATTCTGATTCACAGCATTTCTGTAGGAGAAAGTAGAACTGCTTTTTAGAATTTCTACAGCAGCAAACCTTTATGGAAGAGACTGCCTCACCTTGTTTCCTGTAGAAGGGTTGCTAGGTTGGAAACACTGATTTGGTGATCTGCTCAGTTCTTTAACCACTGCACCACCAGCAAGAGAATTAAAACTAAAATTTTATGATTCATCGCTGATTCACAGAGGACCCTCCAGGCTTACTTTAGAGTAGAGGCACTCCTTACTCACTAAAGCTCCCTGCAAGAGAATTACTGTTACGGGCCTGAAAATTCAGGTCATAAAGACAGAGAGACATGAATCTCAAAGCAGCTGCATATGTTGCAAAAATACCAGTAATATCTTACAGCTAGAACTGGGAGGTAAGTACATTTTTTATCACTTTTTTTTACAATGTTCATACTGGTACGTGTATGGTTGATTGTGTATGAGATATTTTTCATTATTAAAAAATATGGACATTATCTTTGCATTCCTTAAAACAAAAAGATTTTTAGTATCTCCAAGAAAATGTTGTTTCCTTTCAGAGCCAGGCACTTAAATTGTCTGGAAATGTTTTAGTCTTTCCAGAATATTCTAGAATGCCCTTCCATTGCCTGTTCTGTGCCTTATGCCCATATTTCCTCATCCCACTGAAGACTTGCCCTGGGTGAAGAGGAATAGGAAGACAGCCAGGTTTCCCCAACAGATAGGGGCAGGAGAGAGAAATGGATACAGACCTCTTGTGTACCATATCTCTGAGAGGTGACTAACCTGAAAAAGCAGCCCCCTATCTGCGCTGTAATTTTCCTCACAGTATTGGGCAAGCAGGCCGGTGCTGAACTAGGCCTGAGGACTGACTTCCCACTGCATGAGGCTCAGCAGGCTACAGACTCCCCATGACTCTCAGGACATTCATTCCAAAAATTGGGTTAACAGTAGCTACCTGGCCTCTCCATTGTGCTATTTTCAGCTTAACTAATAAATATCCAATCAAACAGAAGCTTTGCTTGGGCCGGGGTGAGGGGGGCGGCGGGGGGGAAAACTTTCACCCTCACACTGGACAAAACTATGAAAAAGATGTGATCGTGCTTAACACTTTTTAAATTGCCAGTTGCTTTGTCTTGTTCTTTTGTTCATATTGCTCATAAGCAGATGGTCATAGTAGGGAACATGAGAATGCAGCCAAGAGCAAAAAATGAGGAGACAAATGACCAGTTTTAACCAATTCTTGAGGTATCCACTGTGAAAACTGTCTTTCTTTTATTTTTTCTATGGCTTTAAACAAATGCACATTTTAAAAAAACAAACAAACAAAATGATTCATTTTGGCTATAATTCTAAACAAGTTTTTAAAAAGTTATTCAAGGGATTTATTACTACATCTTTAGTTTTTCTTTTGCAACAACATTTTAATGGCTGTACAACAGGTTTTCCTTGGTTTGTTGTTGTTGTTGTTGTTGTTGTGTACCATAGAATGGAAACCAACCCATGGCTGACCATCTGGCAGGTTTTCTGAGGAAGTTATTGCACGGGAAGAAATTGCCCATATTCATTCTCTTATTGTAAGACAATGATGACATCTGATTTTTTTAAAGCTTTAAATTATTTTTTAGCAAATTTCAGTGTAAAGAATTTAAACTTATCAATTTTAAGTTTAGGTGCAGAAAGCACCATATATGTATCACCCCCACAAACACTCCCACCTCAAACTCTCTCCTATTTTTTGTATCTTTCATTACTGTGGCACATTTGTTATCATGGGAGAATCATTCTTGATACATTATCATCCACGTAGTTCACATTAGATTTCACTCTCAGTCCTGCACAATCTTATGGGTTTTGACAAACACATAGTGTCATGTGTCCACCATTGTAGAATCATACAGAACAGTTTCACTGCCCTAAAAATGCCATGCTCCATCATTTCTTGTCTTCCTCAGATTTTTTTTTCTAATATAATTTTGAAATGAGTTTTTTTTATTTATGTAAACTAATGTATTTTATGCACATGGTTATTTCCTTGAGACAAATTCCTCAATGTAGAGTTTCTCCAACTTAAGTTTATGAGATCCAGAGGTGTTGTTATTGTTATGTGCTGTCGAGTTGACTACAACTTATAGTGACACTATGAACAATGGCTCTAGCCTTGCCCTATCCTGAACCAACTTCACTGTCTCTGACATACCTGACCTCACTGTCATAGTCACTGTGTCAATCAATCTCATCCAGTGTCATTCTCTCTTGCACTGACCCTCTACTCTTCCAAGCATGATGCCCTTTTCCAAGAACTTATCTCTTCTGGTAACATGCCCGAAATATATGAAAGAGAGCTCAAAATTCTTGCCTCCAAGTATTGTTGTTGTTAGAAGCTGTCAAGTCAGGTATGACTCATAGTGATCCTATGAACAACCGTTCTGAACCCTGTCCTATCCTATGCCATTTCACTATCTCTGATGTACTTGAGCTCATTGCTGAAATCACTGTGTCAGTCCACTTGGTTGAGGGGTTTCCTCTTTTTCGCTCTCCCTCCAGCTTTTGAAGCATAATATCCTTCCTCAAGGAGTAACCTCTCCTAATAACATTCCCAAAGTATGTGTGACAAAGCTTTATTATCTTTGCCTCCAAGGAGCACTCAGGCTGAATCTTCTCCAAGACATGTCTATTACCTGTGTTATTGTTGTTGTTGTTATGTGACATCAAGTCACCTGAGGTTCATAGCAACTCAATGTACATTAGCTCTGAAAGCTGCCATATCCTGAGGCAATCTCATTTCCAACAGACCTAATCCCATTGTTGCAGTCACTGAGTCAATCCATCTCATCCAGGGTCTTCCTTTCTTGTGATATTCCTCCACTTTTCCAAGCACAATGTCCCTCTCTGAGGACTGGTCCCTCCTGGCCATGGGCCCAAATTATGAGATACAGCATCAAAATCCTTGCCTCCAAGGAGCAACTTGGTTTCATCTTTGTTAGGTCAGCCCTGTTTGTTATCCTAGCAGTCCATGGTATGTTCAAACTTTTCTCCAGCACCATAACTCAAAGGCATCATTTCTTCTTCTATCATCCTTAGTTATTGTCCAGCTCTCTGATGCATAGCAAGTAACTGTGAAGACCATGGCCTGGATCAAGTGCACCTTGTCAGTCTCCAGACTGAAATCATTGCTCTTCAGTAATCTAGAGAGGTTCCTAACAGCAGACTTTCCAAACAAATTCATCTTTTGATTTCTTGACTGCTGGTGCAAAAGGTGTTGATTGTGGAACTGAGTAAGCTGAAATTGTTAACAATCTCAATTTCTATTCTGTCCACCATGAAGCTGACAATTGGCCCAGTGGTAAGGATCTTTGTTTTCTTGATGTTGAGCTTCAATCCATATTGAAGACTATAGTCCTTGACCTTCTCCAGCAAACACCTCATGTCCTTTTCATTTTCAGCAACCAATGTAGTATTATCTGCATAATATATGTTCTTGATGAGTCTTCCTCCAATCATGATGACACATTCTTCCTCATAAAATCCAGTCTACTGAATGATCTGTTTGCCTGAAGTTTGAAAATATATAGAGATAGGATGCATCCCTGATGCACTCCTTTCCTGATCCCAAATATGCAGTGTTTCCCTGCTCTGTTCTGACTACTACTTCCTGGTCTAAGTATAGGTTTTCATGAGCACAGTTCTAGGATTCTCATTCTTTTCAAGGTTAGCCACAATTTGCTGTGATCCACAAGTCAAATGTCTTTGCATAGCCAATGAAACACAGATAGGTATTCCTCTGGTACTCTCTGCTTTCAGCTAAGATTCATCTAACATTGACCTATGATATCCCTAGTGCCACTGCCTCTTATAAACCCAGCTGGTACCTCTGGCAGTTCTCTGGTAATGTATTGCTCTAGTGTCTTTTAGATAATCATCAGCAGTCTTTATCACATGTGATATTAGTAATATCATTCAATAATTTCCCATTCTGTTGGGTCAACTTCTTTGGAAGGGGAATAAATACAGATCTCTTCCAATCCGTTGGTCAGGTAGTTGTTCTCAAGATTTCTTGGCATAACCTAGTGAGTGTGTCCAGGGCAGCATCTGTTTGCTGAAATATGTCAATTGGTATTCTAGCAATTCCTGGGCCTTCTTCTTTGCCAGTTTCTTCAGAGCATATTGAACTGCCTCCTTCATCACCATAGGCTTTTGATCATATGCTATTTTATTAAATTCTTTGTCAGCCAATTCTTTTTTGTATGGTGCCTCTCTGTATTCCTTCCATCATCTTTTGATGCTTCCTGGTCATTCAACATTCTGCCTTCAGTATCCTTAAGTATTGCTTGAGGCTTGATTTTGTTCTTTATTTCCTTCAGTTTAAGAAATGCTGAGTAAATTCATCCCTTTTGTTTTTCTGACTTCAGCTCTTTCCATATTTTATTGTAATACTTGTATTCTTGTACTGCCTTTTAAAATCTTCTCTCAGCTCTTCAACTTCTTTTTTTAAAATAAAATTTTAATTGTGCTTTTAACAAATGTTTACAGAGAAGGTAGATTGTCATTCATCATTATCACACATTTTACTCTCTCACCCTTTTTCAACCCCAGTTCACTTTAAAAAAAAAAAATTCATTCATTGTTGCACAACTACCTCCCTCTGTCCCCCACCCACTCCTCTTTTCAATGATCTATCTCTTATTCTGGGAAGTTGCCGTATGTATAATGCTTAATTTTAGACAATTCTTTCTTTCATCTTTCCAGTGCAACAAGCAGGTCTGACATGAAGGGTTGGGAGAAGAATAGGGTAAGAGTGGATATATAACACTCCTTAATTTCTTGGTCCTTTGTTTTTGACTGTGTAAATCACAACAAGCAATGGCTGACTCTGAGAAGAATGGGAATCCCAGAACAATTCATTGTGCTTATGCGAAACCTACACTTGAACCAAAAGGCAGTCATCAGAACAGAGCAAAGAGATACTACATGGTTCAAAATCAAGAAGGGGTCCATCAGGGATGTATTTTTTTTTCTCAATACCTTTTCAATCAGTATGTAGAACAGCTGTATGAGGAGGAATGTGGCATCAGGATTGGTGGAAGAATCATCAACAACCTGCGTTATGCAGATGACACAACCCTGTTTGCTGAAACTGAGGAGGACCTGAAGTGCTTGATGCAAAAGGTCAAGGACTGCAGCCTTCAATACGGATTGAAGCTCAACATTAAGAAACAAAGATTTTTCACTACTGGGCCAATTGGCAGCATCCGTGTGGATGGTGAAGAGATTGAGATAGTTAAGTTTTAGTTTACTTGGCTCCACAGTCAACACTCTTGGCAATAGAATCCAGGAAATCAAGAGACGAACTGCATTGGGAAAGTCAGCTACGAGGGACCTCTCAAGAGTACTGAAGAGCAATGACATCAGGCTGGAGACTAAGTTGTACCTGATCCAGACTATAGTCTTTGTAATTACATGCTATGCATCAGAGAGTTGGACAGTGAATAGGGATGATAGAAAGAGAATTGATGCCTTTGAGCTGTGGTGCTGGAGAAGAGTGTTGAATATACCATGGACTGCTAGGAGAACAAACAGGTTTGTCCTGGAGAGGGTGAAGCCATAGTGCTTCTTGGAGTCAAGGATTCTGAAGCTTCATCTGACATACTTTGGGCATGTTCCAAGGAGGGACTGGTCCTTGGAGAGCCGCATCATGTTTGGGAGAGTGGAGGGACGGCGCAGGAGAGGAAGACCCTTGATGAGATAGATCGATTCTGTGATTGGGGTGGTGGGAGTGAGTGTGTTTGATATGGTGAGGTTGGCACAGGATAGAGCAGCATTTAGGGCTCTTGTACGGTCACTATCAGTTGCAAGGGACTCACTGGATGGCACATAACAACAACAACTCTTTGCTTTTTTTTCTTGGTGTTGTAGTGCAATATTCAGAGTCTCTTCTGACATCCATCTTAGTCTTTTCTTTTTCCTCTGTCTTTGCAGTGAGTATTCTCATTCTTCATGGGGCTATTCTTGATAGTCTACCACAGCTCATCTGGCCTTCTCTTGAGATTGCTCAAGATTTCAAACCTGTTCCTGAAATGGTCTTTAAATTCTGGTGGGATAGACTCGAGGTCAAACCTTGGATCTGGTCTTGTGGATTAGTTTTATTTTTTATTTTTTATTTTTTTAGCTTGAGTTGGAACTTGCATATTAAGAGTTAATAATCTGTTCCACAATCAGCAATCAATTGGCTTAGTTTTCACAGTGTATATTGAACTTCTCCATAGATTTCTTTCCACAGATATAGACAATCTGAGTCCTGCGTAGACCATCAGGTGAAATCCACATGTATAGTCACTGTTAATGTTTTTTTAGAAAAGGAAGGTGTTTGCAATGAATAAGTCATTGATTGTACAGAATTCTGTCATATCTCCAGCCTCATTTCTGTTACCAAGTTCATTCTTCCTGATTACTGATCCTTTCCAACTCTTCTCAATGTCTGCATTCCAATCACCCGTTATTATCAAAGTATCTTATTGGTGTGTTCTGTCAATTTCTTACTGAAAAATTGGGTAGAAGTCATCTATTTCCTCCTCTTTGGCCCTGGTTATTGGTGCTTACATTTGAATAACAGTGGTATTAGCAGGTCTTCCTTGTATGTGTATGAATATTATCCTGTCACTCACAACACTATTTCAAGAAGGGTCTAAGAATGGTCTTTTTAACTATGAAAGCAATTCCATTTTTTTCCTCACATTTTCATCTCCAATGTAGTAGATCTATGATTATCTGATTCAAAATGTCCCTTAACAACCCATTTCATTTCTCCAAGGCCTACTATGTCAACATTTACGTGTTCTACTTCTTCCTTAACAATCTCCAACTTTCCTACATTCATCATTTTCATATTTTACGTTCCAATAAGTAGTGTCTGTTTACATCTATTCATCTTCCTTAGTGATTCTCAGTAAGAAGGTTCTGCCTCTGGTGCCTTATCTGCTATTGTTACTGAAATGTCCTCTATTGTACATGAGGTCTGCTCTTTCTGGTGTGAATGCTCAATCCTTGTCTGAAGTCTGTAGTCTGTAACCTTAAAAATCATGTCATGTAATCTGTTTGCCTAAAGTACAGGGGAACAAGTCACTTAATTTAAATAAAAAAAAATAAACCCACATCGAAATCCTCACTGTAAGTTGGAACCCATTCATAACTGACTCCCCATCAGGTTTCTGATGCTGTAAATTGCACAAGAGGAAATTGCCCATCTTTCTCCAGTGAAGCAGCAGTATTCAAACTTGTAGGAGGTGTGCCTTCTGGGTGAGCAGGACAACTCCCTGTTGACTAAATCTCAGAGCTCTCTTTTTCAGCTGAAATGCACTTTAATTAATCCAAGTACCTAGACAGTCTCCAGAATACAATAATATTTTTCATATATGAGTTTAAAACGAGATTAATGCTTTAGTAATAAAACTTTGGTGCCCTGAAATCAACTGGGAAAACAGTGCTAAGAAAGCAAGAAAACTTAAATGGGAACGATATGCTTGTTATTCCTACAAATTCCATCTCATTCAATGTTGAATAACCTAGGAAACATCAAAAGCAGATGGAAGGAGTACACAGAGTCACTGTACCAACTAGCCAACACAGAAGTATTTAACGAAACAACTTATTTTCAAGAGGCAATTGTGATAAAAGAGGAAGTTCAAGTTGCTTTGAAGGAATTGGCAAAAAAAAAAATACAGCCCTTGAAATTTATGGAATACCAATTGACATATTTAAGCAAAAAAGATACTGCCCTGGAAGGACTCACCAATCTGTGCCAAGAAATTTGAAGGACAATCACCTAACCCATTGACTGGAAGAGATCCATATTCATTCCCATTCAAAAATAATTGAGCCAACAAAATGTGGAAATTATAGGACAATATCACATGCAAGCAAAATCCTACTAAAGATTATCCAAAAGTGACTGAAACAGTACATAGACAGAGATATAGCAGAAGAGGTCATGGCACTAAGGACATCATTGCCAATGTTAGATGGATCTTGGCTGAAAGGAAAGTGCCAGAAGAATGTCTATTTGTATTTAATTGACTATGCAAAGGCATTTGATTATGTGGATCACAACAAATTGTGGCTAAGCTTGAGGAAAATGGGAATCCTAAAACACCTCTTTTGTGATCATTGGAAACCTATCTTGGAGGGAGTCATCAAAACAGAGTAAAAAAACACTGCATGGTTCAAAATCAGGAGAGGAGTGCATCACAGATGTGTGGCTGGACTTTATGAGGAGAAATGTGGCATCAGAATTGGAGGAAGACTCATTAACAGCCTGCGATCTGCAGATGATACAACCTTACTTGCTGAAACTAATAAGGGCCCTGAAGCATTTGCTGAAGAGGATCAAAGACTGTAATTTGCAATATGAATTGCAGCTCAACATCAAAAAAAAGAAAGATTTTCACCGCTTGGCCTATTGACATCATCATGATAGATAGAGGAAGAATTAAGATTGTTAACAATTTCAGCTTGCCTCATTCCACAATCAACACTCTTGGCACCAGGAGTCAGGAAATCAAAAGGCAAATTACATTAGGAAAATCTGCTGCCAGGGACTTCTTCAGAGTGCTTGCTGAAGAGCAAGGATATCAGTATACAAACTAAGGTTCACCTGACCCAGCTCATGGTCTTCACAACTACTTGCTATGCATCAGAGAGGTGGACAATGAGCAAGGATGACAGAAGAAGCATTGATACTTTTGAATTGTGGTTCTAGAGAAGAGTATTGAGCATACCCGGGGCTGCCAAGTAAGCTAAAAGATCTGACCTGGAGAGAATGAAACCAAGCTGCTCCTTAAAGGCAAGGATTTTGAGATTCCTTCTGACACACTTTGGACATGTAGCCGGGAAAGACCAGTCTTTGGTGAAGGATATCATGCTTGGAAGGGTCAAGGGACAGTGCAGGAGAGAAAGACTCCACATGAGATGGATTGACACAATAACTGGGTAATAAGGGTAGGTGTGTCAGAGAGAGTGAGGTTGGCTCAGAATAGAGCAGCATTCTGATCTATAGTACATAGGGTCATTATATGCCCTGCTCAACTCGGTGACACTTAACAACATACTAATATAGGCTGAGGGACAAATGGTGAACTTAGGAATTTATAATGGCTGTCGAAATAGATGGTAGCTATTGAATGGTGTTCCAAGAGATCCCAACTAGATGTGGTGATTGGAGCTGACTGCTGAGATTTGAGTGTTGGCTTAATGAAAAAAAGAATACCAGTGAATGAAAAGAGAAGACCAGTGGTTTCATGTCATGGGTTCAGACCTTCTTCCTTAATGGGATGTAGTTTCTAACCTGTACTTGGATAGTCTTTTATCTTCTACAGCACATATTTCAAGTCTTCCTCACTTTCTGCAAGAGAGGTTGTATTATTTGCATAATACAGGTTGTTGATGAATCTTTCTGTAGTCTGATACCACATTCTTCTTTGTACAGTACAACTACCTGAATGATTTGGTCAGCTCATATACTGAATAAATATGAAGAAAGAATACAACCCTGAAGCACACTGTTCTTGATTTCAAACCATGCAGTGTTCCTTTGTTCTGTTTTCACAATGCTTCTTAGTCTATGTATAAGTTTTGCACACGCACTATTAAATCTCAAGTCCAAGAGAGCAAAAAACTTTCACCACTGGATCAGTGGAAAATCATGATAGATGAAAAAAAGATTGGCATTGTCAATGACTCAATTTTACTTGAATTCACAATCAATACTTACGGCAGCAGCAGTCAATAAATCAAAAGACAGTTTGTGTTAGGGAAATATTCTGTAAAGGATCTCTCCCAAAATGCTCAAGAGCTAGAATGTCAGTTTAAAGACTAAAGTGGACCTGATCCAAGCCATGTTCTTTTCAATTGTTTAATATGCTTCTGAAAGTTGGATCGTGAATAAGGATGACAGAAGAAGAATCAGTGTCTTTGAATTGTGGTGTTCAGAAAGGGTATTAGATATTTCCTTTAGGGAATATTAGATATGGACTTGTCCATTAGATATGGACAAGTAAAGAACAAATAAGTCTATCTTAAAGAAGTACAATCAGTGGGCTCCTTAGAGAAAAGGGTAGTGAAACTTTTACTCACTTATTTTTCAAGAACAATTAAGTCCTTGGAAAGAAATATTATTAAAAGAAAGGTAGAGAGGGTAAGTGAAAGAGAAGAAGACCCTTCACAAGATGGATTGACACAGTATATACCACAATAGGTTGAACCTGACAGAGATCATGAGAAGGGCACAGAGTAGAACATGGCTCAGATATGTTGTTCATAGAGTCAACATGACTTATAGTTGATTCCACAGCACCTGCAAAAGGAGCAAGAAGATTGTGAAAATGGTCAAGTCCAACTTCTATTAACTCCACAAAGGGGAACTGTCAGTAATTCCCACAGTATTAAACTGATCTCTATGATAGAAGACACGGCCCTTTATTCTGATGCACCTACTTCTACTAATTACTGGGTCTCTAATGACCACACAGCCTTAATAGAATCTCTTTTTACTCTCAGTTGTGGGGTTTATTAGGGAAACAGGTTGGAGGAGGGAAGGCAAGGGATATCACACAAGTCCAGATTCAGTAAGTAACAGTCACACATTGGGTTAACAGCAAAATAGTGTCCCTCAATTAATCCAAACAGCTTTTCAGTCAACAGCAAGACAACTCTGGTACAGGAACCTCTGGCTTGAATGGAAACATACTGTCTTCTCTGTATCTTCTTCCCCCCTTATGTCAAGGTTCCACTCTCAAAGACTCTGGCCCTGGCAACATCAGGCAGTCTGCCTATGGTCTGGTTAGCACTGTCTCTTATGTTGACCTCATAGCTATTGATGTTGTTGAAGGTGCTGATTAACAGCAAACTAAATATACACAGTGAGGCAGCATCCATGGGGAGTGGGAGTGGGGAAGCAGAGGGACTAAAGCAATGGATAGAAAAGCCATTCTCAAAGCTTACCACCACAGCATCTAACAATAAAAACTCAGGTAATGTGACCCCCCCCCCAAAAAAAAAGAGTGGTATTCATTCTATAGAGCCATTTCTTCAACAATATGTCTCCTAATTAGTTGACTATTGCCCTCTAAAATTGGATTTGAGCTCAGTATAGAAGGCTTCAGCTTGGAGCAGTTGGATTCAGTAGGGTAAGTTGTTTTGGTTTACTTGAAAGACTGGTGTAAACTGTTTGGGCTTTTTTTAAAAATTTTGTTAACAATCAAGAATAGCTGACTGGTTGTTTCGATTTTATTAACAATTAGCTGTGGGCTGAAAGTCTCTTGTTTCGCAATCAAGACCTGGTGGGCAGGTCTTTGTTTTTAAAAATTGGTTAGGTCCTACTTGAGAGTCTATAACTAAATACTAGAGGGTAAGTTGTTTTGATTTACTTAAAAATTGGGTGTAAACAGTTTGGGCATTAATTGTGTTCTGGAAGAAAATTGTTCCAAGTGATACAGCATTTCTCTGTCAGTTTTCTGTACTAAGATAACTTTGGGTTGTTGTGATACTGAAAGCTGTGGCACTGGTGTGTCATAAATCATAAAGGTTACCCATGGTGAACAAGTTTTGGTGTAGCTCACTGATTAAGACAGACTAGAAAGCAAGATGGGTCATCTACTTCCTAAATAACAGGCCTTTGAAAGCCCTACGAACACTAGAGAAATGTGGATATTTATAGTAGTGTAGTGGTAGAGTTCAGATTGGAAGTCAGTTAAAATGAGGAAAAATAACAACAAACATCATTTAATAATTGGAACACAGAATGTACTTAGCTTGAACGTGGGAAACTAGAAATTGTAAAAAATGAAACAGAATACATGAACACACACATGCTAGGCATTAATGAGATGAGATGGACCAGCTACGGCCACTTTAAATCAGGGAATGAGAAACAGAAGAAGAATGGTGTTATATTCATAGTCAAAAAGTCAATTTCAGGTTCTATCTTGAAATACAATGTTGTAAGTGACAGACCAATATCATTATGCATACTAGAAAAACCCTTTAAAGTGATTATTATTTGGATATATACTCCTACATCTGGAGCTAAAGAAAGAGAAATTGAGAGTTTTTACCAAATCTTGCAGTTCAAAATTAACCAAACATGTGATCAAGATGTGTTAAGTATAATTGGTGACTGGAATGCAAAAGTGGGAAGCAGTGAAGAAGGAGTAGTAATTAGAAAATATGGGCTTGGTGATAGAAACGAGGCTGGAAATAGAAGATTGCATTTTGTATTTACAGTAATTTATTCATTGTAAATACTTTTTAAAAATTATTCTATTGAGATTTTAATGAAAATTTATAGAGAACTTTGATTTCCATTCATTCATCATTGCACATTTTCCTTCCTGCCTACTCTTCCACCCCAGTTCACTTTTCTCTTTGAAAAAATAAAAGAAAAAAATCTATCGTTGTTATACAACACCCCTCCCTAGGCCACTTTACTATGCAGCTCTTATTCTGGACTCTTGTCATGCAAATAATACCTAATCATGTATTCCTTTTAAATCGTTCTCTCCCTCATCTGTTCCAATGCAGTGTACATTATTTATCCCTTTTTTCTTCATTTTCCCCCAACTCTGATGTTAATCCTATTTTATAATAGTGGCATTATGCAGTATTTGTCCTTTCGTGACTGAGATATTTTATTCAGCATAATGATGACACAAAGGATTACTTTACACGTTGATCTTACCTGATGGTTGCATAGGAATCAGATTGACTGCATTTGTGGAAGAAATCATTGAAGAAGCTCTGTATTGGAACTCAAAATTAGGCTAGGGGCAGATTGTGGGTTAGATCATGAATTACATTACTCAATGCAAGTTTAAATTGAAGCTGAAGAAAATTAAAATAAGTCCAAAGGAACCAAGATATAACCTTGAATCAATTCCATCTGAATTTCAAGATCTTCTTAAGAAGAGGTTTGAGGTATCGAATGATTGATGACCAGATGCGTTGTGAGATTATATTAAGGTTATCATCCATGAAGAAATCAAAAGGTCATTACAAAAACAGAGGAGAAAGAAAAATTGAAATGGATGTCAGAAGAGATTCTAAAAATGGCACTGGAAAACTAAGAAGACAAAACAAAAGTAACACATACTGAAGTAAAAGAGCTGAACAGAAAATTTCAAATGGCAGCTTGGGAGGACAAAGCAAAGTATTATAATGGA
>NW_006399783.1:17222482-17230766 GCF_000299155.1 Elephantulus edwardii
ATTTCATGTCTATGCCAAGAAATTTGGAGGACATCTGTCTGGCCAACAGACTGGAAGAAGTCAATATTTTTCCCATCTCCAAGAAAAGTAACCCAACTGAATGTGGAAACTATTGAAACAATATCATTGATATCATATGCAAGCAAAATACTGATGAAGATCATTCAAAAATGGCTAGAACAGTACATAGATAGGAAACTGTCCGAAGTTCAAGCAGGATTTAGAAGAGGCCATGGCATCAGGGATATAATTGCTGATGTCAGATGGATCCTGGCTGAAAATAAGGAATACCAGAAGAATGTCAGTTTGTGTTTTATTGACTATGCAAAGGCATCTGATTGTGTGAATCATAAGTTGTGGCTGACGTTGAGCAGAATAGAAATCCCAGAGCACTTACATGTGCTCATGAGGAGCATATATCTGGATCAGGAGTCTGTTGTGAGAACAGAGCAAGGAAACACTGTGTGGTTTAAAATTGAGACAGAAGTGCATTAGGATTGTATTGTCTCTCCACACTTATTTAATCTGTATGTTAAGTAAATGACCTGAGAAGCTGGACTCTATGAAGAGAAGAGTGGCATCAGGACTGGAGGGAGACTCATGAATAACCTGTATTATGTAGATGATACAACCTTCCTTGCTGGAAATCAGGAGGACTTGAAGCACTTGTTGCAAATCAAGGAATGCAGCCTTTGGTGTGCATTGCATCTTAATATCAAGAAAACAAAGATTCTTACCACCAGATCTATAAGCAACATCATGTTGAATGGAAAGGAGATTAAAAGTGTCAACAGCTTCATCTTACTTGGATTCACAATTAACACCCTTGGTACAAGAAGTCATAATATCCATAGGCATAAAAGAAAGATCTATTAACACCACTATTATTCAAATATATGCAACAAAAACCAGAGCCAAAGAGGAGGAAATAAATTATTTATACCAAATTTTGCAATCGGAAATTGATTGAACATGCATGGGTGACTGGAATATGCAAGCTGGAAACAAGGAAGAAGGATCAGTAGTCAGAAAACATGGACTTGGCAGAAATGAGGCTGAAAATAGAATGATGGGATTTTATACAATAATTGATTTATTCATTGCATATACTTTTTGTAAGAAACACAAATTGTGATTATATACATGGACTTCACCTCATGGTCTACACAGGAATCAGATTGATTTCATCTGTGTAAAAAACTGCTGAAGAGCAGCAATGTCAGTCTAGAGATTAAGATATGCATGATCCAGGCCATAGTCTTTGCAATTATAAGCTGTTAAGTTATGGTCCTGGAAAAGAGTATTGAACATACCATGGACTGCCAAGAGAACAAACAGGTTTGTCTTGGAAAAGGTGAAACTAGGTTCTTCTTGGAGGCAAATATTTTGAAGCTCCTGGCATGTTGCCAGGAGGGACTAGTATTTAGAGGACAACATGCTTGGAAGAGTGGAGGGACAGCACAGGAGAGGAAGACTTGCATGAAATGGATTGACACAGTAACTGGGGTATTGAGGGTAGATATGTGAGAGACAGTGAAGTTGGTTCAGGATAGGGCAAGCTTCAGAGCTATTGAATATAAGGTTACTATGAGTCATGGGCAACTCGATGGCATATAAGAACAACAGCATTAGGAGACAGCAATCTCTGGAGAAGAACATCATACTTGGTAAAGCAGAGAGTAAGAAGAAAGTAGAAAAGGAAAATTCCCAATTAAATGGCATAGTAGCTGCAGCAAAGGATTCAAACATAGCAACCATTGTGAAGATGGTGCAGTTTGGGGCAGTGTTTCATTTTATTGCAAAAAGTGTTGCTCTGAATCTAAATCAATTTTTGGATTTTACAATATGGTACAATAATAAAAATAGCTTTTATTCCTCACTCATATATGCAGCCTCTCAACTTTTCTTTTCTTCAGTTATTTGAAATATATTTGAACAGTCTTGTTTTCATCTGTGCTAGCATTCCACATAAATTAGATCAAGTTTCAATCTTTCGTTCAACTCACAGCCTCTCTTTCTCTCTCTCCATTTCTCACTTCTCAGGTCTCATTCAGGTTTGTTATAGCTATTGTGTTATCTCTGACAATCCAGGGAGCAGTTGAGGAGAAGGGATCACAAGGACAGGGATATAGATAGTTCTGTTCGGTTAGCTGCTACTGTCTTCAGTTCTGTCTATGATGACATAATATCCTCTGTCATGACTTACCTGCTCTCTTCTCTCTCTGGTTGTGTGGGCTTTCTGAACATCTCTTAAATAGAGTGTGTTTCTAATAAGAATAAAATACTGCCCAGGTGATCCTTGCCACCATCCTTTCCATTCTTGCCTTGGAGATATACATCCACTCCTTGGCTGAGGAATCCTCAGTTTGGATGGTGAGGGTCTTTTCATGGTGATTCTAAACTGATTCAGAAGAAAATGAAACAAAATAATAATAATAATGATAATAATAAAGAGATTGATATTGTTAAGAACTTTAATTTGCTTGGGTACACAGTCAACACTCTTGCCACCAGCAGCCAGGAAATTAAAAGACGTATTGCAATGGGAAAGTCTGCGGTTAGGGACCTCATCAAAGTACTGAAGAGCAATGGTGTCACTCTGGAAACGAAGGTGTCTCTGATACAGGCCATGGTCTTTGCAATCACTTGTTATACTTCAAAGAGTTGGACAATGACTAGGGAGGATAGAAAGAGAAGTGATGCCTTTGAGCTATGGTATTGGAGAAGAGTATTGAATGTACCGTGAACTGCTAGGAAAACGAGCAGCCTGGAGAGGGTTAAACCAGGCTGCTCCTTGGAGGCAAGGATTCTGAGGCTCTGTCTAACATACTTTGGACATGTTGTAAGGAGGGACTGGTCCTTGGAGAGGGACATCATGCTTGGGAGGGCGGAGGGACAGTGCAGGACGGGAAGGCCCTCTATGAAGTGGATTGATTCTGTGGCTGGGGTAATTGGGATGGGTGTGTCAGAGGCAGTGAGATTAGCACAAGATAACAACATAACATGAAGTTGATTTTAATTCTTAATGATATAGAATAGAACTATATATGCAATAGAGTGTTCAAGAATAGATCTTCAGAATTAGATCAGAAGACCACTTAGCTGAGGCATCTCTATACCATGGACTGTTAAAAAACCCAACCAAATCTATCTTGGAGGAAGTGTGACCAAAGATTGCTTAGAGTCAAGGATGGTGACACTTGATCTCACACACTTCAGACATGCTGTCAGGAGGGGCCAGCGTCTTTGGGGAAAAAAGAAACAAAACATCTTTCTGGGAGAGATAGAGGGTCAGTGAGAGAGAGGAAGACCCTCAAGGAGGTGAACTGACATAGTGACTGCAACAATGGACTTGAGTATGGCAGAGTTCATGAGGCAAGATAAGGCTAGGTTCTGTTCTAGGATGTTGTTTCTAGGATCACAATGAGTAGTGTTCAAGTAAATGGCACCTAACAACAGCCACCACCTTTGGATGGACTTGAACCTTTGGGTTAGCCAATGAACAGTTTAGGTTAGCATATGAAAGCTAAAAACATTTGCACCACTTGAGGACACGATGGGAACAGGAGAGATTGGAGTTGCTCCTTCCATCCACTGCCACCTTCTCCCCTAGATCCCTGAAAGAGGAAGCTCCCACAGCCTCATGCAGTAGAGAGTTTGGCACTGTCTCTGCTGTCATCTATTTTAGCAGGTACATCCCAATCTCTCTTGAGCTTTCTTATTTATATGTAACTCTTTGGTAACAGAAAAGCCACCCTCGAATATTCTTCTATTGAGCAAGAGTTTATCTGGACATGAGGTGTTAGTGTCCTTTCTTGGTGGGTCTCCTCCAATCTTTCCAGTGAGTTTACCAGATGCCCTCTTCCTCAAGCCTCTCTGCCAAGTACTAATAAACCTTTTTAGCCTATGGTCACTGAAAAGGTGAGTTATGGTCATTGGGGAATGTACATAGTGCCTCCTTTAGATGGTGGACATTCATTGGCCATTTCTTAGTTTTGAGGCACTACCTGAAATTCTAAGTCAAGGTAAAATATTCCATTTGATGTTCTGTGATGTATCTTTATTGCTTTTTCTTTGAAGCTAAAACACCAAACATTTTTATATGTGTTTCTCCATTGTGAATCTGCTTGCTTTTAAAAAAATCAATTGTTATGGATTTCTTGAATTTCTTCCCTGAGGATCAAGATCTCATTCAAGGAGTCACACTTGTGGACTTGGTGTTCAATTCTAGAAATAAAGTAGGAAATACAGTTGATCAGAGCATAAATTGGAATAGCCTTCTAAAGAGTAAATCGAACAGTTTATTACAATACTAAAATACACAGCTTTGACTTGCTGACCTCTCTTCCACGTTTCTACATCTGAGATGACAACCATATTACATGAATGTCAGAAACCTAAAGATTCAGGAGAGGAGCTCACCGTCATGATCACAATGAGTTTACTGACTATCTCTTTGGTTTTGGTTGCCATTGAATTGTAGTACAATCATGCTATAGTGATCTCATGTACAGTCGAACAAAACATTGTTATGTCGTTCCCGTGATTGTTTGTAAATCATACCATTTTTGATTTATACACTTTTACTTTGGATGAATTTTGGAAGTAGATTTTCAAGCCTTTCCTTCTAATCTACCATAATCTGAAAATCTATTCAAGATCATAGTAACACATATACTCTTTGGACAGATGGATGGATCGTTGAAGTGCTTTGTTCAAGGGAGAAGAGAAGTCTACCATTGCACCATCTCTGCCACATTGGCCTCATACCTGTAAGCATGTCTGTGAGGACAGCAGCATGGCTGAGATGAGGAAATTGCTGTGGTTTGGTAATGCCTTGAATATTATTCTTCCTTCTACATTTATCTGCTTTATTTCTTTATTCCATAATCACTCATTGCATTAGGGAGTGTGTGTTTCAGAGTAAAAAGCAGAAGAAAGTCTGTAAGGCTTCTTGGTTATTGTATTTTAAAATTTCACAGAAGATGGACAAGGGAGGGTTTCTTGAGATCAACAGAACTTCTTAACTAGAGAGAGGAGACAATAAGACCTCTAGCCCTCAGAGCAGAAAAGATGCCCCACCATTGGGAAAAGGTCTGAAGGATCTACACGCTGGAACTCTTCTTCCTAAATATAAGTGAAGAAAATGACATTTAAAATGACCTGAAGAGAGGATCTTAATGTCACCAATGACTCCATGACAAGCATCCACCCCTTATCTGTCAGTTTCCTGCACTATAGTGATTAATGTGTTGTGAAGCTGAAAGTTGTATCATCCGTATTTCAAATACCACTAGGGTCAATCAATGGTGGACAGAGTCCAATGAAATAGCCTGGAGATCTACTTTTGAAAACTAGTCAACTTTTGAAAACTTTATAGATCACAACTACTATTTCATATGATGCTAGTAGCTAAGCCGCTGCTTGAGAGGCAATGAAAATACATAGTGGCCACAACAATGAACTCAAGTCCAGGTAATCCCAGACTTAACACTTATTTGCTCTACAACAAAGCAGGTTTGTAAAAGTCAAGGTGGAACTTTCCTTATTTTTTGTTATTTCTTATCCTTAGTAATAGATTGTTGTTGTTTTTTGTCATTGAGTCAGAATGGACCCACAACTGACCCTCCAGAGGTTTTTTTCAGTACCACTGAAATCACACAGGAAGAGATTGTCCATTTTTCTCCTCTGGAACATCTAGTAGTTTCGAACTCTGTGCCTTTGGGATTACAACACAACTTCTTTTAAGCTACCAGAAGTACTACATACTATATTGTTGCAGCACATAATTTACTAATGTTGTTAACTCAAATATTTATTCACAGATATTCACATATCATATTTAAAAGGATAATGATCTTGTAAATCAATAATAACAACAATAATAATAATAATAACTGAAACTGGTATTTTGCTTGAATTAGAGTGACTTATGATGGAATTATCAGAACAGATCCAATGGCTCAGAAGGAGGCAACATTTTTTTGTTGGTATGTACATATAACACTCCTCATAGGAGAATTATGAGGAGAATTGTGGCATCAGCATTGGTGGAAGGTCTATTAACAATCTCCGTTATGCAGATGACACAACACTGCTTGCTGAAACTGAGGAGGACCTCATGCACTTGCTGCAAAGGGTCAAGGACTGCAGCCTTCAGTATGCACTGAGGCTCAATGTCAAGAAGACAAAGATTCTCACCACTGGACCAATTGGCAGCGTCAGGATGGATGGCGAAGAGATTGAGATTGTTCACAGCTTCAGTTTGCTCGGCTCCACAGTCAACACTCTTGGCACCAGCAGTCAGGAAATCAAAAAGCGTATCATGATGGGAAAGTCTGCTGTTAGGGACCTCTCTAAAGTACTCAGGAGCAACAGTGTCTCTCTGGAGACTAAGGTGCGCCTGATACAGGCCATGGTATTTGCAATTGCTTGTTATGCATCAGAGAGTTGGACAATGACTAGGGAGGACAGAAGGAGAGTGGATGCTTTTGAGCTGTGGTGCTGGAGAAGGGTACTGAATGTACCCTGGACTGCCAGGAAAACAAACAGATCCATCTTGGAGAGGATTAAACCAAGCTACTCCTTGGAGGCAAGGATTCTGGGGCTTCGTCTGACATACTTTGGACATGTTGCCAGGAGCGACAGGTCCTTGGAGAGGGACATCATGCTTGGGAGGGTTGAGGGACAACGCAGGAGGGGAAGACCCTCTATGAGATGGACTGATTCGGTGACTGGGGTAATTGGGATGGGTGTGTCAGAGGCGGTGCGGTTGGCGCAGGATAGAGCAGGGTTTAGGGCTGTTGTGCATAGGGTCACTATGAGTCGGAAAGGACTCGACGGCACATAACAACAACAACACATATAATACTAAGGTCCCAGAACAAGTAACTCTCTTCCTTAGGGTAATTGGTTATGATTAAGAAGTTTACATAGTTTTCTTATCTGTTGTTTCTACCATATTTATGGGTGTGCAACATTTCATTCTATTTTACATAAGGTTGCCATGGGCTGGTAATTTTAACATACGTAAGAGCAATAAGCATGAAACAAAAGGAACAACAAGACATCAGAGCTGAAGGAGTCTGGAGCTAGGAACCATGGACTGCTTAGCAGTAGCATATATAGACTACAGATGCTCTACCCTCCTTCCCCTGCTCTCTCTCAATATTCCCTTAATACTCCTGGATATTGTGTAACATCCCCAAACTGTGCCTCAACATAGGCACATGGTGAGAACATATTTCAAAATTAAGTGAACTCTTAATCAGTTTGAATGAAATAGAATCCTAAAAAATACAATGCTGTTTATACTCACTTAAGCTTTTGGACTGACATTTGCAACTGTTATTATTATTAGGTCCTGTCTAATCAAGTACAATACATAGGAACCCTATGAACAACAGATCTGAACCCTGTCCTAGCCTGTGGCCACGTCATCATTCCTGAAACACTTGAGTCCATTACTATAGTCACAGTGTCAAACCAGAAAGACCCTGGTTTAGGGTCTTCCTCTCTCGTCCTCTCTTCTTTATGCATTAAATCCTGTACAGAAGAAGGTTTGCAGAAGACCAACAACTGAAGCAACAAGAGATGGTTAGTGCTAATAATGATGAGGAAGAAATGGGCTGACACTTCATTTCCCACGCTGCTGTGCTGGCAAACTCCATACGAGACTGGAACTGCCACCTCAGATTAATTGTGTAGCTGCTCCAAATGGCATTTAGACTTCTACAGAGGAAACTAAATTTAGTTCTTCAGCATAAAAGTGGTTGACTGCTTGATGAGAGCAAAAACAAGCATAGAAGCATGTTTCCAGAAATGTTTGAATAATATATGTCAGAGCAGTAAAGCAGAAGCTCTGGAAGGAGAGAGTTGGGCAGGGGGAAGGCTTGCTGACTGAATTTTAGAGAAAAATAAGTATAGGATGACCTCATATCAGGAAAGGGGTGGGAGCTCATTTTATTAGCTCAATATTCCTTTCTAAAAGCAGTAGACAGAGCAAGAAAGAAACTAAAAAGAAAAAAAAAGGAAGAGATGCTTGTGATCTGAACTTAACTTTTATCTGACTGAGCGACCATAAGGTTGTTGTTGTTATGTGCCGTCAAGTCGCTTGTGACTCATAGTGACCCTATGTACAACAGCTCTAAACTCTGGTCTGTCCTGGGCCAGTCGCACTGTCCCTGCCACTCCCATCCCGATTATCCCAGTCACTGAATCAATCCACCTCATAGAGGGCTTTCCTCTCCTTCGCTGTCCCTCCACCCTCCCAAGCATGATGTCC
>NW_006399783.1:17232699-17251130 GCF_000299155.1 Elephantulus edwardii
TGAAAAGGTATGGAGACAGGATGTATCCCTGGCATACACCCTTCCCAATTTTGAACCATGCAGTGTTACCCTGCTCTGTTCTGACTACTGCCTCTTGGTCAGTATAGGTTTCGCATTAGCACAATTAAATTGGCTCAAAACTTTGAAAAGCTGAGTTTGGAACATTGAGCTATGGTTAACACGGGTAAGTGGTAGAAAGAGATTGCAGATGGAGGCAAGAACATTTGGAAATATAAAAGTCTATGGTGAACACTCTGCAGGAAATAAATGTATGACTGTGACCCGGGGCTGGACCGGTGCCTCTCCTGTGGGTATCAATAGCACGCCTACAATGGTGCGGATTACACATTCCTGAACTAAGATTTACGCTCCTGGATGGTGAAGGACACAGTTGCTCAGATTTCTAAGCACAATTTTGAGGCTACTCAGTAAGCCGACAGGTTCAGAGTCCTTCTGGAGGGCGAGTGCTTGGACTGGCTCCACAGATACCTGGAGAACCGGAAGGAAACGCTGCAGCGCTCAGAACCACCAGAGACAAATGTGACACACCACTTTATGTCTGAACACGAAGTCACACTGAAGTGCTGAGTCCTGAGCTTCTACCCTGTGGAAATCATCCTGACCTGGCAACGGGATGGGGAAGACCAGATCCAGGACACAGAACTTGTGGAGACAAGGCCTTCAGGGAACGTAACCTTCCAGAAGTGGGCAGCAGTGACAATGCTCTCTGGAGAGGAGCAGAAATACACGTGTCACGTGCAGCCCGAGGGGCTGCCTGAGCCTCTCACCCTGAGATGGGAATCCCATTCTCAGTCTGCCACTTTTATCTTGGGAATCATTGTTGGTCTGGTTCTCCTTGGAACTACTCTCATTGGAACTCTGGTGGCTGGAGTTAAGATTTGGAAGAAAAAAGAGCTCAGTGCCCAGAACTCTTGAATTCTCTCTCCTGACTTCTAAAGCATGGGACAATGGCCCTGTGTGGAATTGACTGATACAAGATTTGTTCACACCCTACATTGTGATTCCTAGAACTCCTGACTTCTTTGCAACTGGACTCTGAATTCCTATCAGCATAACAGAAGGATACGGGGAAACTAGTCCCACCTCACCCACCACAACTACTTCCCCACATTGACCAGTGACCCTTCCCTAATCTACATTCCTGTTCCAATGGAGGTGGGGCTGGAAAGTCTCCATTCCTGTCATAACTTCCTATTGCTCTGACTGTAATTTCTCGCCTCCATGCTGAAAATGAGAATCTAGACATTAATGTGATTTTTCAAAAATTTGCCATGACAAAACAACTATGAAATACCATCTTACCCCAGCAACAATAACAAAGTTCAACAGGGCAGCAAAGAACAAATGCTGGTGGAGTTGTGGAGAGCTTGGCACTTTTATTCACTGCTGGTGGGAATGTAAAATGGCACAACCACTATGGAGGGCAGTCAGGCACTTTGCGGAAAGTTGGAAATAGAAATATAATATAGCCCAGAAATTCCACCACTAGGAATATACCCTAGAGAATCCAGAGTTGCCACCCAAATAGATATATGTATACCCATGTTTTACTGCTTCATTATTCACCTTAGCAAAGAGATAGAAGCAACCCTAGTGCCCATCAACAAATGAATGGATAGAAAAACTATTATATATTCACACAATGGAATACTATGCAGCATTAGAAAAACAAGGAACTCAAAATGTTACACAACATGGGTGACCCTGAAAGACATTATGCTGAGTGAAATATCTCGGTCACAAAAGGACAAATACTGTGTAATATAACTGTTATAAAATAAGACTGACATGGGGTTGGGGGAAATTGAGAAAAGAGAGGATAAACAATGAACACTGCTTTGGAACATGAAGGAAAGAACTGTTTAAAAGGAACATATGATTAGGTATTATCTATATGATGACAGTCTAGAATAAGAGGTACATAGCAAAGTGGACTGGGGAGGGGAGAAGGAGGAAATTATGCAACAATAAATGAATGTTTAAAGTGAACTGAGGGGGTAGGGAGGAAAATGTACAATAATGAATGAATGAAAAGCCAACTTTTCTGTAAACTTGCATTAAAATCACAATTTTAAAAATGCTGTAAGTTGTGGCTGGTGGATTAATCAAAGGATAAGAAAACTTAAG
The DNA here is from genome assembly GCF_000299155.1 of Elephantulus edwardii. NCBI lineage: Eukaryota > Metazoa > Chordata > Mammalia > Macroscelidea > Macroscelididae > Elephantulus > Elephantulus edwardii. The sequence continues at coordinate 17,234,848 of NW_006399783.1, forward strand.
AGAGTCAATAAAATGAGCATCTGAGGGGGAAAGAGTCTATGGTGAGTTCAAGTTTTGAGTGTGGTGAGCAGGAGATGATGGTGAAGTGAAAAGTAGGGACCACCCTGTGTAGGATGAGCAGCTTGGCTAGATTCTGCAGGTATCGACCACCCCTGAACTTCAGATGCCTAACTCTGCATTATTCTGACCTCTAAAGCTGAGGCCTCATCAGAGCAGTGTCTGAGCTAATCATTTCCTTAGAGGCCTCAAAAAACGCCCAGTATTGTCGTATAATGCAAAAATAACACCACAAAATAAAATTTTATAGTAATATTTCAGTATTTTTTCCAACTAAAATAAATAATTATTAAATAAACATTTAACTTCTTTTCAATTATTTCATTCATTCACTCAATAATGTTATCTACTGCGCAACATTCAATGATTTAGCAGAGAGACAAACAGGCCAAAGAAAAGGGCAAAATCCACTCTCTTTGGAGCCTCTGATGTTTGATGTTGTTATTATGTGCTTTTAAGTAGGATGTGAATCATAGTTGACTCTCCAGGAGGTTTTCACATGAAAAATAAGTCACATGAGAGGAGATTGTCCATCTTTTTTCCATGAAGCAGCTGGTGAATTTGAACCACCTGCTTTTGGTTTGACAGTGCTTACCCACTAGTCCTTACTCACTAGGCCACCAGAGCTCCCCTGAAGGAATCTCTAGTATAATGAAACCAAAAACCAAATTATTTGCTGTTGAGTTGTTTTCCACACATCATGATCCTCTTGGACAGACCAGAGTTGTTCCGTATGGTTTCTAAGGCCATACCCTTTCTAGAAGCAGACAACCACAACTGTCTACTGCAGAGCATTCAACAAGTTTAATTGATAGCCTTTCAGTTAGCTTAACCACTGTGCCACCAAGGACCTTTTAGCATGGTAAAGAGAAACAGAAAATTTAAAAAAAAAAAAACCAAGCAAATAAATGTATAAAACTCAAGGCTTGATAAATGCTAGAGAAAAGCATATTTGTTGCAATAGCCACCAAATATAACAGTGTATAGGACCTGTGAATTTCTGTTAGGTGACATTGAGTCAGCTCAGTCCTTGGAAAAAGACATTATGCATGGGAAGGCAAAGGGTCAGTAAAAGAGAGGAAGACTCTTAGCAGGGTGGACTGACACAGACGCTGCAGCAAAGGACTAGAGAACATGGTAGAGATTGTGAAGGTGGTACACGATAGGACACAGCCTAGATATCTTGTTCATAAGGTCATTCTGAGGTTGTCTAATAAGAACAACACTCCAAGGAGAAAGATTTTATTAGAACCTTAACAGGCAAGAGCCATTGCACCCTTTCTCGCCCTCCTCTAGCCTTCTTGTCTCACCTAAAGGGGTAAAATAAACAACAGATTGCACCACTGATTTACCATTTATGAAAAAATGTAATAATGAGAGTATAGATTCTTCCCATATCTTACATCTTACCACTACACAAACAGCTCCAGGACAATTGTAGTTTATAGTAGAAAGTGTTCCAACACAGTATCTCTCTGAGGAAGGGTATGTTGGAACAGCTGAAGTAGAAAGGAGAAACAAAAACAAAGATATGAGGAGAATTTAGAGGAAACATAAAACAGTCAACTTTTTTACCAGAGTTGCTATACTAAAAGTCTATCTTCATTAGTTCCTATTACCCAAAACAGCATGACTGGCTTATGACCAAAATGACAAGGGATTTCAAATGGCAAGAAATCACTGGCAATATGAGAGATGCAAATCAAAACCACAATGAGGTACCATCTCACTCCAGTAAGGGTGGCAAAGTTTAACAGGGCAGCAAGTAATAGATGTTGGAGAAGATGTGGTGAGAAAGGAACTCCTACATATTGTAGGTGGGATTGTAAAATGGTGCAACCATTCTGGAAGGCAGTTTGGCGCTTCCTCAAAAAGCTGAACATAGAAATTCCATATGACCCAGCTATTCCACTACTTGGAATATACCCTGAGGATATGAGAACTAAGGCACAAACTGAGATTTGTACGCCAATGTTCATAACAGCATTATTCACCGTCGTAAGAATATGGAAACAGCCCAAAAGTCCAACCACAAACAAATGGATTGAGAAACTGTGGTACTTTCAGACAATGGAATACCATGCAGCACGCAGGAGCAATAACTTTGTAAATTATTACATAACTTGAGAGAGACTAGAGAGCATTATGCTGAGTAAACTAACTCAGTCCTACAAGGACAAATACTTGTATAAAACCGTTATTTTAGAATGAATATAAGGATCCAGGAGGGGTGGAATAGGCTGGAAGCAGAGGGATGTGCAGGAGGAAGGGGTGATTAAACACTGGGTTGTACAAATTGATGGGTAAAGAGATGAGGAAAATTGAAAGAATTTGTTCCAATTTGTATTTGAATTTTATAAATGAACTAGTAGAAAAATTAAAAAAGAAAAAAAGTAAATAAATTTAAAAAAACCTGAAAACAAAAAAAAGGAAAAACACTATCTTAAGATACAAATATCACAACTAGACTCATCCATGTTACTGTGATGTACAGTAGAGTGGAACCAACTCATAGCTGACCCTCCAACCGGTTTTCACAAACAGCTAATCGCATAGGAGGAGATTGTCTAACCTTGTCCCATGGAGTGGCTGGTGGCCTCCAACCTTTGAGAATTGTTGCAGTTTCTTGCCACCAGGCCACTCATGACATAGATGCTGGAATTACTAGATATGGATTTTGTTAAATATGATTCACATGTTAAGAGCCTAAGTGAAAAAAGTAAACCTACAAGAACAGATGTGTACTGTGAGTAGAGATAGTTGTTATTTGTTGTTAGGTACTGTCCTGTCAACTACAACTCTTAGTGACCCTGTGATCCCGTCCCTTTGCCATATTCTTTGTCATAGAGTCAAGCTTCTTGAATTATTTGCCCAGCATACAAGAAAATAATTACTGAATAAGCAAGGAGAAAGAAGTCAATCATGATGCACACTTTTCCTAATTTCAAACCAAGTACTGTCCCCTTGTTGTATTTGGACAACTTCTTCACCTATGTATAGGGGTTTTTTTATATTGTGATTTTTTTTTAATGCATAGGTTTTGCATGAGCATAAAAGAGTGTTTTGGACTCCCAATCTTCTCAATGTCAGGCATAATTTGTTAAGATCTACACTTTTAAAAGCTATGTATTGTTAATAAAACACAAGTAACATACCTTGAGCATGTTGCTAGGAAAAGTTATTCCTTTTAAAGGGACATCGTGCTTGGAAAGATAGTAGGTCAAAGAAAAAGAGGAAGACCCTTAGCCAGAGAGATTCACATAGTCAGTGACTGCAGGAATGGGCTCAAGTATGTCAGAGATGTCGATGATGGGATTGGATAGTTCATAGCTGTTGTTCACAGGGTTGCTTTGAATGGTACTCAATTTGGTGGCACCTAACATAGCAGCCTTCTTTCTGGTATTCTCTGATTTCAGCTAAGATCCATCTGAATCTTAGATCATCAGTGAAATACCTCAGACCAAGGTCTCTTCTGAATCCAGCTTGAATTTCTGGATGCTTCCTGTTGCTGGACTATTCTAGTCAATATTGTTTGCATGCAATATTAATGATCTCCTTCATAGGGTCGCTATGAGTTGCCTGCGACTCAATGGCACTTAACAATATTAATGATATTTTTAATAATTTTCATGGTCTGTTGGATCATTTTTTTAGGGAGAGAGAACAAATATTAATTTCTTCTAGTCTGCTGGCTAGGTACCTGTCTTGCAAATTCTTGACACAGACTCGTGAGCTTGTCCAGGCAGGGCATGCACAAGAGCTCTTTTGCTGACAAGTTTCAAAAAGTAGGTGTTTGAACACAAAGGACTTCAGACAAAGCAAGTTGTCATCCTCTCCCCTAAAGCAGGGAGCTCCCCACCCAAAGCCAGTCTTCCCACTAACCCCAGGACTTAGAGAGGACTTCAGACAGGTTGAGTTGCCTTCCCCTTCCCTGGAGCAGTGCACTCCTCAACAAAGGCCAGTCTTCCCTCCTGTGTCAGGGCATGAGAGGACTTCAGGCAGGGTGAGTTGGACTTTTTCCTTCAGTGTCACTGATTTTTGTTATAATATACTACTTCCTGCAATGTTTCAGTATCAACAAATTCTTTTTGGTGCAGGACTCTGTGTATTCCTTCCATCTTTTTATGATGCTTCCTGCATCATTCAAGCTTTTTTTTTCTATGTAATCTTTCAATAGTGCAACTCAAAAATATAGAAATTCTAATGAGAACTCAAAAAGAAATACTATAAAGAGATTAATAAAGTTTTTGATAGTTTAATCAGTATACTGAAGTGGGCAAAGATGAGAACAGTAAGTATAAAGGTAAGGCTATAGAAATGTCTCAGTCTAGAATACAAATGGAAGAGAAAGAGAGGGAGAGCAAGAAAATTAAAAAACAAAACAAAAAACAAACCCTAAAACATTTAAGACTTGTAGATAATTTCAATTGAAGTTATATATATATATATATACACACACACACAAACACGTAAGCAATATATCTATTTGGTTTTATTGTTTGTTATTCTGTGCTGTTGTGTCAGAACTAACTTAAAGCTCACCCTCCAGAGGGTTTTCAGAGGCAGTAAATCACATGGGGAGGAGATTAGGAGATTACCCATTCTTCTTCCTTGGAGTAAATATACAAAAGATTACTTATCATTTCATATATCTTTGTGTGTGTGCGTGTGTGTGTATGTGTGTGTGTAACTAGAATCACGTATATTCATCAGGTGCCTCTGAGTAACATCTTGTCTACAATTTTTCTAAGACAGAGTTAATTAAATTGTTAATTTGGCAGTTCATGGAATGTTTGTCAACATCACAATTTGAAGTCATCAATTCTTTTCCAGTCATCTTTATTCATTGTGCCACCTTCCTATGCATATGAAGTAATAGAAACATCATTGTTGTTGTTGTTGTTGTTATGTGCCATAGAGTCGTTTGTGACTCATAGTGACCCTATGTACAACAGCCCTAAACCCTGCTCTATCCTGTGCCAATCGCACTGCCTCTGACACACCCATCCCGATTACCCCAGTCACTGAGTCAATCCATCTCATAGAGGGTCTTCCCCTCTTGCGCAGTCCCTCCACCCTCCCCAGCATGATGTCCCTCTCCAAGGACCTGTCTCTTCTTACAACATGTCCAAAGTATGTCAGACGAAGCCCCAGAATCCTTGCTTGAATAAAATGGACCTTAATCTTTACACTGGAATTCTTGCTTTTAAGTACTGTGGAGAGGTCCTTGACAGCAGAGCTGACCAATACAAAACATCTTTTGATTTCTTGACTATTATTTCCACAATGTTGATTGTGGATTTAAGTAAAATTAAATCCTCCTTGCCTTCAAACATTTCTCCATCATGATGTGGCTTATTGATTCAGTTGTGAGGAATTTTGTTTCCTTGAGTTGAGGTATAATCAATATTGAAGTTTATAATTAATAATCAATAATCTTTGATCTCTTTCAGTAAATGTTCAAAATTCTCATCACTTTCCACAAACAAGATTGTATCATCTATATATCACAGTTTATTGATGAGCCTTTCTCCTATGCCAATGCCTCATTGTTTTTTTAATTATTTTGAAAATAAAATCAAAAGAGAAAAGTAACACAAAGAATAGTTTTTTAAAAATTAGAAAATAAAATGTCTATGAATGATTGTATTAAACACGATGTAGGAAAAAAATTAAACAACATATCCCCAACAGCATGAAAAGAGAAACCATAGACTGGAAAAACATTTGGTAATGACATGTCAGATAAGGGATTTATATCTAGATTTCTAAAATACTCAAGCACTACAACAAGATAACGGTAAATTAACCCAATTGAAAAATAGGCACAGGATATGAACAGACACTTTACCAAAGAAGATATTCATATGGCAAACAAACACATGAAGAAATGTTTAAAATCACTAACTCTAAGAGAGATGCAAATCATAACAACTATGAGATATCATCTCACCCCAGAAAGAATAGCAAAATTTAACAGAAGAGCAAACATCAAATGCTGGTGAGGGTGTGGAGAAACTAGAACCCTTATTCACTGTTGGTGGGAGTGTAAAATGGTACAACCACTATACTATGGAAGGCAGTGTGGCGCTTTCTTAAAAAATTGCAAATAGAAATACCATTTGACCCAGCAATTCCACTGCTGGGAATATACCCTAAAGGAACTATAACCTCCACCCAAGCAGATATATTCACACCCATGTTTATTGTTGCTGTGTTCATAATAGCAAAAAAAAAAAAAATGGAAACAACCCAAGTGCCCATCAACTAATGGACAGAGAAGCTGTGGTATATTTATACAATGGAATACTATGCTGCATTGAAAAACAAGGAACTCATGAAATATTATTAAAAATGAGTGACCCTGGAGGACATTCTGCTGAGTGAAATATCTCAGTCACAAAAGGACAAATATTGCATAGTGCCACTGTTGTCAACACTGTTGTAAAATGGGACTGACAATGGGGTTAGGGGAGACTGAGAAAGAGGGGATACATAATGTATACTGCATTGAAACAGATGAGGGAGAGAGCTGTTTAAAAAGGATATATAATTAGATATTATTGTCATGACAGGAGTCCAGAATGAATGCTTTATAGTGGAGTGGCCTTTGGGGGGGGGATTTTATGACAATTAAAGAATTTTACTTTTCGAAGAGAAGAGCGAACTGGTGGGGAAGGGTGAGCAGAAAGAAAAATGCAACAATAAATGAATGGGAAGCCAAAGTCTGTGCAAACTTTCATTAAAATTAATGAAAAAGGAAAAATATTTAAACAAAAAGATTGATAAAATTGACCTGACACTGGCTAAGCTATCACACAAAAAAAGATAAGATGCTAACAACCAACACTAAAAAGGAAAGATTCATCACAACTCATGCCTTGAACATTAAACACCCATAAAGGAATACTGAATATGACCTTATTTCTACAAATTCAATAAATTAAAGGAAAGAAAAGAACTTTGATGGGATAATATTTAATGCATTTTACCGGTAGATGGTTCTAATTTAACAGCTTCACCTTAGGAGAAAGTTGTGGTAGTTTGCTTCCATAAATAAGCTGTATTGGTTCTTTAAATTCTGTCCCATACAGTCACTTTGTATAGGATTTGATTCAAATACAAGTTTTCAGATCAATGAGGAAATGAAAAGCATAGATGAACAAAACATGGGAGATAAAATTATCCAAACTTACACAATGTATTTTGAGTAACAAAATAAACATAGAAGCTTTGGATTATATCCCAAAGTATTAAATAAATATTCATGTGTCTATATAAATATAAAAATGCTCAAATAAACACAAGAGAAAGAAGAGGAAAATTTTCCATGTCAAAGTTGCCAAGCATTTTGTTTAAATATTCTCATCTTTAAAAGTAAAATATAATGTTCCATTCTCTAAAAATAGAAGAGAAAACCCTCCAGAAAACTTTTTACAGTGGAGAGTTGTGATGGTTGTGGGCTGAAAGACTAGCAGTTCAAACCTACCCAGCTACTCCACAAAAGACCTGGAGATCAGATTGCATAAAGATCCCAGCTTATAAAACTTCTGTGGGTAGTTTTATTTGTCACAAGGTTAGAATTGTCTTTATAATACGTAATGACAAAAATGGAAGACCTTGTGATGTGTTGAATCTATTAGCAACTTGACAAGAAATTTGCCGTCATGAACCTCTCCAGAGTGCTGAAGAGCAATGTCAGTCTAGATAGAAAGGTGTGCCTAATCCAGGCCATGGTTTTCTCAATTACTTGTTATGCTTCAGAGAGTTATACAGTGACTAAAGATGACAGAAAAATAATAGATGCCTTTGAGTGTGGTGCTGGAGAAGAGTCTTGAACATAAAATGGACTGCAAAGAAAACAAATTTATCTGTCTTGGAGAGGGTGAAACTAAGTCTCTCCCTAGAAGCTAGGATTCTGAAGCTCCACCTCACAATGGGCCAGGAAAGATTGGTCCTTGAAGAAGGACATCATGGTTGGAAGGATGGAAGGACAGAAGGACAGAGAAGGAGAAGAAGACCCTGGATGAGATGGATTTGATACAGTAACTGGGGCAATGGGGGTTGGTGTGTCGGAATTAGTGAGACTGGCTCAGGACAGGGAAGGGTTCATAGGGTTGCTATATGTCGCAGGTGACTCAATGGCACATAACAACAATGACATATTATGTCAGGTTTGGAAGCAGGAGTGGCTTCTTAAAAAATATGACTTCGGGCATAAATGTCAATAGTTGTAGAGTCTTCAGACCTTTTGTTCATAGGGTCGCTATGAGTTGTGCTTGATTCAAAGGCAATCAACAACAACAGCTCTCCAATTTATTTCCCCAATAAACCCGATTCTCAGTACCACAACTATGAGTAAAGTCTGAGAATCAGCAATGATGTGTAGTGATGTGTTGAATCTGTTACCAACTAGACAAGAAGTTTGCTGTCATGAACCTCTCCAGAGTGCTGAAGAGCAATGATGTCAGTCTAGATACAAAGGTGAGCCTAATCTAGGCCATAGTTTTCTCAATTACTTGTTATACTTCAGAGAATTGTACAATGACTAAAGATGACAGAAAAAGAATAGATGCCTTTGAGTTGTGGTGTTTTGTGTTGGTGTGGCTCCAGTGGCACCATGGAGCTGAGCCACAGGCTCTTTATCTGCTTTGTGTTTTGGGGCATTAAGGGCTGTGCTATTCTCACTCTCTCATGTTCATGTCCCATTTTCTGCCCTCAACGTAGTAGCTCACAAATATTTTGAATGAGTCAATAGAGAAAGAAGTCTAAATCTAGGAGATTAAAAACAAGTACTGAAAATTAATCAGGCTATTAAATGACTGGGCATTTCTAAAGTGGTTGGAAAATTAATGACATGATGAATTTTAAGAATCATCATCACAATGGCAGTTTTCTAAATAGCACACAATTATGCTTTCTATTACTGACCCTGTCTTGATTGATTCATCTTCATGCTTGCTTACAGTTATCGAGGGCTGACTGCTGAAAGGTCACCCTTGATGCTCAACAGGGAGACTTCTAACTTCCTGCATGAAGTAATACTAAAATAGATACTTGACAAAGGAAATAGAACACTCACACCAATTTCTTACTACACACACATATGCACAAATAGCTCCAAGTGTACAAACTCAGACATTCATTCACACAACAACAAACATTTACACACTCACGCATTCACACACACTCAATCACACGAACATATACTCACACAAATGTGTGCATACACACAACCACGTTCACAGATTGCTCAGTACATCGGGTTTTATGTACCATACATATGGTATTGCTACCATCATGGGACAGTAGAACTTTGGAAAGCACGTTCATCATTCAGAAAACCAACTGGCCTGCTTACTTATTAGCTGACAAGTAAACGTTTTCAGATCTGTTTCCCATTCTGTGACTTTGTGGTGATTAGGCTCATTCTTTCCCCATCTTCCTCTCAAGATCATTGTGAGGCACAAAATGAGAAAATGCATCAGGAAGGCCTTTGTAGCCTGCAAAGTGTCAAAAAAAGGTTTTTTACGATATCTCCTAAGTAAGTGCTCTGCTAAGAAAATATTCCCCAAAGAAATGTAGGTAATGCTATCAACAGTAATAATCTGTCTTATGTATTTACAAAGTGGATTCCTATTTTGAGATATTGTACAATGAAACTTGTTTAATTGTATTTGATACAATACTCCACAAACTTGGTTGATATAGGAATAAAACACATACATTTGCGTGTCAAAATATGCATTTATGTGTCCAAACTGAGCTTCAGTGGATACATTTTGGAAAGTGTTTTCATAAAGTCATCCAGCAAGAGTTTCTGCCATGCTCAATGGTACTTAATCATATGTTCTTTCTACACTTGTCACACAAAATTTTCTTAAAATTCTAGTTGTTCAGAGACTGCTTGGTATCAAGTACAATGATGTGAACTTTTCAGACGTTGTCTCAGTAAATGCTTACCCAATTTTATGAGACAAGATGTCTCAAAAACCTGCCACTACCCTTACAGAAGTACCACAGAGAAGTAGATGGTTGTAAAGAACAGAAATTCTTTTTTTTCAAAGTTCAAGAGACTCTAAGTTCAAATCATGGTCTCAGCACTGTTGACTCCTTTTGTGAGATTCTTTTTTAGCTTATATTATGCCAGAACCCATTGCCCTTCAGTTGTCACTACCATTTGACTCATCAAATTCACTACATCTATGGAAAGAGATGGTGAAGTTCAATATCAGCAACCAAAATAAGGTCAGAAACCAATGATGAAACAGACCATTAATTACTTAAAAATAAGTTCAAATAAAAGTTGTTGAAAATAAAAATTTTATTTTTATATAAAATATAAAGAGAGCTAAAATACAACCTTGAGTTTATCCCTCTTGAATTTTAAAGACATCTCAAGAATGAATTTGATACACTGAACACCAAATTACCAAAGACCAGGTGAGTTATCATAATGGCATCAAGGACATTATGTATGAAGCAATCAAAAGGTTTTCTTGTTCTTGGGTTGTTTTTTGTTTTTTTTTTTAAATTATACTAGTTTATTTACAAAATTCAAATGCATTGTTTTTCAGAACAGATTCTTCCAATTTCCCTCACCCCTCCATCAAATTATACAACTCCATGCATGATTAATCCCCCCTCCCCCTGTACATCCTCATCCCTTTGCTTTGACCTCCCCCTTGGATCCTTATACTCATTCTACAATAATGGTTTTATACAAGTATTTGTCCTTGTAGGACTGAGTTAGTTCACTCAGCATAATGCTCTCCAGTCCCTCCCAAGTTAGGTAATAATTTATAAAATCACTGCTCCTGAGTGCTGCATAGTATTCCATTGTGCAACTGTACCATAATTTCTCAATCCATTTATTTGTGGTTGGACATCTGGGCTTTCCATGTTCTTGCGAGGGTGAATAATGCTGCTATGAACACTGGTGTACAAGTAAAATTGGATAAAAAATGGAAATAATTTTCACAGAAGAAGATATTTGAATGTCAAACAGACACACATGAAGAAATGCTCCAAATCACTAGCAATAAGAAAGATGCAAATCAAAACCACAGTGAGGTACCATCTCACTCAAGTAGCACTGGTAAAGTTTAACAGGGCAGCAAGTAATAAATGTTGGAGAGGATGTGGTGAGGAAGGAACTCTTACATATTGTTGGTGGGATTGTAAAATGGTACAACCATTCTTGAAAGCAATTTGGCACTTCCTCAAAAAGATGAACATGCACATTTCATATGCGTCAACTATTCCACTACTTGGAATTTACCCTGAGAACTGAGGCACAAACAGAGACTTGTACACTAACGTTAATAGTAGGAGGTTTTTAAAAGGACATGAAGGCAATTAAAACCCAAAATAGATACCAGAAGAGACTGAAATTTTAACATGTTGTTGTTGTTTATATGCCATTGAGTCACCTACAACTCATAGTGACCTTATGCACAAAAGCTCTGAACCCAGTCCTATTCTGAGCCAATCTCACTGTCTCTGACACACACCTAACTCCATTACTCCAGTTACTGTGTGAATCTGTCCCATCCATGATCTTTCTCTCCTGTGTAGTCCCTACACCCTTCCACCTATGATATCCTTCTGCAAGGTCTGGTCCCTCCTGGTAACATGCCCAAAATATGTGAGATGAGGCTTCAAAAATCCTTATCACTGAGGAACAACATGGTTTTACACTCTCTAGGATAAATATTTTTGTTCTCTTGGCTGTCCGTGGAATGTTCAATAATCTTCTTCAGCATCACAAATCAAAGGCATTGATCCTTCTTCTGCTATCTTTAGTCACTGTTCAGCTCTCTGATGCATAGTAAGTAATTACAAAGACCATTTTCTGGATCAGACACAGTTTAGTCTCTACACTAGCATTATTGTTATTTAGAATTTTGGAGAGGTCCCAACAGCAGATTTTACCATGCAATTTGCCTTTTGGTTTCCTGACTGCTAGTGCCAAGAGTGTTGATAACAAGATGACATTTTTTAAAAATTTTTATTTTATTTTATTATTTTTGTGTGAGTGTACCGTCAAATCAGATCTGACTGGTACAGGAGGAGATTGTCCCTCCTTCCCCGGCAGAGCATCTGGTGGATTTGAATCGTGCACCTCTGGGATTGTAGTTGCAGCTCCTTACCACTAGGCAACCAGAGCTCCCCTACAAGATGACATTTTTAACAACCTCAATCACCTCTCCATCTATCATGGTGCTGCCAGCTGGCCCAGTGGTGAAAATCTGGTTTGGGTTAGGGTTTATTTTTCCTTTTTTTTTTTAATGTTAAGCTTCAATCTGTATTGAACATAGTGAAGCTAAAATGAGGGAAAGCATTTCTTAAGCTGAAAGAACTGGAAAACGAATTCAAACCTTGAGTTGCAATACTGAAGGATTTTATGGGAAAAATCCTGAATGATACAAGAAGCACCAAAGAAGGTGGAAGAAATACTGTCACTGCACCAAAAAGAATTGGTGGATATTTTAACATTTTCAGGAAGTATCATATGATCAAGAAACAATGATACTGAAGGAAGATATTTAAACTGCATTGAAAAAAAAAAGGGACCCAAATTGCTATAATACCAGTTGAGGTGTTTCAGTAAATAGATACAATTCTGGACATGGTCACTAGTCTAGGAAAGATCCATATTTCTGCCTATTCCAATAAAAGGTAATCCAACAAAGTATAGAAAATTTTGAATAATATTATTGATATCATTGTTGATGTTGTTGTTATGTGACATCGAGTTGCCTGTGCCTCATAGCAACCCTATGTACAATAGCTCTGACCCCTGCCCTGTCCTGAGACAGCCTCACTAACTCTGACACACCTAATGCCATTGTCCCAATTATTGTGTCAATCCATCTCATCTGGGGTTTTCTTCTCCTGCACTGTCCTTTGTCCTTTCCAAGCACGATGTCCTTCTCCAAGGACTGGTCTCTCCTGGCCACATGCCTGAAGTATGTGAAATAGAGATTCAAAACCCTTGCCTTCAAGGAGAAACTTGGTTTCACAGTCTCTAAGCCAGATCTATTTGTGTTCTTGGTGGTCTATGATATGTTCAAGACTCTGCTCCAGCACCAGAACTCACAGACATCAATTCTTCTTGTGTCATCCTCAGACATTGTCCAGCTCTCTGATGCATAGTATGCAATAAATGCTACATATAAATAAAATATTGCTGACAAACATATAAAACCAACTGGAATAGTTCAATAGCAGAGAAATGCCAGAAATTCAATCTGATTTTAGAAGAAGCTGTGAGACAAAATAAATAAATAAATAAATGAAAATAAAATAAAATAAAACAATAATAATGTCAGGTGGGTCTTGAATGAAAGTATATAACACAGAAAGGAAAAAAAGTATTTCTTGTGTTTCCATGACTACAGAATAGTATTAAAATGTGTGGATCATAATAAATTATTAATATCATTGGGAAAAATGGGAATTACAAAACATTTAATCATACATATAATATACCTGAATTTGGATAAAGATACAGTCATTCAAACAGAATAAGGGATCTTGTATGGTTTAAAATCATGAAAGGTGTCTGTCAGGGTTCTATCTTTTCTCCATATCTATTCAGCATATATACGGAGAAAATGATTCAAGAAATGGACCATAAGAAGAAAGCTGTGCATCAGAACAGGAAGAAGACTCATCAACAACCTGCATTACTCACATGTCACAACCTTGCTTGTGGAAACTGAAGAATTGAATCACTAACTGCAGAAAATCAAAGAATGTAGTCTTCAATATGGGTTACACTCTAACATTAAGAAAACAAGAACACTTATAGTTGGACCAATACATAATACCGTTGTATTGATTGAGAAAATATTGAAGCTATCAATAATTTAATATCCTTTCATCTACAATCAACATCCACGGTAGAAGCAATCAAGAAAAGAGATGTTACACTGGTCAAGTCTGCTATCAAGAATCTATTTAGAGTGCTGAAAAGAAAAAAATGTCAATTTAAAGAGTAAGGTGTGCCTTACTCATGCCATGATATTTTCAATTGCTTCATATTCCTATAAAAGTTGGGCAATGAATAAAGAAGGTTGAGGAGAAATAGGTGCTTTTGAATTATTATTTTGGTGAAGTGTATTGAAGATTCTGTTGACTGTCAAAAGGAAAAACAAATCTGTCCTCTGGGAAGTATAGGAGAGTGCTTCTTAGAGTCAAGGGTGATAAAACTTTGTCTCACATTCTTTATGCATGCTGTTAGGAACCACCAATGTCTGGAAAGAGATGACAAGTTTGGAAAAGTAGAGGGTCAGCAAAAGTGAGGAAGACTCTCAGCAAGATGGATAGGCACAGCAACTATAGCAATGAACTTGAGAACTGTGAAGATTGTCAGGATGTAGCAAATCTTTTATCTGTTATTCACAGGGTCACTATGAGTTGTAGTAGACTGGAGGATATGTAATAACAACAACTAACAAATTTGACAGAGACCCTTGATGGTTTTTTGCATCTCTCTCTTATGTTAATTGTGTATTTTCTGATCTTTTTAGAACTAATAAGTTATACAAGGTTTAGAACCCATCTTGCACTAACTTCATTAACAAAGCAGAAGAAAAATCAATATATCAAAACATGATCACATAGACAGGTGTGAGGCCTGGGAATTCAACATATTTTTTTTAGGGGAAATACAAATAAATTCAGAGCACATAAATATTGCCCTTTCTATTTATTTTGGGGGGACAAAGATTTCCCATTAGTCAAGCAGCTTGGAATTACAGAGCTGGGTTTGGGGCCAAGTACCCTTGACTTCTAATTCAAAGACATTCTCTCCTAAACTGTTAAGTGACGACAAAATACTCATTCATTAGAACTGTGCTCTTTCAGTCTATATTCATATTAAACCTTAAAGCTCTTCTGCTGCCACCACCAGAAGACGGATGCGTTTGCTAGGACTTTTCCTCCCTGGCAGAACTAGAGTTCCAGGTTTTGTGTATCAAGCTCTAGGAAAGTGCCAAGCATAGTGTAAGGCTTCTTGGCAATCTAACGTACTGCCACTCACACACACTTCAGTTAATGCCTTTAGGGAAAATGTGAGACCTCTGAAGAAGAGTTAGTGCAAAACTGAAACAAAACACATCATAAAGCCTGAAACTTAGATTCTAATTAATTCAATACCAGATTGCACATTGGATTGAGACGATCTTCCCTAGTCTGTGTGTCTGCTAGAAGCAAAATAAATCTTCCCTGGAGGAAGAGACTGCTAATCAAAGCCTCAAATCATCTATATTATTTTTTCATACAAGGTTTCTGGTATCTAATAAAATTACAACAAAAACAAGTGTTCTAGAAGACAATAGAGAAAGTGACCAGACATTAAGAGAGGAAAAAACAGAGTCACATGTAATAGAAAGATATCCACAGATCATTCATATTTGGAAATTGTTAGGTTTGGCCATTAAAGTTATAATGATTAATGCTTTCAAGAGAAGCTATTCAAAATTATTTTCACAAGAGAAATGAAATCTATAAGAATTGAAAGTTTATAACTAAAAATATTTATTCCTAAGGAAAACAGAATTGAGACATAATCAGAGATTTGTACACCTATGTTCATAGCATCATTATTGGCAATAGCAAGAACATGGAAACAGTCAAAATGTCAACAAACAAACGACTGGATTGAGAAATTGTGGTCCGTTCACATGATGGACTACCATGTAACACTCAGGAGGAATGATTTTGAAAAATACTGCATAATGTGGGAGAGGCTACAGAATATTATGTTGAGTCAAAAAACTCAGGCTTACAAGGCCAAGTACTGCATCAGACTATTAGTGTAAAAACAGAACTATAACTACTAAGAAGTATATGGATATACAAAGTAGAAAGGGAAAAAGTCAGAGGGACTGAGGGAGGGGAGAAGGGGGAAATGATGGGGTCTCATAGTTTAGTGGGTGGAGAGACAAGATGAGGGAATTAGGCAAGTACAATGGGAATCTTAAAATATGAGGTAATTGTTTGTATAGAATGTTGTTGTTACGTGCCGTCGAGTCCCCTACGACTCATAGCGACCCTATGTACAACAGCCCTAAACTCTGCTCTGTCCTGTGCCAATCGCACTGTCTCCGACACTCCCAACGCAATTATCCCAATCACTGAATCAATCCACCTCATAGAGGGCCTTCCTCTCCTGTGCTGTCCCTCCACCCTCCCAAGCATGATGTCCCTCTCCAAAG
>NW_006399783.1:17253240-17257334 GCF_000299155.1 Elephantulus edwardii
ACCGAGTCCATGTTTTCCAACTACTGAATCTTCTTCTTTGTTCCCGACTTTTGCATTCCAGTCACCCATTATTATCAATGCATCTTGATTGCATGTTCGAATAGTGGTGATTAATTTTATAAACACAATACATGAGCATGATCATATGATCACAATGGAAATGAAAAAACCAAAACTTGGAAAAATATTTACAGTATAACATAAACCTGTAATTCAGGAAATTTATAATTATTAGATTAAATGCAACTGAAAAGTGAATTAGTGAACAATAAGGTAGATAATATCTGCATTTGAGTGTACAAAATGAGAAAAGGTGTAGTAAACCTGGGTCAAGGTGAAAGAACAGGTATTTGAAGGATCAGAAAGAAGAGAAAGCGCAACATGAGGAAAGATAATATGAAAAGATGGCTTAAGATAGTCCAAAATGATGAAAAGTACAGATTCAGAGAGTTTGTCAAACTCTAGTTGTTAAGTGTTGTTGAGTAAAGTACAACTTATAGTGGCCTACAAACAACAGACCTGAAACCTGTCCTATCACATGCCATCATGATCATCATCATTATCTCAGGCATACTCAAGCCCATTGCTGCAGTCACTATGTCAATCAATCTGGTTGAGGGTCTGCATTTCTTCACCAACCTTCTACCTTCTCACACCTGATGTTCCTCTATAAAGAGTAGAGGGAACAGCGTGAATAGAGTATGTGAATTGAAGCTTTGTTATCTTTGACTCCAAGGAATACTCTGGTTGCAATCTCCAAACACCATAACTTTTTCTGCCACAGTTACTCATTGTTCAACTCTCAGCAATATCCCAAGTGATTGAAAAAACCATGGCCCGAGTCAGGAGCACTTTAGTCTTCAATATGACATCATTGTTCTTTAGTACTTTGGGGAGGTACCTGACTGCAGACTTTCCCAGTGAAATAGATCTCCTGACTGCTGGTACCAAGAGTGTTAAATGTGGAGCCACACAAGGTGAATTTGCTAACAGTTTCAGTCTTCTCCATTGATCATGATGTTACCTATTCATTCTGGGGTGAGAATCTTTGTTTCTTTGGCATTGAGATGTAATTAATCTATATTGAAGCCTGTACTCTTTGATTTTTCTGCCACAGATGTTTCAAGTTCTCCTCACTTTCAGCAAGCAAGGTTGTATCGTCTGCATAACATACGTTATGATGAGTCTTCCTCCTATCCCAATGGTACATTCTTCTTCATAGAGTAAAAATTCTTAGATGATTTGAAATTCTAAGCAAAATAAATGTGAAGAAATAGGCACTGGCCAACATAATCAGACCTAACACAAAAAGGTTATTTTGATTAAATATTATTTTGAGTGAAATCAGACCATCACTTAAGCCCCGTTTGTATGAAATATCTAAATTAAGCAAATGTTAAAAGATCAGAGTTTATTAGTGGTTATCAGATTGGTTTGAGGGAGTTCAAAAGAAGGATTTAATGCTCAGGAGACACTAGATTCTACTGAAAATAATGGGAGGTTTAGGAAACTGATGAGTGATGGTTGAATCATATGATGAGCATAATTAATGTCAACAGAGTGTATATTTGAATATTGTAGAAATGATGTTTTGTTACATAGGTATTTATAATACGTTTAATGAAAATAGACACAAAATCAAAAAAGTTTTACTGTCAAAAAGGTATGAATAAGGCTAACAGTTTAATGGCAAATAATACTTATTTTCTCCAGCTTGCCTGCGGAAACCCTATGAACCTGGAGAAATGATGAAAGTCATAAAAGTGTTCAGGTCTTTCATTCATAGAGTCCCTGTGAGTTGCCTACAACTTGATGACACACAACAACAACAACTATACTTATTTTATTTGACATCCCCTTTATTGTTCTTTCTGACTCTGTTTCCCTCTGCTTCTTGAAAGTAACCACTGTAGAGATGTTTTTATGTGTTCTATCCAGGTCGATTGGCAGCATCGTGATAGAGGGGGAAGAGATTGAGGTTGTTGACAGCTTCAGTTTGCTTGGCTGTAAAGTCAACATTCTTGGTACCAGCAGCCAAGAAATTAAAAGACAAATTGCATTGGGAAAGTGTGCTGTCAGGGACCTCTCCAAGGTACTGAGGAACAATGATGTCAGTCTGGAGACTAAGGTGCGCCTGATACAGGCTATATGGCCTTTGCAATAACTTGCTATGCGTCAGAGAGCTGGACAATGACTAGGGATGATAGAAGGAGATTTGATGCCTTTGAGGTGTGGTGCTGGAGAAGATTATTGAATATATCATAGACTGCTAAGAGAACAAACAAGTTTATCCCAGAGAGGGTGAAGCCAGGCTGCTCCTTGGAGGTAAGGATTCTGACGCTTCATCTGACATGCTTTGGACGTGTTGTAAGACTTGGAGAGGGACTTCATGATTGTGGGGGGTGGGGGGAGGGACAGCATAAGAAAGAAATACCCTTGATGAGATGGATTGATTCAGTGACTAAGGAAATAAGGGTAGGTGTATCCGAGACAGTAAGATTGGCACAGGATAGAGCAAGGTTTGGGGCAGTTGTACATAGAGTAAATGGAATCCCAGGTAATTCTACAGCACATAACAACAACAATAATATCCATTTTATACACTTTACCTTGACAACTTATGTAAGTATCTATAAACCTATCTAAGTATCTATTTACTTTAGTAAATACTGATTTACCTCTTCACAGAATTATATTTCTCATCATTCAGTAGTTAATTTGCAATTTGCCTTTTTATGCAATGTGTTATTTATTGTAACTGTATTGGTTTAAATTAGTAATATCTGTATTAATCTGTTACACTGTTGAAAGACGGTTTCTAATTGTTTGCTATTCCATTTTTTATACTAACGGTCTTCCTTATTTATAAACTAAACTCAATTTAGTGCTATCAAGTTGGAACTGACTCAGGGCTGACTTCCCACAAGGTTTTCAGAAGCTGTAAATTACTCTGGAGGCGATTTTCCCATCTTTCTCCCTTAGAGAAGAATTAATGCCTTTGAGTTGTGGTGTTGGAGAAGAGTACTGAACATACCATGGACAGCCGAGTGAACAAACAGTTCATCCTGAAGAGAGTGAAACCACGTTGCTCCTTGGAAGAAGGGATTTTGAAGCTTGTATCTAGCACATATATTGGGCATGTTGCGAGAAAGGACTAGTCCTTTGAGAATGACATCATTTTTGAAAGAGCATAGGGTCACCACAGGATAGGAAGACCCTGAATATGATGGTTAAACATAGTGAGTGTGGCAATGTGAGCAGGTGTGCCAGAGATGGTGAGATTGGCTCAAGACAGGGCAAGGTTGAGAGCTCTTGTTCATAGGGGTCACTATGCATTGCAGTTGACTTAACAACTTTTGGGTTCACCAGAGCACCTCCTATGTGTCTCTTGATGATGTAATGGGTTAAGAGGTAGGCTGCTGTTAGGTTAGGTGATGCAAACCCACCAGAAACTTTGTGGGATAATGATGATGCAGAGTTCCCCTCTGTTGTACAGAGTTGCTATAAGTTGGAATTGACTTGATAGTTGTAAGTGGATCTGTCTTTCCTAAGTGGGATGTATCATTATGAGGAGAGTGTCAAGTCAACCCAGGTGGGTACAGACAGAATACAATAGAAAGTCCATGTTTTAAATAGTTAAAATTTCTACTTTAAAATATATCTAATGATATTCATAGAAGGTATAAGCATATAATTTATAAAAAATGCTATGGTAAACTTACATTCAATACTTTATTTTGTATTTAGGAAGCTATGTGTCTATTGATCTTTCAGGTGCACAGAGGGACCAGCGGGAGAACATGCTCCAGGGCGGAAGGGAAGCCAGGAAGCTGCGAACCGGGGAAGATCACCTCGGATAATAGCAAAGAGGCATCTTTCAGATACACAGAAAAACCGGCGGAAGAATGTGCTTCTGGGCAGAGGGGAAGCCTGCAGCCCTCGGGCCAGAAAGGAAAACATAATCTACACAGGAGTTCTACAGGACACATCACCTTCCCTTGGAGACAGTACAACTAAACTTAAGAGACACTGGTCAAAAGAAAAAAAATGTCAGCAGTTGATGTGTTTGGAATCACAGAAGCCAAGAAAGCTTA
>NW_006399783.1:17266614-17279125 GCF_000299155.1 Elephantulus edwardii
GAAGACCCTCTATGAGATGGATTGATTCGGTGACTGGGGTAATCGAGATGGGTGTGTCAGAGGCAGTGCGGTTGGAGCAGGATGGAGCAGGGTTTAGGGCTGTTGTAGATAGGGTCGCTATGAGTCGCAAACGACTCGACGGCACATAACAACAACAACAACAACAACATGTGTCTATTACTGAACAGCATACTGATTTTCAAATTATTGTTATTCATATGTAGAGACCATAACTCTAAAGAAACTTCATAATTACATACTTCTTCAGTTTTATCACAAGAGTCCACAATTAAGGTTGCATAGTGGAATGTACTTTGGGCAGTGGGAGGAGTGCGGGGGAAGAGAAGTGCAGAGTTCTATAGTGTTAAAATATTAAAATTTTTTTTAAAAAAGATAAAAACTGCCATTAAGTTCACTTCAATTCATGGAGATAGCATGATTAAGTACTTCCAATTGCTCTTCCTTATCTATCTGTAAAGCATTTATTTGAAGGGTGTATTTTCTGACAATCTTCTAAATTTCAGAGGTTCTAAGTTGCCTAAGAATATGAAGGTTCAACTCTCAAATGAATAGTTGTTGCTTGGAATGGCACAATATAACAATGAAGTTATATCATCACCATCTCACCAACACTAAATGCTTCCTATGCACATTTTAACAGTCCTGTGGAGTGTAATATCCCAACGGCACTGATCAAATTCTAATAAAAATTAGCACCATTATTATTTTTAAGTGTATCTAAACTCTCTGAGAGCACCTTGCAGTTCATGATCCCCAAGCACTGTGCCAATATCTCTAAGTGCGTTCATCACTGTTTCTGAAAACTCTGAAATGTCGCTGCACAAAGCAGCAGCTGTCATATCAGGATATTTCAGTGATGTGATAATTTGTCTTTAAAATTCCCCAGGATCTAGTGAAAAAGTCACAAAAATCTGAAGTCAGTTGGAGAAAAGGGAAACAAGATCTCAGAGCCCCTAGAATCAGTATTGCCAAAGTTCTAGCAGCACGTCTGTCTGGGGTTTAGGCAGAAGGACAGTGCAGAAAGCAGAATCCTTGGGAACAGGTAAGGGTCACTGCCAGAGTATGAGTGCCTTTGAGTTAGGAGAGTATTTAGGAGCTGTTCAAACCATGTCAAAGCCTTGGATATTTCCATCTCGTCTGAATTCTGATCACATCATGCAATGTCATCTATGTCACAAAACCTGCCTGACCACCTACTATGCACCAAGAGATATGCTACATATTATAACTGATAACAGCTCCTTCAGTGTTCAAAACAATCCATTATCTGTTCTTTTCAACTTGTTGCGAGCCCACATTCTGCACAATAGAACAGTGAGTCCTAGGATTTTCTTTTCAGAAACAAATCTGGCACACTTTCTTCTGCAGTCTCCCTGGGTGAGTCTGAATCCCCAACCTTTAGGTTAATAGTCCAATTGCAAACGACTTGTGACACTCAGGGACCTTGTCAATTTAGCCAGTGTTTACAATCCATGTATAGGGAGCTCTGCACTGCACCTCCAAAGGCACTCGGCTCAAACACAGCGGATTCTCCACTGGAGAAGGATGGGCTATCTCCTCTTGTGCAATTTTTGCCTCTGAAAACCCACCACAGGATTTGCTATGAATGGGTTCTAACTGGAGCATACACAACAGCAACATATAATCCATGTATTAAGTATATGATACATCTATTGAGCATTCTCTCTGTACCTTTGAGCCAGCCTCTTTCTTAAAATGCTTCTTCACCAGTACCACCACAACTGTTTCATTCAGCCTTACTTTATGGATGCAAAACCTGAAGGTAAATAATTACGTTTAAGGTTGCACAGCTATCCCAGAACACCTGATTGTGCATATGTGAAACTTATATTTGGACCATGAGGCAATTGTCAGAACAGAGCAAGGAAAACCTGTGTGGTTCCAAATTGGGAAGGGTGTGCATCAAGGATGTGTCCTTTCTCCCTATATTTTCATTCTATATGGGAACAAATTATCTGGGAGGCTGGGCTCTATGAGAAGTATGGCAGCAGGATTGGAGGTAGACTCATCAACAGTCTGCGTTATGCAGATGATACAATCCTGCTTGCTGAAACTGAGGAGGACCTGGAGCACTTGTTGCAGAGTGTCAAAGACTGCAGCCTTCAAAATGGATTGAAGCTCAACATGAAGAAACAAAAATTGTCACCACTGGGCCGATTTGCGGCATCCTGATGGATGATGAAGAGATTGAAATTGTTGACAGCTTCAGTTTGCTTGGCTCTAAAGTCAGCATTCTTTGTACCAACAGCCAGGAAATTAAAAGACGAATTTCATTGGGAAAGTCTGCTGTCAGAGACTTATCCAACGTACTGAGGAGCAACGATGTCAGTCTGGAGTCTAAGGTGTGCCTGATACAGGCCATGGTCTTTGCAATTAGTTGCTATGCTTCAGAGAGCTGGACAATGACTAGGGATGATAGAAGGAGAGTTGATGCCTTTGAGCTTTTGTGCTGGAGAAGAGTAGTGAATATACCATGGACAGCTAGGAGAATAAACGGGTTCATTCTGGAGAAAGTGAAGCCAGTCTGCTCCGTGGAGGCAAGGATTCTGAAACTCTGATATACTTTGGACATGTTGTAAGGAGGGACAGGTCCTTGAACAGGGAGGTCAAGCTTGGGAGGGTGGAGGTACAGCACAGGAGGGGAAGACCCTCAATGAGATGAATTGGTTCCGTGACTGGGGTAATGGGGATAGGAGTGTCAGAGACAATAAGGTTGGCAAGGGATAGAGCAGGGTTTAGGGTTGTTTTACATAGGGTCACTAAGAGTCGCAAGTGACTAGATGGCACATCACTTGCGACTCTTAGTGACCACCAACAACATTATATGATGGAACTGGGACTTGAACCAAAGCCTGATTCCAGAGTTCTCAAACCACAAGGCTTAGTGTCATCTTAAAAAGATGCTTACAACATGATTCCTATCAGAAACTTGCAGTCTATGTAGGGAGACAGACACGTGAACACACACCATGAGCGTTGTAATGTACTGATGCTGACAGCTGAGGATGGAGTAGGAAGATAAAGGCTATAAGGAGTTAGGGGAGTTGACCCAAGTCCTGAAAGATGAGCAGAACGTGGAGTGATGAAGGAGGAGGGAAGGATATTCCTGGTATAAGAAATATAACACTGAAAAACCACAGGACTGTGATAGGACATCTGTACTGGGGGAAAGAAATTAGGCTTATTGAACAGAAAATAGACAGGTAAGGATCCAAAAGATAAAAAGAAGCAGCTCTAGAAAGATCTGTAGGACAGTTGATGGAAGACTTTCAATATCAAGCCAAGAAGCTCGAATGTTTCAAGTTGGTCACAGAAAGTCATTTATAAGTTTAAAAATAGGAGTGTGTCTTGGCTTGTGCAAGAGTTTTCATAAGTGGTTTGAATTTATATAAAGATCTCTCAGAATGCCTACTCTACTCTCTGGGGGTATAGCAAAGAAAACCTCCCCCAAAAGGGCTATGCCAGTGTGCCCCTGAGGCTCAGGAAGAAGCCCCAGGGATTTTGAACATAATGTTTGAAGTCTTGCTGTTGTTTTTAGTTATCTTTGAGTTGGTTCCAACTCATGGTGACCCCATATACAACAGAATAAAATATGGCCTGATTTTGTGCCATCCACATGATCTTTGTTATGCTCATGTCCGTTGATGCAGCTATTGTGTCTGTAGCATTTTCCAGCCTAGGAGGCACATCTTCCAGTACATTCTAAGGTTGTACTCTGTTGTTGTCATCATTTTTAGTGTTTCCATTGGCCAAGTTTTGGATTATAGCCCACTAGACCCTTCTTCCTTGTCTTCCTTAGTCTGGAAGCCCTGCTGAAACCTGTTCGCCATGGGTGACCACGCTGGTGGTATTTGACATATCATTGGCATAGCTGTTAGCCTCACAGTAATACACAGCCACTACAGTACTATGCCATGGTCTTTGCAAATACTTGTTATGCATCAGAGAGCAATGACTAAGGACAACAAAAGAAGAATTAATGCCTTTGAGTTATGGTGCTGGAAAAGAGCCTTAAACATACCCTGGGCTGCCAAGAAAACAAATAGGTCTGCCCTGGAAAGGGTTAAAACCAAGCGTCTCCTTGGAGGCAAGAGTTATTCCTTCTCACCTACTTTGAGCACATGGCCAGGAAGGATTGATCTTTGGCGAAGAACATCATGCTCAGAAGGGCAGAGGGGCAGTGCAGGAAATGAAGACTCCAAATGAGATGGATTGATCAGTAACTGGGTCAATGGGAGTAGGTGTGTTAAAATCATCAAGACTGGCTCAGGACAGAGCAAGCTTCAGAGTTGCTGTACATAGATAGGATTACTATGAGTTGCAGGAGACTCAATGGTGCAGAACAACAACAACAACAAGAAGTACAGAACAACACACTGACAGATAAGCGTTGGTTTCGAGCTATAGAAGCATCAGATTGGATCCATGAGGAGCCTTTTTTCAGGCCAAAAACCTGTAAATCTGTGGCATTTTCATAAAAGATTGAGAGAGGAGGGATGCCTTGGGGTCTGAATCCTTCAGTATCTGGGACAGAAATAGAAAAAAGGTAGAAATGAGTCAGTCTGAAGTGCTCAGTGAATTTACAGGACTAATTTCAGGGCCATGAAGCTTTGAACAAGCCCACTGATCCACCTCACGTGTACTATCCCATGAGTGTGTTACCACATGAGAATATTTCAGGCCAGAAAAAGAATTCTTCTGGGAAAAAGGAAATTTTTAGATTTCTTATAAATTGCAAGCTTTTATAAGGAGAACGAGGAGCTAAAATTAAACTACATCAATTGCTTGGCTTCTAGACTGACTTCTGAAACTCACCAAGGACTTTGTGTAAATTATCAAAAGCCTTGGGAAAGAAACTTTGCAAATAGGCACAGGCTGAAGGGCCCAGTGTAGGTCTTAGCAACTTCTGTTCAGGTGGGCAAGCCCTGGGGCAAAAGACCCAATGGAAAAAAACAGAGATGCCAAGTGATTTGTGTGCTCCCCAAGAGCGAGGTCCACCTGCCTCTTCAGTCTCCTCATAAGGCCGTTGCCTCACTAATTTCTCCTTTTCCTCACTGTTCTCATCTTCTTTCTGCTCAGGCATCACCAAACACATTAGAAAACCAGACATGAAGCTCACCTGGCCCAAAGATATAATATGTGAGATTGTTCACCATAGTAATGCTTGCAATATCCCCAAATTAGAAAAGAAAAATGCCAATATTCATTAACAGGAGAAAAGAGTAAAGAATTGTAGATCACTACACACATATTACAGAGTGCTGAAGAGCAAGGATGTCAGTCTAGAAACTAAGGTACACCAGATCTAGTCTGTGTCTTCACAATTACTTGCTATGCATCAAAGAGTTGGACAATGACCAAGAATGACAGAAGAAGAATTGATGCCTTTGAGTTGTGGTGCTGGAGAAGAGTTTTGAACATACCATTGACTGTGAAGAGAACTAACAGGTCTGTTCTGGAGAGGGTGAAGCCAACCTCCTCCTTGGAGGCAGGAGTTTGAAGCTCTCTTTCACATGCTTTGGGCATTTAGCTTGGAGGAACTAGTCTTTGGAAAGGATATCATGTTTAGAAGGGTAAAGGTTCAGTGCAGACGAGGAAGAACCCAAAGAGATGGGTAGACATAATAACTGGGATAATGGGGATAGCTGTGTCAGAGACAGTGAGATTGCCTCAGGATAGAGCAATGTTCAGAGCTATTGGTGCATAGGGTCACTTTGAGTGTTAGTCAACTCAATGCCACATAATAACACCACCACCACACATATTCTGGAGGTTCAGTAACTCTTCAGGAGAAAGATGGGCAATTTCCTCTTGTGTGATTTCCAGTCTCAGAAACCAAATGGAAGATCAGCTACATATTGGTTCCAACTCTGCAGCAATGAGCTCCACACACGTTAAAAGCCCTGATGGCCATTTTTGTATAAATAAAAAGATAACTAGTAAAATGTGTATGAGGATTCAAGGGTGTTTGGGGATAAGAGCAGAAGGGTGAGGAGGAGCAAGTCGAATATCATAGGGTCGCACAATCTGATAGGTAGAGGGATGGGTAAAGGAAATGGGAGAAATTCAGTGTGAAAAACAATTTATATAAGCCTTGTAAACAAACCAGTATAAAATAAAAATTTTGGTCTTTTTAGAAGAGCCCTAGTGGCATAACATTTTATTGTTCTTATAACCAAAAAGATGATGGTAGTGGTTCTTAGGGAGGAAAATGAACAGTCTTATCCCTTTAAAGGTTTACAACCTCAGAAACCTGAAGCAGAGTCACCATGACACAGAACTGACTTTAAAGCAGTGGCATTTTCCCACACACTGTAGAGTAATAAAAGCTAAGTTTTGTCTAAGCCCTACATTAAAGGAAATACCTTTTTGTTTTGTTGCCCCGGAAAACAGCAGAAGTTACTGCTAAAAGGAATCCCTTAAGCAGTACATTTAACTCACTTGGCTGCTAACCCAAAGGTTAGATTTTTGAGTGCTCCTTGGAAGAAAGATCTAGAGATATGCTTCTGAGATTTCAGCTACTGAGATGACCCTGCGGAGCACAGGTCCCTTGACAGGAGCTGGAGCTGACTTGACTGCAGCTGGTTTTAACTGCAAGTAGCACAGCAAAGCTTAATGATTTATTCTATTTTAATTAATTTAGTAGTTTCTCCTTCCTTGCCTACCCTCAACTTCATCTTGGATATTCTAGGAATCAGGTGGCCTTTACCATGTATAAGAAAGAGGAAAAGAAGGAGAAAGAGAAGTAGGAGGAAGAAAGAAGAAACAGATGAGGGAAGAGAAATATTCTTAAAAAACAAACCATAACTGTGCAGTCAATCAGCACCATCTTCCTTTATTTTCTTTGAAAAAAAACATCAGTCTTGTTCCTTGGGAGAATGGAGCTCAAACTTCCCTCCAGTATATTTTACCTCTTCCTTTCTTAGCTGTACCCATCAGCCCCAGTTTCCATTACAATTCTCTTATTCTAATACCCTCCTTAGAAACCATCTTTTCAATAAAAGTCATCTCAGTTACGTTTTAACATAATGTTGCCTTCATTTAAAATAAACTGAAAAATGATTTTTAGAGTTTGATACCAGTGATTCTCAATTTGAGAACAGACACCACAATACCGTGGATTATTTGTGAGCTCCTTCTAATGGACATGTATTGTGGAATGTTGGGGAGGAAGGGAGTGCCTCTGGCCAGGACAGATCACCTAAGCTCCAGTAAATGCAAGCCTCCCAATGGCCTTTAATACAGGGTAGAGAAAGCTGTATTGGTTTGAGAAAGCTTGCCACCTGGGAAAATGGCTGCTGAGTCTGTTGAGCTGGGAGTGGTCTGCAGGAGGCTAAGTTTCTCCTAACCAATCCACATGTCCCACATCTATAAGCCCACCCTATCCTGCCTTCGTGTGTATATAAGTGCAGTGCTTATCCTAATAAAATTGAGCTGGATTGACTATCTGATTCTCTCTTGGAGTGGTGTATCTCCGTCGTGCTTACTCCCATCAGGGTGTCACTGTTAAGTTGCCTGCAAACTGACAGCGACAGACATGGATGGCAGTGGTGAGTCAGTGGTCCAGTTCTTCGTACAGGTTTGATTCCTGGCCAGTGCAACCTCTATGAAGTCACAGACTGTCACTAGAGGTTTGTGTGCTGCTTTGATGCTGACTGAATATGTTTCAGCAGAGCTTTCAGACTAAAATGGGCTTAGGAAGAAAGGCCTGGTGATCTCAAATGGTAATCCAAACAATGAAAGCCTTATGGATCCACAAGTAGTCATGGCAGTCACACAGGATCAGGCAGTCTTTTGTTCTCTTATATATGGGGTTGTCATAAGTAGGAGGTTGATTCTATGGCAACTGATAACAGGTAAGGAGAGAGAAAGACAAATGGGTTCAGGGAGGGATACTAAAAGTCTTCAACCCCACCTGTGACAATTTTATTTGAAAAACACAATTCTGTGAGATCCAAAACAAACAAGATTAGATAATAAGATTTGACAGAACTGGATGACATATGGAAAAGTATCCTTTATGTGAGTCCTTGGGCTTCTCTTAAAGTATGAATATTTCTTAGAGCTTATTTTTAAAAGAGAAAATCTGTTCTGTGTCACTTCTGAAGGGAACAGAGATTATACCACACACTGACCCTTCAGCCAAAATCAACTTAATGGTCTGACTTGTAAAAGTAGTCTAGTATTCTGGTGGTGTTTCTGTGCCTCAGAAATTTGAGAACTCTGAGCATGGCCCCTCAACTATTCTTTTGGTAGCATTAGTGGCTGTGGCAGCTCTGGTTATTGTTAAGTGTTGAGTCCTAGGGGACTCAGTGACCCTATAAATGAAAGTCCTCAACACTTGTGTGACTTTCATCTTTTCTCTAGGTTCTTAGGGTTTCCAGAGGCAAGCTATTACAGAAGTGGATGCCACTCCTGCTTCCAAGCTTGTTTTAATCAGGGAGTTTCACCCAACACTGTCCGCCATGGGTAACCATTCTGGCATTCGACAAAACAGTGTCACAGTGTTCAGCTTCACAGCCACCATAGGTTATCTCTTATCTCTGTACGGCAAGTAGAAGCATACTTCAGTATCCCATTTCTCTGTGAGAAAATTGGCAGCTAAGAGAGTTCCCTAATGCGCATTCTCTTTGGCAACAGACACATTCAGAACTCTCTCAGTGATTTACTACTGGCTAGAATCTAATCACGTGGTCACTTTTTAATCAGAGAAGCTAGCCAATCAAGTAAGGGTCTGGCAGGGTGGCCCAAACTAGATTCTGCATGAAGGCAGAAAAAGAATTAAGGGATTTAGAATCGTTGAATGAATGTGCCACATCTGGGAAGACGGTTTGCTGTCTGAGGTCTGAGTCCCTGAGATCTCCCTATGGCCTGAGTGGGAAGGAACATCAAATCAAAGTTATTTTAATAGTCAAAATAGTGTTTTCAGGTTTTGTAATTTTACAAACTAATGCCTTAAAAACCAGCAAGTATTGAATACCGGGGCCCCAAGTGAAATCCAAGTGAAACAAACTAGGAAAAACTCACAATTATAGAAAGCATCTTTCAATTGAGTCTGTTTTGTTATTTTCAGCAGCTGTCCGTCCAGTCAGCCCAATTTACCAGGTGGTTTCATGCAGTAGGGCACAAAATGCTGCCCAGTCCCATACCATTTCCATGAGTGGTTACAGATTGGACTCTTGTGATCCACAGAGGTCTCACTGTCTGATTACTAGTCGGTAATCCCCAGCCTTTCCTCTCTATCTCTAATTTGTCTTGGTCTGGAAAAGAATGTGAGTAGCACAACAGTTAAGTATTCAGCTGCTAACCAAAAGACTGGAGGTTCAAGTATATCAGCAGCAATGAGGAGACCTAGCAGTCTGCTGTTGTAAAGATCACAGCCTATGAAATCATAGAAAGTATTTCTACTTAGTCAGACAGGATCATACAAGTTGAACTAAATTCATTGGCACCCAAAAACTTCATCTGGAAACTCCATTGAAATCTCTTCAGCATATAACAACAACCAAGCAACTACTGTAAGTGAGGAGCATTTGCCAGGACTCAAACTGCAATCACTGACATAGAAGATAAAAAAGTTCTACCACTGAACCACCTTTAGGAAACGCCACTCACTTACTGGTCTTCTTTCTCTCCTTTTTGCCAAATAATGACAAATGTTTTACTACCTACTACACTTGTTGGAGGCTGGCTGTTGGAATGGATTATAAATGGTTTTGTAATACAGCAGCAAAGCTTTGGAATGAACCTTGGGGCAGGACTAACTAGGAAAGGCAGATGGTGTCATGGCTACAAAGAGACTTGGATGCCACTCCAAGGGATTCAGACTCTGCTCAAAGGTGATCCATTCTGTGAAACTTTCCCTGGTATGTTTTCCCACCACCACTTCCAGACCACAAGGACGAATTATTTCCTCTGTAAAGCCCTCCTAATGCTTCCCACAGTTCCACCAAGGATACTATATTGTTTGTTTATATGCCTCCTCCTTTGCCCTTGAGTGTTCTATTTAATGCAGAGACAGGTTTAGTGAAGTTAAGTGACTTATCAAGGCCACATAGCCAGCTAATCAGTCATGGAACTAGGTTGTAAATACGTTTTCCTGGTTTCAAAGCCTTTTGTCATTTTCATAATAATGGTAATTCAGTGACAACGATCATTCATTGTCTGCCTACTCTGTGCCAAGCACTGTGCATACTTACCTAAAGCAAGCTCTGCTACCAACTCTGTATATAGGTTTAGGTGTGCTATTATACAGTATATATAAGCTTTAGGTGTACTGTTGCTGGATAAAGTAATAACAAGAATGGATGCAAAGTGCTGAGTATAAGTAGGCTCCTTATACATACATGTTCTTTACTTTACTTCTGGGTCCCCAGTGCCTGTACAGGCTAGGAATATTTAGGTATTTATGTAATTTCTATGGTATGAATGCCACTACTAAGATCTCCTCAGAGAAAAAAAAAGACAGAGTAAAGCGATTTCCATCAGAGCACATTTATTGAGCACCTACTGTGTGCTTAGCATGCTGAACAGTTCTGGAAAAGGAAAAGTTCTCAGCATATGAGAAATTTCCCAAGAGAGAGTGATGGAACCTCAGAACATCTGAGGGTGTTGTGTGTGGAAAACAGGATAATTGATCAGATAGTAAGGATTATCTTTTCTCTCTTTACCCCCCACCCCTGGACACAAACCTATGTTGTCAAGCAAGTCAAGTCTGTGACCACCTACAGACAAGGAATTTCACCACACAGAAAATAGTAATTCACTCCATAAGGCTGGGTGCCAGATACTTAGAGATATGATTTACCCATAGGCTAGAACACATTATTCACATAGAAAAGAGACAAAGCAAGGTTAATTTCTATGGTGGATACTAGTCTCCCATGGATGCATCCAATGCAAGGGAATGGAGAGAAGGCTCCGTTCTTGTCAGTAGAAGGACCTTGTTTCTTCTCCTTGGAAAAGAGATATAAAGTGGGGTTGATCAAGTACCATAATGTGTGCATATTTAGTTAAGCTATGCCTGAATAATAAGCTATGCTTTTGAGCTGTGGTGCTGGAGAAGGGTACTGAATGTACCATGGACTGCCAGGAAAACAAACAGATTCATCTTGGAGAGGATTAAACCAAGCTACTCCTTGGAGGCGAGGATTCTGGGGCTTCGTCTGACATACTTTGGACATGTTGCCAGGAGGGACGGGTCCTTGGAGAGGGACATCATGCTTGGGAGGGTGGAGGGACAGCGCAGGAGGGGAAGACCCTCTATGAGGCAGATTGATTCGGTGACTGGGGTAATAGGGATGGGTGTGTCAGAGGCAGTGCAGTTGGCGCAGGATAGAGCAGGGTTTAGGGCTGTTGTACAGAAGGGTCACTATGAGTCGGAAACAACTCGACGGCACATAACAACAACAATGCCTGAATATGTTGACACTTGCTTGGAGCAAGAGAGGAGGGATTCACTGATAATCCACCAGCTGCTGCTGGGTATGTTTAGAGGTCAAGATGCTCCAGAAAAGGGATTAGCCCACGTTCACATCCCATCCAAGAAATCAAGCTGATACAGCTGGTGCTGAGCACAGGGTGCATTTGAGAGTCACCAGGAAAGGCAGCAAGCTGCATTCAGACTTCACTTTCCACACTTACATCTACTATTAAGGACACCTATAACATGAAAACACCAGATGTTGATAAATTTGATAAGAACCATTGGGAAAAAAATTGGCTGGAAGAAGACATAGTTCTACTTCTTTTACATGCAACAGAACCACTAAATCTCCCTATTCAGGCTCCCAGCTGGTGGCAGAGAGTAAAAACTGCATGCCATGACCAAAGAGCTTACTCCAGAGCCTGCTGTTGTTGATTGTCATCGAATTGAGCACAACTCATAGTGACACTATGAACAAAAGACCTCGGGGAGAGCCTAAAGCCTACACTTCTATTTAAACTTCCAGCCTCCTGACCTGTGATGAAATGGATTTGTTTGTTAAAGTTGTGGTATTCCTATTAATAACAGCAGTAAGTTCATGTGTGCTCCTTAAAGTTCTACATAGCAGATTTTTTTGAAACTAGATCAACAGGCTCTTCTTCCAAGATGTCTGGGGAAACTTGAACGTCCAACTTTTGATTAGCAGCCTCGTGTATTAACCATTCACACCACCCAGGAATTCCTTTTCTTTCTTTCTTTTTTTTTTTTTTTTTTTCGAAGGTCTCAAATGTCTTTTTTTATTTTACTTTTTATTGCATGGTGCCACTGCTGTAAAATGGGACTGATATCAGAGTGGGAGCAAGACTGAGAAAAACTGGATAAATTGTGTATACTGCACTGAAACAGATGAGGGAGTGAATAATTTAAAAGCGATATATGATAGGGTATTATGGTTATCACAAGAGTCCGCAATTAAGTTTGCATAGTGGAATATACTTGGGGCGGTGGGAGGGGTTCGGGGGGATTGTGTATGAGGGAGGGAGT
>NW_006399783.1:17279316-17280762 GCF_000299155.1 Elephantulus edwardii
AACATTTACAGACATTTTGTATTTCCATTCATTCATTGTGGCACTTTTCTCCCTTTCCACCCCTCCCCACCCCAGTGCACTCTTCTCTTTGAAAAGTAGAAGAAAAGTTCTTTCATTAGTATACAACCCCCTCCCCCCCCAGTACACACCACAATGCAACCTTCCTTCTGGACTCTTGTCATGACCATAATACCCAATCATATATTGCTTTTAAAACATAAGAATATCAAAATTTAACAGATTAGTAAATAACAAATGCTGGCAAGGTTGCAGAGAAATTGGAACCCTTACTTACAGTTGGTGGAAGTGAAAAATGGTGCAACCACCGTGGAAGGCTGTGTAGCGCGCATTCAAAAAGTTGGAAATAGAAATTCCAATTGACCCAGCAATTTCACTACTGGGATTATACCCTAAAGAAACCATAACTTCCACCCAAGCAGATATATTCACACCCATGTTTATTGTTGCTATGTTCACAATAGCAAAAAAAATTGAAAACAACCCAAGTGCACATCAACAAACTAATGGATAGAGAAGCTGGTGAGTGCTCTAAAGCAATAATGGAGCAATAATGTGTTTGGCAGCTCATATGTGCCTGATTCAGGTCACATGGTGTTTTCAGTCATGAACTATGCATCTGAGAGCTAGAGAGTTAATTACAATGACAGAAGAAGAATTGATGTCTTTGAGTTGTGGTACTTGAGAAGACTACTGAATGTCCTGTGGACTGCAAAAAGAACAAAGGGATATACCTTGCAAAAGGTTCAGCCAGAATGTTCCCTAGAAATAAAGATCATAAAATTCAACTCACACATTTTAGGCATATTGCTTGGAGAAGTTATTCCCTGGAGGGGGAAACAATGCTAAGAAAGGCAGAGGGTGAGTGAAAGAGAGACGGCACTCAACCACACGGATTAGCACAGTGTCTGCAAAAATGAGCTCAAATATGTCTGAGATCGTGAGGATGACACAAGATAAGACAGTAAGACAGGATTCAGATCTTCTTTTCATAGGGTCGCTGTGAATTGCACTTGACAGTACCTAACAACAATATCATCAATAATCACACTCAAAGTGAATGGTATAAATTTACCAATTAAGAGAAGAAAAGTAGCAGAATGGATTTTAAAAAAAACCAAACAGAAAAAAACAAAAACTAACAAAACAACAAAGCATCAATACAATGCCTATAAGAAATAAATTTAAGAAATTGTTGTTGTTGTTGTTATGTACCGTCCAGTCGTTTTCAACTCATAGCGACACTATGCACAACAGCCCTAAACCCTGCTCTATCCTGCATCAATCGCACTGCCTCTGACACACCCATCCCGATTACCCCAGTCACCAAATCAATCCATCTCATAGAGGGTCTTCCCCTCCTGCACTGTCCCTCCACCCTCCCAAGCATGATGTCCCTCTCCAAGGACCCATCCCTCCTGACAACAT
>NW_006399783.1:17284410-17286333 GCF_000299155.1 Elephantulus edwardii
TTCTCCAGCGGTTCCTTCCACAGATGTAGTCGATCTGATTCCTATGCATACCATCAGGTGAAGTCCATGTGTATAACCTGTGTTTGTCTCTTATAAAATGTATTTGCAATGAATAAGTCAGAAGACTTAAAATCAAAGGATAGAAAAAAATAGGCCAAGCAAACAACGTCCATAAGAAAGCTGGAGTGGTAATACTAATTTCAGATAAATGAACATTAAAACTAAGAAATAAAGAAGACCTGATCTTAGAAGAGCTCTGTTACGGGTGTGAGGGTGAGGGAGAGTGCTGGATCTATGATTGCTCCCTGAGCAGCTCCAGTGTCTGGTGCTTTTTATCAGGGCAAGCTGTGTTCTATGACGGGAAACTTGGCAGAACAACCACTATTTGCAACGGATTTTGGATAAACAAGATCTTTTGAAGGAGCGCCAAAGGGATTTACAGTCTCTTTCAGAAGAAGAATATTGGAAATTACAATTATTTCTACAAAGGTTATCCAGGCACTAGGTGAACATCTTAAATTGACACAAGTAATTGCCACTGCTACAGTCTATTTTAAGAGATTCTACACCAGGTATTCTCTGAAAAGTCTAGACCTTGTATAAATGGCTCCTACATGTGTGTTTTTGGCATCCAAAGTACAGTTTGAGATACTCTGACTGCAGGTGGTGATTTAAGAAGCTAGAAGAGAGCTTTGTTAAATTCTGTAAGGCAAAACTGGTTTATAAAGGCTTGGAGGAAGTACAATCTTACTTGCTAAAAGTGAGAAGAACCTGAAGTGCTTGCTGCAGAAAATCAAAGACTATGCTTAAAATATGAATTGCATCTCAATGTCAAGAAAACAAAGATCATGCATTTAATGCCTAATCATATATTCTTTTTCTGATCGTTCTTCCTCTCATTTGTTCTAATGTTCATTACTTATCTATTCTTTTCCCTTTCTCTCCCCAACCAAACTCTCCATGTTTGACAACAATCTGGAACAAGGAGTGTACTGCAGGTTGGGTTTAGGGAGAAGAACACATGTGACAATTTATATATATATGTAAATATGTATGTGTGTATACATATATATGTGTGTGTATGTATATATATGTGTGTGTATGTATATATATGTGTGTGTGTGTGTGTGTGTGTGTACACATATATATACGCCATTGAGGCACAGATGACTCATAGGGAGCCTATAAATGAAAGTCCTGAACATGCATAACTTTCATAATTTCTCTAAGTTCCTAGAGTTTCCAGAGGCAAGCTGTTTCAAAAATGGATGCCACTCCTGCTTTCAAGCCTGTTTTACTTTGAGAACTCCATCAAACACTGTCCACCATGGGTAACCATTATTGCATTTGACACATCAGTGTCAGTGCTTAGCATCACAACAACCACGAGTCTCCTGTGCGCATATGTGTCAGACCACAATGCTATGCAGGTAGAAATTAACAAGAGAATAAAAAGGAAAGAATATTCACATAGAAGCCAAACTACACCTTGCTTGAATACTACTGGGTTGTTGTTTGCTGTTGTTATGTGCCGTCGAATTGCTTGCGACTCATAGCGACCCTATGTATAACTCTAAACTCTGCTCTGCCATGTGCCAATCTCACTGTCTCTGACACACTCATCCTGATTGCCCCAGTCACTGAATCAATCCATCTCCCAGAGGGCCTTCCCCTTCTGCGCCTGCCCTCCACCCTCACAAGCATGATGTCTTTCTCCAAGGACCGGTCTCTCCTTACAACATGAACAAAGTTTCTTAGATGAAGTCTCAGAATCCTTGCCTCCAAGGAGCAGCCCGGTTTAACCCTCTCCAGGATGAATCTGTTTGTTTTCTTAGCAGTCCATGGCACCCTCAGCACTCTTTTCCAACACCAAAGCTCAAAAGCATCAATTCTCCTTCTGTCCTCCCTGGTCATTGTCCAGCT
>NW_006399783.1:17286763-17290014 GCF_000299155.1 Elephantulus edwardii
TGTTTCCTTGCTCTGTTCTGACAACTGTCTCTTGGCCCAAGTATAATTTTCGCATTAGCACGATCAAGTGTTCTGGGATTTCCGTTCTTCTCAGAGTCAGCCACAGTTTGTTATGGTCCACACAGTCAAACGCCTTTGCATAATCAATGAAGCACAGATAGACATTCCTTTGGTACTCCCTGCTTTCAGCCAATATCCATCTGACATTAGTTACAACATCCCTAGTACCACGACCCCTTCTAAACCCAGCCTGGACTTCTGGCAGTTTTTTGCTGATGTGCTGTTCCAGTCATTTTTGGATAATCTTCAGCAGAATATTGCTTGCAGGTGAAATCAATGATATTGTTCTATAGTTTCCACTCTCTGTTGGATCACCTTTCTTTGGAATGGGAACAAATATATATCTCTTCCAGCCAGTTGGCCAAGTGGTTGTTCTCCAGATATCTTGACATAACTTGGTGAGCACGTCCAGGGCAGCATCTGTTAGCTGAAATATGTTTTATTTTTCACTACTGGGTTAGAAAAGTAATAAAAAATGAAATTAAAGAGTTCCTTAAAATGAAATAGATCACATCAGATCCTCTGGGATACAGCTAAAGTAGTCCATAGGGGACAGTTTACAGCAATAAGCAGACACATTTAAAAAGAAGGAGGATGTGCCTATGGATTAGATTCTTTAAAGGTCCTATTCATCTATTTTATCCTCTCCTGGTTGTAGATTTTTCAGGATGCTTGGAAGACTGTTCACGTTGTGAATTAGGAGTTGTAGAGTTCTTCCAATCTTTTCTTTAATGAAGTTTATAGTCCTTGGTTTTAGTCCTAGGTCCATGATCCACTTTGAGTTGGTTTTTGTGTTTGGAGTGAGGTGTGGATCTTAATTGAGTTTTCCGCAGATAGTTTTCCAATTTTGCCAGCACTATTTGTTAAAAAGGCTGTCATTTCCCCACTTAACTGATTTCATCTCCTTGTCAAAAATCAATTGAACATAGGTAGATGGGCTGATTTCTAGATTCTCAATCCTATTCCATTGATCTATGTGTCTGTCATTGTACCACCATCACACTGTTTTGATCACCATGGCAGGGAAGGAGGATTTGAAATCAGAGAGTGAGATGCCTCCTACCTTATTTCTATTTTTAAGGAGTGCTTTCTTACTTGGGGCCTTTTTACATTCCAAATGAAATTGGAGATTGCTTTTTCCATCTCGTTGAAGAGTGGAATTGGTATTTGTATTGAGATTGCATTGATTGTGTGAATTGCCTTTAGTAGTTTTGTCATTTTCACAATATTGAATCTTCCTATCCATGAGCAAGGGATATTCTTCCACTTCTGCAGGTCTCTTTTTGTGTCTTGTAATAATGATTTGTAATTTTCTTTGAGTAGATCCTTTGTGCTTCTGGTTAGATTTACTTCCAAGTATTTAATCTTGTGGTTAATTATTGTGAAGGGTATTGTTTTTCTGAGCTCCTGTTCTGTATTTTCTTTGTCACTGTAGAGAAATCCAATTAATTTTTTTAACGTTGATCTTTTATCCTGCCACTTTCTTGGATTGGTCAACTATGTCCAGTAGTTTTCTTACTAAGTCTTTAGGGTTTTCTAAGTATACTATCATATCTTCTGCATAGAGAGATAATTTTACCTGCTCTTTGCCAATTTGGATACCTCTTATTTTCTTCTCTTTTCTTATTGCTATTGCTAAGACTTGTAATACACTACTGAATAGGAGAGGTGATACTGGGCATCCTTGCCTATTTCCTGTTCTCAAAGGGAATGCCTTTAATTTCCCTCTACTGAGAACAACGTTGGTTCTTGGGTTTGCCTATATACATTTTACTATGTTGAAGAAATTCCCCTCTTACTCTATTTTGTTGTGTGTTTTAATCAGGAAAGGGTGTTGGATTTTGTCAAAGGCCTTTTATGCATCAATTGATAAGATCATGTTGTTCTTGTTCTTTGCTTTCTCCAACAGGGTAAAAAGGGAAGTCACAGGCTGGGAAAAAAATTTGGTTACAACATGTCAGATAAGGGACTTATATCTAGAATTTATAAAATATTAGAGCACCACAGCAAGGTAAAAGTAAACAACCCAATTGAAAAATGGGCACAGGGTATGAACAGACACTTCACCAAAGAAGACATTCAGATGGCCAACAAGCACATAAAGAAATGTTCAAAATCCCTAGCTCTAAGAGAGATGCAAATCAAAACAACTATGAGATATCATCTCACTCCAGTAAGAACAGCAAAATTTAACGGAAGAGCAAACAACAAATGCTGGCAAGGTTGTGGAGAAACTGAAACCGTTATTCACTATTGGTGGGAGTATAACATGGTGCAACCACTATAGAAGACTATATGGCGCTTTCTCAAAAATTTGGAAATAGAAATACCATTTGTCCCAGCAATTCCCACTACTGGAAACATACCCTGAAGAAATCAAACCACCACCTAAGCAGATGTATGCACACCCATGTTCATTGCAGCTTTGTTCACAATAGCAAAGAGTTGGAAACAACCCAAGTGCCCATCAACAAATGAATGAGAACGAAAATAAACAAACTAAATTAAAAAACAGCACAAAAAAACAAATGAATGGATATAAAAGTTCTGATATATTAATACCATGGAATAATATGCTGCATTGAAAAACAAGAAATTAATGAAATATTATACAAAATGAGTGACCCTGAAGGAAGTTATGCTGAATGAAATATCTCAGTCACTAAAAGACAAATATGACATAATGCCACTGTTACAAAAGAGGACTGACTTAGTGGTTGGGGGGAGACTGAGAAAGAGGGAATAAATAATGTATACTGCATTGAAACAGATGAGGGAGAGAACTGTTTAAAAGGGATATATGATTAGGTATTATTGTCACGACCGAAGTCCACAATGAAGGCAGCATAGTGGAATGAACTTGAGGGGAGGAATTATATAACACCAAAAAAAAATTTCTTTTACTTTTCAAATATAAGAGCAAATTGCGGGAGGAAGGAAGAAAAGTGCAACAATGAATTAATGGAAATCCTAAGTCTCTGTAAGCTTTCATTAAAATTAATTAAAAAAATAAAAATTTCTCCTGGACACAAGAGCCTATTATTTGGTCCTAAAAGCCTTCTGAGGTCTCAACTCTTCTCACTATTTCTTAGTTGTTGGAATTGATGGAAAACCTCATAAGCAGCTTGGTTTAACCCTCTCCAGGATGAGTCTGTTTGTTTTCTTGGCAGTCCATGGTACATTCAATACTC
>NW_006399783.1:17290359-17319538 GCF_000299155.1 Elephantulus edwardii
TTATGAAAAAGTACTTTAAAATTTGAAGACCTGAAATGGACAAATTTCTAGGAATGCATACCCTAACCACATTGACATAGACACATGTAGAACAGTGGAACGAACAGAACACAAAAGAGTAAATTGAGCAGGTCATAAAAAGACCTCCTCTGTCTAATAAAATTCCTGACCCATACAGCTTCATGGTGAATTCTACCAATCATTAAGAGACCAACTGTCACCAATTCTACTTAAATCATTTTTTAAAAAATTGAAAAAAAAAAAAACCCCACCACTCTCAGAGTCATTCTATGAAGCAAGTATAATCCTAACAGCAAAATCGGGCATATTGTTAGGTGATTTCAAGTTGAGTACAACCTACGGTGACTCAATGAAGACCCTGTCCTATCCTGTACTGTCCTCACACTCCCTGACACACTAGAGTCCATTGTGCAGTCACTGTGCCTTCTCATTCACCAATCTTCCGTCTTTCAGAGCATCGTGCCCCTTTCCAAGAAAGAGCCTTCCCTAAAATCAACTGATATTTGACAAAGAAATCAAAGCTATCAAATGGGGAAATGATTACCTCTTCAACAACTGTTGCTGGCAAAACTGGACTTCCACCTGCAGAAAGCCAAAACAGGATCCACATCTCACACCATACACAAAAATCAACTCAAAATAGATCAGAGACCTGGGAGTAAAGCCCAAAACCATAACGTTCTTCAGAGACAAACTGGAATCAAGCTTAGAAGCACTATTCCAAGGTATAAAAAGACTGCCAAATACAACCAAAATTATCCCATCAATTATTGGTGCCTTAATTTTTGACAATGCCTTCAATGCAGCTTCCACTTCTTCCTTCATTACCACTGGCTCCTGTTCATATGGTACTTCCCAAAACTTTTCACTGTCAGTGAGTTCTTTTTGGTAAAGTGATTCTGTGTATTCTCTTTATCTTCTTTTGATGCTGTCTAGGTAATCCAATGTATTGCCCATAGCATCTTTCAATATTGAGACTTAAATTTTTTTCAGCTTTCTCAGCTTGAAAAACGTAGAGTGAATACTTCCTTTTTTTCATTCTCTATTTCAAGCTCTTTGCACATTCCATTATAATACTTTGCTTTGTCTTCTCGAATTGCCCTTTGAAATCTTCTGTTCGGTTCTTTTACTTTACCATGTTTCCCCTTGTTTTGGCTTCTTGATGCTTTTGTGCAGAGTTTTTCGTGCAGAGTTTCTTCTGACATCCGTTTTGGTCTTTATTTTCTTCTCTGTCTTTGTAATGACCCTTTGCTCTCTTATTCCGTAAAGATTGTATTATTAAGGCATTGGGAGAAAATTGTTCTAACTGGTATAGCTCTTGTCTGTCAGTTGTGCTGTACCGGGATAACTTGAGGGTTGCTGTGACACTGAAAGCTATGGTGTGTCAAATTCCATAAGGATTACCCCTCATGGAAAGTTGTTAGTAGAATTCCTAGATTAAGACAGATTAGGAAACAGGAGGGCCATCCATTTTTCTTTTTTTAAATAAATATCTTATTTTTTATTAATTACTACCATGGACTGCTAGGAGAACAAACAGATTTGTCCTGGAGAGGGTGAAGCCAGAATGTTCCCTGGAGTCAAGGATTCTGAAGCTTCATCTGACATACTTTGGGTATGTTGCAAGGAGGGACTGGTCATTGGAAAGTAACATCATGTTTGGCAGAACGGAGGGACAGCACAGGAGAGGAAGACCCTCAATGAGATGGATCTATTCTGTGAGTGGAGTGGTGGGAATGAATGTGTTTGAGACAGCAAGGTTGGCACAGGATAGAACAGCATTTAGGGCTCTTGTACATAGGGTCACTATGAGTCACAAACAACTAGATAGCACATAACAACAAATAACAACCATGAAAGTTTGCAGAGTCTTGGGATTTCCATTCATTCATTGTTGCACACTTTCCTCCATGACCACCCCTACACCCCAGTTCATATTTCTCTTTGGAAAGTAAAAAAGAAATGAATTTATTTTTATACATACAACCCCCTTCCCACAGTCCACTCCACTATACAGCTTTCAATCTGGACTCTTGTCATGACAATAATACCTAATCACATATTCCTCCTAAACAGTTTTCTTCCTTAACTATATAAATAAAGTGTACATTATTTACCCCCAATTTACTTAGTTCCAACAACCACGATGTCAGTCCCACTTTACAACAGTGGCAGTATTTGTCCTTTTGTGACTGAGATATTTCCTCCATGGTCACCAATTTTGTGTAATAATTCATGAGTTTCTTGTTTTTCAATGCAACATAGAATTCCATTGTGTGAATGTACCACAGTGTCTCTATCCATTGTTTGTTGATGGGTTGATTTCTGGGTTCTCAATTCTATTCCATTGATCTATGTGTCTGTCACTGTACCAGTACCACACTGTCTTGACCACCACTGCAGTGTAGGAGGTTTTGAAATCAGAGAGTGAGAAGCCTCCTACTTTGATTCTCTTTTTTAAGAGCTGTTTTGCTTATTTGGGGCCTCATTCTATTCCAAATGAAATTGGAAATTGCCTTTTCCATCTCGTTGAAGAATGGAATTGGTATTTGAATTGAGATTACATTGAATGTGTTGATAAATATACATGTACATCAGTATACTATCATGTGATCTGCATATAGAGATAATTTTACCTCCTCTTTACCAATTTAAATATCTCTTCTTTCCTTCTCTTTTCTTATTGCTATTTTCAAGACTTCCAATACAATACTGAATAGGAGAGGTAATAGTGGGCATCCTTGCCTAGTTCCTGTTCTCAAAGGGACTGCCTTTCATATCTTTTGATGAGAACAATGTTGGCTCTCAGGTTGTGTGTATGCTTTTTACTGTGTTGAAGAAATTCCCCTCTACTCCTCTTTTGTTGAGTGTTTTAATCAGGAAAGTATGTTGGATCATGTTGTCCTTGTTCTTTGCTTTGCTAATATGATGAATTACA
Organism: Elephantulus edwardii; assembly: GCF_000299155.1. NCBI lineage: Eukaryota > Metazoa > Chordata > Mammalia > Macroscelidea > Macroscelididae > Elephantulus > Elephantulus edwardii. The sequence continues at coordinate 17,293,319 of NW_006399783.1, forward strand.
TTGATTTTTTTTTTTCTTATGTGGAACCATCCTTGCATACCTGTTATGAATCCCACTTGGTCTTACTGAATTATTATTATTTTTTTTACATATAGTTGTATTCTATTGGCCAGGATTTTACTCAGGATTTTTGCATCTATGTTCATGAGAGATCTTGGCCTATAGTTTTCTAATTTGTTGGTGTCTTTACCTGGCTTAGGTATAGAGAATATGTTTGCTTCAAAGAATGAGTCTGGAAGAATTCCATCTTTCTCTCTTTTCTGAAATATTTTATGTAGAATTGGTGATAGTTCTCTGAATGTTTGATAAAATTAATTTGTAAAACCATCTGGACCAGGGCTTTTTTTTTTTGGCTGAAAGTTGTTTTATTGTTGTTGTTATTATGTGCCGTGGAGTCACTTGTGACTCATAGTGACCCTATGTACAACACCACTAAACTCTTCTCTGTCCTGCACCAATCACACTGTCTCTGCAACACACACAACCTGATTATCCCTGTCACTGAATCAACCCAGCTCGTAGAAGGCCTTCCTCTCCTGTGCTGTCCTTCCACCCTCCCAAGCATGATGTCCTTCTCCAAGGACCTGTCCCTCCTTACTTTTTCAATTTATTCTTTTGAAATGAGTCTGTTCAGGTGTTCAGTTTCTGTTTGTGTCAGTTTAGGTATGTTGTGAATTTCTAGGTGCTTGTCCATTTCCTCTAGGTTTTCATATTTCTTTGAGTATAGTTTTTCATAATATTCCATTGTTAGCATTTTTAGTTGGTTCTGTTGTGACATTGCCCATTTCCTCTTTTATTTGGATCATTGTGTTTTTTTCCTCCTTTTCCTTTGTTAGTTTTGCTAGTAGTTTGTCAATTTTATTGACCTTTTCAAAGAACTAACCCTTAGTTTTATTGGCAGTTTAAATTGTTTTTCTGTTTTATATTTCATTTATTTCGCCTCTAATTTTTATAATTTCAGGGTTTTTAGAGGGTGTCAGGCTTTCTTGTTCTTTTTCAATTTGTTGAAGATGTTGGGTTAGAGAGTCAACAGTCTTTTTTTTTTTTGCCTCTTATGGTGTTTGCTTATTGCTATAAATTGCCCTCTGCTTACTGCGTTGGCTGTTTCTCAGAGGTTTTGATAAGTCTTGTTTTTATTGTCATTTGTTTCAAGAAACTTTTTTATTTCTTCTAATATCCAGTCATGTTCAAACAAGGTGTTGTTCAGCTTCCAAATGTATGGGATTTTCCTCCTTTATCCTCTTGTTATTAATTTCTGATTTTGTAGCATTGTGGTCTGAGAAGATGTTTTGTCTTATTTCTATGGTGGTTTTTTTTTAAAATTTATTTACCCTTGCCTTGTGACCTAAAATATCTTCTATTCTGGAGAATGTTCCATGTACATTGGAGAAGAGGGTATACTGTCCTCTTTTTTTTGGAGTGGATAGCCTATACATATCCATGAGATCCAGTTGTTTTTTGTGTGGTTTAATTCTTTAGCATCATTGTTGAATTTCTATCTTGTGGTTCTATCTTTTCTTGAGAGGGATATATTGAAGTTCTCCAATTGTTATAGTAGTGTTGTCTTTTTCCTTTTTCAATTTTGTTAATGTTTGTTTTATATTTATATATATTTTTCAGGTCTTTCATTTAGTGCATAGATTTTTCTTATTGTTATGTTTCTTGTTCTATTGACCTTTTAAGCATTATGTAATGGCCTTCCTTGTCTTTGTGATGGTTTTTGCATTGAAATTTATTTTATCAGAGATTAATATTCCTGTTCCTGCTTTTTTCTGGTTGCCATTTGCATGGCATACTTTTTCCCTGCTCATTTTTTAGTCTTTCTTTGTATTCAATTTTCAGATATGTCTACTGTAGACAGCATATTGATGGATTTTATTTTTTTATCTAATCTTTTATTCTTTTTCTCTTCAGGTGCATAGAGAGGCAAGGTTTTATTGCTATCATTTTGTTATTTTTGGTGTTGCTAGTTACTTTGGTCCACCCTGCTTTCTGTGGCACCTCTGTAAGAAAGACATCTCTCTGTGATTTTTGCAATGCTGGTCTTGTTTTTACAAACTCCCTTAGGTTCTATTTTTCTGGAAATATCTTGATCCTCCTTCATATTTGATTGACAGTTTGGCTGGGGTACAGTATTCTTGGTTGATAGTTGTGTTCTCTGAGTGTTCCATACCTGTCATTCCACTGTCTTTTTGCTTACATAGTTTCTGCTGAGAAATCATCATTCAATCTTATCTGCTCTCCTTTATAGGTTACTCTGTTTTTCCCTCGCCGCTTTCAGAATTCTCTCTTTATCTTTGGTTCTGGCAAATTTGACTGTAATATGCCTTGGTATTTTTCTTTTGGAGTCTATACCATATGGTGTTCACTCAGCTTCTTGAAAATGTATTCTCTCATTCTCCAGTCAGCATTTTGGCATGCCTGAATTGAAAAATACTGAAAAGTCTGGCCAGGCCTGTACGCTGAGGGCTGAGGGCCACTGTGTTGTGAATCTCAGTTTCAGATGGATCTTAGGATGGCCTCTTGCATCTGGAGGAGGGACAAGTATGAAATGTTCAGGCTCTTATGGCTTTCTTTTCGTCCCAAGTGGGTGTCAGCAGAGGGGACTTGCCAGATGAATTAGGGGTCTCTGGCACAGAGTCTTCTAGCATTTGGGCGTGCCAGAATTTTAAATACTGTAGGGCCATAGGGTCTATGCCCCTCAGGCCTTTTTTTAACTGTTTTTGGTCAAACATTTCTAGGTCGTATAGCTCTGGTCTGTCCACTTGCTGTACAAAGGTAACTTGTGGTTGTTGTGAATCTGAACACTGTGACACTGACGTGTCAAATGTGCTAACGGTTACACATGGTGGACAGAGTTTGGTGGGGCTTCCTGATTAAAACAAACTTGGAAGCAGGAATGGCATCAACTCTATAACCTGGAGAAAGGATGAAAATTATACAAGTGTTCAGGTCTTTTGTTCATAAAGTCACTATGCATTGCCAACAACTCAACAGCACTCAACAACAACAACAACAACATTCTTCATTATGCCTGGGAAGTTTTCCTCTAGTAATTCTTCTACAACTTTTTCAGTGCCTTTACTAGCTTCTTCCTGTTCTGGGATTCCGATGATGCACATGTTATTTCTTTTGATGGTGTCCCACATTATTCTTACGTTTTCTTCTTTTTTCTTCCTTTTTGATTCTGCTTTTTGCTCTAGCAGATCAGTGGTTACAATTTTATCTTTTATTTTACTGGTTTTGTGTTCCATCTCTTCAGCTTTGCTCATGTGTCCCTCCATCATGTTGATAACATCTGAAACATTGGACCCCACATTTTTTATCATGCTTTCTTGATTTTTCCAGTGCCACTAATGCCTTGTTTGTTTTAGCTGCATTGTTCAGGAATTTTTTTTTAAGCTCCTCCTGGTTTTTGCTTGCAGTGTCCTGTAATTCTTCAAGTTGGTCTTTCATCCATTGAAAATATTCAGTCATTGTTCTTTTAAATTCTGTATCAGAAAACTCCATCAGACTTTCTGGCTTCAGAAAATCTATTGATATTTTGTCACCTTTTGGGAGTGACACCTTGCTTTGTGCTTGTGCAGGATGTGAGGTAGCCTGCTTCTTATGTTACATTGCTGTGATAGAGTTTTTAATACCTGAGGCAATGATAAGTTCTTGATCTAAAGTCACTGCTCTAGAAGGGGGTAGGGTAGCTGTCCTTCCTGTGTTTCTATCTGAACTTCTGATGTAAGAGAAAGTTCAGTTCAGGGCCTCTGAGAGCAGCCTCTTGTTGCAGCTAAGTCAGATTAAAGCACTCTGGATTAAAGGCATGTTAGTTGATTGGACTTAGAGGCATAGGTGCAGGGCAAAATGAGCATGGGGCGTCTGGTTCTTGCTTGGTTGCCTTTTGCCCAGTAGGCTCTGATTTGACAGGGCTCTGAGTCCTGCGGGACTCATGGAAACTCAGTCAAACTCCCGCTGTCCTGCTTGCTCCTGGTGGGTGGGTCCCACAGCAGATCAACCAGCAGCTCCCACTGGGGCTCGGACAGTGCCTACCACCATGGCTTGGCTGGCAGCTCCCACCACAGCTCACTGCTCCTGTGCTAACTTTTTAAATAACAGTTCTCACTCAAATTCCAAGCGCTCTGCTCATGCTCTCTGTGTGGCACCCTCTGCAAGGCACCCTTTGTGTGGCTATATTGCATCCATCTACTTCTTAAATAGCAGGCCTCTGAAAAATCTATGCATAATAGATGAATGTGAATAGTTTTAGTAGTAAAGCTCAGATTGGATGTTAATAGAAATGAAGAAAAAGAATGACAAACATCTTTAAATAATTAGAACATGGAATGTACATAGCTTGACTGTAGAAAACCTAGATATAGTAAAAAATGAAATGGAGTGCATGAGCATTGACACTGTGATGAGATGGAGTAAATTTGGCCACTTCGGATCATATGATATATTATGCTGAAAATGAGTAATATAAAAAGAATGGTGTTGCATTCATAGTGAAAAACGTCAATTTCAAGTTCTTTCCTGAAATACAATGTTGTGAGTGATAGGATATTATCCATATGCATACAATGAATTCCTGTTAATACGACTATTATTCAAATATTTCTTCCTACACCTAGAGGTAAAGAGAAGGAAATTGACAAATTTACCAGATTTTGCAGTCCAATATTGACCAAAAATGCAATCAAGATGTGTTAATGAAAATTGGTAACTGGAATTCAAAAGTTGAAAATAATTAAGAAGGCATAATAATCAGAAAATATGGGCTTGGTGCAGAAATTACACTGGAAGTAGAATGATTAAATTTTGTATTTTCAATGATTTATTAATTACAAATACCTTTATTTAGAAATCAAATGGTGACTTTACACTTGAACCACACCTGATGGTCTGCACAGGAATCAGATTTGCCACACCTATGAAGCAATCATTAGAAAAGCTCAATATCAGCTCTCAAAACTAGGCCAGGGGTGGTCAGGACTGGTCCCTCCTTAAGCAAGTCCAAAATATGTCAGATGAAGCTTCGGAATCCTTGCCTTCAAGGAGCAGCCTGGTCTCACCTTCTCTAAGATAAACCTATTTGTTCTCCTAGCAGTCCCTGGTATATTTGATACTCATCTTCATCATGGCCAAGAGGGATTTATAATAGGAATGCAGTCATAGTTTAACATAAGACAAATTATTAGAGCAATGCATTACATTAACAAAGCAAAGGGAAAAATGGATAAATGGATGAAAGGAAATGAGAACTAAAATGAACAAATGGAGGAAATGCTATCCATATATTATGGTTATCGTAGTCGGTGTTATAAAACAAAATAAGCATGAAATAATTGAATGATAAATCAAAATACTTTGTAAACTTTCACCAAAATCACAATTTTAAAAAAGTTCCCTAAAAATACACCCCCACAAAACCTGTTCAGCATGATTTTTTTAACATTTGAATACTTTCTTGTATGCATTGCTGAAATTTACTAAGTCCTTCCCATATACCAGACATGGTGCTAAGAAGTTTTAACCATAATGGAAACCCTTTATACTAGCACTATCACTTTCCCTATTTTACAGATTTAGAAATATGCAGTATGAAATGCAAATATGAGAATCTAAATTCTTTCTCTTAACCTTTAAGTACACATTTTTAATCATTAAAGTGCATGCTGTTACCAATTACCTATTAGGGTTTCTGTTGTTGTTGTAGATGCCATTGGTTCAAGTATGACTCATAGTGACCCTGCGGACAAATATCTGAACCCTGTCCTATCCTGTGCCATATTCACACTTCCTGACACACTAGAGAGATTGCAGCAGTCACCATGTCAGTCCACATGGTTGAGGGTCTTCCTCTCTTTTGCCAGCCCTCCACTCTTCTAATCATCATATCTGTCTCCAAGGAATAGCCTCTCCTAGCAAAATGCCCAAAATATGTGAGGTGAAACCTCATCATTCTTGTCTCCAAGGAGAACTCTGTCTGCACCCTCTCAAAAATATATTTATTCTTTTGGCCATGGGATGTACAGTGTTCTTGTCCAACACCAGAGTCAAAGGCATCAATTCTTCTTCTGCCATCCTTTTTCATTGTCCACCTCTCAGATGCTTAACAAGTGATCAGAAAGACCATGGCTTGATCAGACACACTTTAGTCCTCAAACTGACACCATAACTTCTTGGTAATTTGGAGAGGTTCCTAACTACAGATTTTCATGGTGCAATCTGGCTCCTTTTTTCCTCACCACTGGTACCAAGGGTGTTAATTGTGGATCCAAGTAAGATGAAGTTGTTGGTGGTTTCAATCTCTTTTCCATCCATCATGAAATTGGTTTGAAAACCAGTAGGGTTAGAGGAAATGAAAACATGCTAGTAAGGAATTTGCCTGGGACTCTGGTGGTCTAGAGGTAAGAAGCTGTGCTATAATCCAGGAGCCACATGGTTCATATCCACCAGCAACTCTTCAGGAGAAAGATGGACAATCTCCTCCTATGTGATTTACTGTCTCTCAAAGCCAACTGGAGAGTCACCTATGTGTCAGTTCCAATTCAGCAGTACTCAACAACACAACAGTAACTTGGGTAGTAGGTGGTCTATGAATATTTGAATGAAAAACTTGACCCAAAAAATAATGTCTGCATCCTCAGCCATGGAACCTGTGGATATGATCTTATTTTTAAAAGAAAATGTTTTATAATGATAAAGTTAAGACTATTAAGCTGATATCATCCTAGATTTAGAGTAGATTCTAAATTCAATCAAAATATGCATTGTATTGGGGAAATGTGCTGTCAACGACCTCTTCAGAGTGTTAAAGAACATAAAGACCAAGGTGCAAATGATCCAAGTCATGGTAATTTCAATTGCTTTCTATGCATAAGAATGCCAGAAGAAAAATCAATGCCTTTGACGTGTGGTGTTGATAAAGAGTACTGAATATCCTTTGGACTGCCAAAAGACCAAGCAAATCTGTCTTGGAGGAAGTACCACAAGGGTTCTCCTTAGAGACAAGGATGGTAAAAACTTTATTTCATTTATTTTGGAAATGTTATCAGGAAGGCTAATCCTTGAAATCATGCTTGAAATAGTAGAGTGATCTAAAGAGAAGAAAATCATCAGTGAGATAGACTGACATGGTGATTACAACAATGGACTTGAGCATGATGGATTTCATGAGGATGGCACAGGGTAGGACAAAATTCAGATTTATTGAGTTATAGTCAACTTAAAGGCACTTAACAACAACAACTGAAAACAAAGACAAAGTTGTGGGTTGTTTTTTTTTTTTATAGTAAAACATAGAAGGGTAGATGAAGACGGAGGAGGAGAAAGATATGTGGCCATAAAAGCAGAGTTCGGAGCAAGTCGATTACAAGTTAAGAAACATCAGAAGCTACTAGAGACAAGGCAGGATTCTCCTGTAAAGTTTTCAGGGGGAGCTTGGCCTTGGCAGCACCTTGATTGCAGACTTCTAGTGTCCAGAATGACAAAGAAATAAGTTTCTGTTGCTTCATGTCACTCAGTTCGTAATGCTTTATTACAGCAGCCATAGGAAATAAATTCACAAGGCTTGTCTGATTCCAAGGTTCCTGGTCTTTCCAGTAAACAGTGGAACAAATACCACTTGACCCTGGAAACAAATACTATGTGCTTGTGAACCTCAAAACAGCCCAAAGAATAAGAGAAAGCTGGGGCTTCCAGTAGGTTTCCTCTGGCCAAGTCTCACTTTAACAGAAGACCTTGGTAATAAATTTGGGCTTCTTCACTTTAGGTGTCTGGAAAGCATCTAGAAGATGGTGAGCCAGAAACTAACATATTTTTTTATTAATTTAGTTTGTTTCTTTTTCATTTCAATGAACATCTACAGAGATTTTGGAATTCCATTCATTCATTGTTGCACCCTTCTCCCCGCACAAACCCCTCCCCCCCCCCCACTCCCGTTTGCTCCTCTCCTTGAAAAGCAAAAGAAAAACTCCCTCATTGGTACACAATACCCCCCGCACCTCCCCAACCCCACCCCCTACCCCCAAATATAATCCACTCTGCAACCCTCATTGCATACTCCTATGATAAAAATAATGCCCTAAAATATAATACTTTTAGACTATTCTCTCCCCCATAGACTTCAATGCCCGTAAACATATTTCATCCAGTTTATCTCAGTCTTACCCCCACCCCAATGCCAGCCTCATTCCACAACAGTGGCACCATATAGCATTTGTCCCTTTGTGACTGAGATACCTCACTCAGCATAATGTCCTCCAGGGTCACCCATTTTGAATAATATTGCATGAGTTCCTTGTTTTTCAATGCAGCATAGTATTCCATTGTGCGAATATACCACAGCTTCTCTACCCATTCGTTTGTTGATAGTCCTAATCCACAACATAAAGAGTCTTCCCAGTATTCTGAAAAATTTACAACCAGGACAAGATAAAATAAATGAATGGGACCTTCTAAGAATCAAATTCCTATGCACATCCAGAAACTTCTCTAACAGGGTAAAAAGGGAAACCACAGACTGGGAAAAAGTTTTTGGTAATGACATGTCAGACAAGGGACTTATATCTAGAATTTATAAAATACTCGAGCACCACAACAAGATAAAGGAGAATAATCCAATTGAAAAATGGGCACAGGATATGAACAGACACTTCACCAAGGAAGACATTCAGATGGCCAACAAGCACATGAAGAAATGTTCAAAATCCCTAACCCTGAGAGAGATGCAAATCAAGACAACCATGAGATATCATCTCACCCCAGTCAGAATAGCAAAATTTAACAGAACAGCAAGCAACAAATGCTGGCGAGGTTGTGGAGAGACTGGAACCCTTATTCACTGTTGGTGGGAGTGTAAAATGGTGCAACCACTGTGGAAAGCATTGTGACGCTTTCTCAAAAAGTTGCAAATAAAGATACCATTTGACCCAGCAATTCCACTACTGGGAATATACCCTAAAGAGACCATAAATGACATCCAAGTAGATATATGTATACCTATGTTTATCGCGGCTTTGTTTACAGTAGCAAGGAGTTGGAAACATATTCTTATTAAAGGTGTTTAATATATCAATTCAGATGACAGAGTAGAAACAGGGTTGTTAATGATACCATCTAAAGTTTTTAATTGCACAAGTAAAGGGTGCTAGAGGTACAACTGTTAGGCACTTGGCTTGCAAGCAGTAAGGTTGACTCTTTCAGCCTACCCAGTGGCACCATGGGAGAAATACATGACTATCTATTCCCATAAAGATAGAGCCCAGAAACCCTATGGGATAGATCTGCTCTGTTACTTGATATGTCCATGAGTCAAAAATGGATTCAACAGCACTTAACAGTATCAAATAACAAAAATAACAACTGTAATAACAATTGTGTCTTTTTCTTGTAAGAATATTCAAGTGGCCAGAGAAAGCTAGAATCCTTGCTAATCACTGTCTACCCTTTCTGTGCTGTTCTCTCTCTTGGAAGAAGTGTTGAGCTCAGGAAAAGTGACACCATTCACACCCACAGGCCTGGTGAATGAGGAATGAACAACAGGAATAAGCATCTGGCTGATGTAGTGCAGACAATTGTAAATATGTTGAGGCCAGCAAGTACAATATTCACTCCGTTACCTTTAACTTAGTACAATATTTGCTACAGGGATTACTTTTATAATGAAATGAGAGTGTAAATGAGAGGAGACCACTCTTCCCAGGACACCAGAGACTGTGGAAAGTAGTGGAGAGAGATGACACAGATGGATAATCAAGGTGATGAAGACGGGGATGAGCACATCAAGTAACTAATGAGAGAAGCTAAAGTTTATTAAATGAATCTTAGTGGTATAATGCATAACATATCTCATTGCTAACTGAAAGGCTAACAGTTGAAATCTGCTCTGAGAGAGAAAGATAGGCAATCTCCTCCTCTAAGGATTTACAGCCTCAGAAACACAATGGAAGATCACGATGAGTTGAAATCTACTCTTTGCCAGTAGAGTAGTAGTGGGTAATGCTTTTTAATACTTCTTACATGCTTTTTCTTCTCCCAAGCACAACTTATAAATCTCACAGTTCTGTCAGGTAGGGAGGTACTACTACATCCCTATTTTACAAATAGGGAAACTGAGGCATAGAAAGATAACTGCTCCAGATGCCATAGCCTGAAAGCGGCACAATTAAAATTGAAACTAAACTCATTGCTGATGAATCAAAACTGTCTTTTAATTGACCTTTTGTCTTTTTTTTCTTTGGTTTCTTAAGCTGTAAATTGCACAGGAGATTGTCTCCTGTGGAGCCGCTGGAGGATTGAAACTGCCAGAGAGGTGTGGCCTTTGGATTAGCAGTACAAACTGCTTGTGGACTCTAGGAGTTTTGCAGAATAACATTTGTCACCACCTCAAGGGGAGTTGTCCTACCATACAGATGATAGAAAAGAGCATAGCAAAGCTTACCCCAGGGAAACACAATCCTAGGATGCTAATTTGCTATGGGTTGCAAGTCTTGAAGTTCTTAACAAAAACTAATTTATGCAAAGGCATTGGGAAGAACAATCCTTTACTGGCATAGAGCAGAAACTAGCAAGGTCAGCTTCAGTGGAGGGAGCGGATCCCACAGTGAGTCTCAGTCCACAGTAGATGGAAGGAGGTGGTCTGTATACATTCTCTCCTGCTGCAGGAGAAACACCTTGTGCCCTCCCCACAAGGAACAGATACAGAGATGAGGCTGGCCAAGTTAATGCACATGTTTACCTACACAGTTCTTGGGAATACTGACACGTGCTCAGAGGTGGAAAGGAGGATGTGCCAATAGGCCACCATCTGCTATGGGATGTGTTCGGAGTAAAGATGTCCCAGAAAATGGAGTCAGCTCACATTCTTATTTCACCCAAGAACCCAGGCTGACACATCTGGTGCTGAGCACAGGGTTGATTTGTAGGTCACAGAGAAAGGAAACAGACTGGGCTCCGTCTGTCCCCTTCCACAATTATGAGCACAAGCATTGATTACAGTGACTTCGCTCCTGCATCATCAGAGAATCCAAGGAGCCACAAAAGAGAAAGGCAAGACGTTTTTGTGTGAGGAAGCCCATCTTTGCAGCACTTAGTGTTTTAATAAAATTAGGGAAAATGGTGTAAAGCATGAGATGTACTTAGCATGCATCAAACACCAAATATAGAGTAGCTATTCCCACAACACACATGACACATGCACAACTCATGGCATTTGCGCACATACACATAAACACACACACACACACACACAAAAAAAAAAAAACAAACAAACAACCAAACCTCTGCAACCACACACATAACCTGTGAACAGATGCTGTTACACCTCTTGGGACGTTTATCTCTGACAAATCTAACAAAAGCTCAGCATACACCAGGAATAAGCTTACAATTTAAAACTAAAAGGTTCATGAGAACTTGATTGCCACAGAGAAGGCAAGAAACACTTTCAGGTGATGATTTCATCCACATTTCAGAAACTTGTCAAAAACTGCAAAAACACCAAAACTAAAAGAAAGAAATATGTATGCTTAAAACAGATACAAAATTATTAGTGAAAAAAATATGTTTGGCATTTAGAAAACTCTATCAATGGGGTAGACACCAATTAATTGCTAAGATACAGAATCCAAAAGTGCTCTGTGTTCAGTAAGATGTCATCAGTTTAATACTGTGCCTTTTCTAATTGAATGTATAATTTTAACAAATCCAAAAAGACGATGTCACACTTGAATAAGTTAAGAAAGAACACAGAATAAAATATGAAAAGAACCAAGCATTCAGGATGGTTTTCTAAAAAGCAATCTGGAACAATAGACCTGTTAAGCTGCTAAGTATAGAGCAAAGCCATTTCTGGTGGGTTACAAAAGTCAGTGGAGCTAGAGGCCAGATGGAGAGTCCTATTGAGCTTTGAGTCTGAAATCAAACTTGTTGCTGGCACACAGTGAATGGAAAAGCAGTGGGCAGCACATCACCGTCCTGAATAGTGGCTGTGGGTTGGGATGGATACACCAGGCAGGTGGACACTCCAGACAGAAAACTATTAAGAACTAAAACAAATAAGTGGAAAACGAAATCCACATACCTACCTAGATGATTACTCAATTTGAAACTGAGCTGGAAGCCACTGAGTTCTGAAACTGCTTGTATAATATCTGTCTCCCCTGAGGCAGAGTTTGTTAGTGAATCTGGGAGTTAAAATAAAAAGGACTTGCACTTTCAATATTTCTTCAGTTCCCTTTCTCAGTGATAATAATAATGATATCTATTAATCATAAGCAGTGGTGGACCAGTTGTAGAAGTCTCATCTTTTGGGCAAGAGACCAGAATTTAATTCTCAGCCAGTATAGTTGGTGTGCAGAACCATTAATCTGTCAATGGTTGCTGTTATGCTGCAGAACAGGTTCCCATAGAGAGTCAAGACTGGGACAGACTAGGAAGAAAGGCCTGGTGATCTACTTCCAAAAAGGAAACCTCATAATCTGATGCACAACTGAGGAGCATAAGAATGGGATCAGAAGTGCATCTAAGGTATTGCAGGCATGACACATGCACAGGGCATGACTTGAAGGAAATGCCACTGAGCAATTTCTGTTGTTGTTGCTATGTGCCATCGAGTCACTTGGAACTCATAGCGACCCTATGTACAAGAACTCTAAATGCCGTTTTATCCTGTGCCCACCTCACCATCTCAAACACACTCATTTCTACCACTCCATTCATAGAATAAATCTATCTCATCGAAGGTCTTCCTCTCTTTCACTGCCCCTCCACACTGCCAAACATGATGTCCCTCTCCAAGACCCAGTCCCTCCTTGCACATGCCCAAAGTACCTCAGACGAAGCTTCAGAATCCTTGACTCCAAGGAGGACTCCAGCTTCACACTCTCCAGGACAAACCTGTTTGTTCTCCTAGCGGTCCATGGTGTATTCAACACTCTTCTCCAGCACCACAGCTCAAAGGCATCAATTCTCTTTCTATCATTCCTATTCACTGTACAACTTTCTGATGCCCAACACATGATTGCAAAGACTATAGCCTGGATCAGGCTCTCCTTAGTCTCCAGCCTGATGTCATTGCACTTCAGTACTCTTGAGAGGTCCCTCACAGCTGACTTTCCCAATGCAATTCATCTCCTGATTTCCTGGCTGCTGTTACCAAGAGTGTTGACTGTGGAGCCAAGTAAACTAAAACTGTTAACTATCTCAATCTCTTCACCATCCATACTGATGCTGCCAATTGGCCCAGTGGTGAGAATCTTTGTTTTCTTGATGTTGAGTTTCAATCCATATTGAAGACTGCAGTCCTTGACCTTCTGCAGCAAGCGCTTCAGGTCCTCCTCAATTTAGCAAGCAGGGTTGTGTCATCTGCACAACGCAGGCTGTTGATGATTCTTCCACCAATATCTTTTTAATCCATCATGGTGCTGCCAATTGGCCCAGTTGTGAGAATCTTTGTTTTCTTGATGTTGAGTTTCAATCCATATTGAAGACTACAGTCCTTGACCTTCTACAGCAAGAGCTGCAGGTCCACCTCAGTTTCAGCAAGCAAGGTTGTGTCATCTGCATAATGTAGGTTGAGGTTGTTGATGAATCTTTCTCTAATTATGATGCCACATTACTCCTCATAAAGCCCAGCCTTCCAAATGATCTGTTCTGCATATAGATTGAAAAGGTATGGAGGCAGAACATATTCCTGATGTACTGCCTTTCTGATTTTGAATCATGCACTGTTTCCCTGCTCTGTTTTGAGGACTGCTTTCTGGTCCAAGTATAGGTTTTGCATAAGCACAATCAAGTGTTCTAGGATTCCTGTTCTCCTCAAGGTTTACCATAATTTGTCATGATCCACACAGTCAATTGTCTTTGCGTAGTTAATGAAACAGAGAGATAACCCTCTGGTACTCTCTGCTTTCTGCCAAGATCCATCTAATATTAGTGATAATGTCTCTAGCGCCACAGCCTCTTCTAAACCCAACTTGTATTTCTGGCAGTTCTCTGTCAATGTACTGTTCCAGTAATTTCTGAATAATCTTCAGCAGGATTTTGCTTGTGATATGAGTGATATTGTATAATAATTTCCACACACTGTCAGGTCACTTTTTTTTTTGTAATGGAAATAAATGTGGACCTCTTCCACTCAGTTGGCCAGGTAGGTGTCCTCCAGATTTCTTGGCACAACTTGGTGAGCACATCTAGGGCAACACCTGTTTGTTGAAATGTATAAATTGGTATTCCATCAATTCATGGGGCTTTATTTTTTTATAAGTCCTTCAGAGCAGCCTGAACTTTCTCCTTCTCCACCATTCATTCTTTATCATATGTTGTTCTTTGAAATTCTTCTGTGTCAGCCAATTCTTTTTGGTACAGTGACTCTGTATAAACCTTCCATCTTCTTTTAGTATTTCCTGGACCATTCAATATTCTACCCATGTTGTTGTTGTTGATTGCCTTCAAGTTGAGCAATATTCATAGTGACCCAATGAACAAAAGGCCTGAAGCCTCTCTACAACTATCGACATTTATCTAAATTCATAGTTTCTGAAGGCATGTTATTTAGGAAGCAGATGTTACTCCTGCTTCCAAACCAGTCATAGTATGTTATTGTTGTTGTGTGTCATTCAGTCACTTGTGACTCAATGTAGCAACCCTATGTACAGCAGCTCTGAAGCCTTCCCTGTCCTGAACCAGTCTCACTAATTCTGACACACCTACTCCCATTGACCCAGTTATTTTATCAATCCATCTCATCCGGGGTCTTCCTCTCTTGCACTGTCTGTCCACCCTTCCAAGCATAATGTCCTTCTCCAAGGACTGATCTCTCCTGGTCATGTGTCCAAAGTAAGTGAGGTGGAGCTTCAAAATCCTAGCCTCCAAGAAGAAACGTGGTTTCACCCTCTCCAAGACAGACCAATTTGTTTTCTTGGCAGTCCATGGTATGTGCAAGACTCTTTTCCAGCACCACAACTCAAAGGCATTGATTCTTCTTCTATCCTCCTTAGTCATCCAACTCTCTGATGCACAGCAAGTAATTGTGAAGACCATGGACTGGATCAGGCACACCTAAGTCTCTAGATGGGCATCGTTGCTTCTCAGTACTCTGGAGAGATCCCTGACAGCAGATTTACCTAATGTGATTCGCCTTTTGGTTTCCTGACTGCTGGTGCCAAGATTGTGGAGCTGAGCAAGCTGTAACGGTTAACAACCTCAATCTCTTTTCCATCCATCATGGTGCTGCCAATTTGCCCAGTGGTGAGAATCTTTGTCTTTTTGATATTGAGCTTCAAGCCATATTGAAGACTATAGTCCTTGACCTTCTGCAGCAAATGCTTCAGGTCTTCAGTTTTACCAAGCAAGGTTGTGTCATCTGCATAACTTAGGTTGTTGATGAGTCTTCCTCCAATCCTAATGCCATATTCCTCCTCATAAAGCCCAGCCACCTGAATGATCTGTTCTGCATACAAATTAAAAACGTACAGGGACAGGATACATTCCTGATGTACTCCTTTCCTGATTTTGAAACATGCAGTGTTTCCTTGCTCTGTTCTGAGGACTGCTTCTTGGTCCAACTATAGGTTTCGTAGAAGCACGATCAAGTGTTTCTGAGATTCCCATTTTCCTCAAGATTAGCCACATTTATTGTGATCCACACAGTCAAATGCTTTTGCATAGTCAATGAAACACAGTTAGACATTCTTCTGGAACTCTCTTCTTTCTGCCAAGATACATCTGACTTTGACAATAATGTCTCTAGCGCCACAACCTCTTCTAAACCCAACCTGTATTTCTGGTCATTCTGTCAATGTACTGTTCAATCTTTTCTTGATAATTTTCAGGAGTATTTTGCTACCATTAGATATTAGTGATAATATTTGATAGTTGCCTCATTCTTAAATATTGCTACTTGAGGCTTGAATTTGTTCTTTAGTTACTTCAGCTTATGAATTGCTGAGAAAGTACAGCCCTTTTGATTTTTGGATTCCAATTCTTTACACATTTCATTATAATACTTTGCTTTGTCTTCCTATACGGCCTTTTGAAATTTTCTATTCAGCTCCTTAACTTCTTGATTTCTTCTCTTTGTCTTGGCTTCTCTGTGATCTATTGCAATATTCAGAGTCTCTTCTGATATCCATTTCTGTCTTTTTTCTTCCTCAGTGTTTGCGGATGATACTTCTGATATCCTGCCAAAGCTCACCTGGTTTTCGTTCATTAGTGTTGAAGGCCTGAAACCTATTCCTGAGTTGGTTTTTAAATTCAGATGGGATACACACAATGCCAAATTTTTATTCCTGTGGATTTTATTTGACCTTCTTTGACTTTCATTTGAACTTGCATATGAGAAGTTGATGGCCAGTTATGCAATCAACACCTGGCCTAGTTTTCACTGCCGATATTGAATTTCCCCAATGCTTCCTTTCACAGATGTAATCAATCCGACTTTTGTGCATACCATCAGGTGAAATCCATGTGCATAATCTTTGTTTATTTTTCTTACAAAAAGTATTTGCTATGATCAAATCATTTATTGTGCAAAATTCTACCATTCTATCCCCAACCTCATATGTCCCATGTGTTTTGAGAATACTTGTTTTCATTTGCCTTTTTGTTATTCTTTTGCAATGATTTGTGATAATTTTACCAGGGAATCTCTTTAGCAATTTCCTCCTGTACACTCACTAAAGGCATAAATCATATCAACTCTGTTAATTACTATACCCACAATGTCTATTGATGTTGTTGTGTGTTGTTGAGTTGGAAACAGTTCATAACAGGCCTTTTGTTCATAGGGTCGCTATGAGTTGTCTTCAACTCGGAGGCAATCAACAAGAAATTACATGTGAGGGGATTGCCCGTTTTCCTCTTATTGAGCAAGTGGTGGATTTGAATTGCATGTCTTTGGGTGGCAGCACACATCTTTAACATGACTGCCCCACTTCTGTAGAATTAATTCCAACTCATAGTAACCTCTGCAGGGTTTCCAAGGCTATAAATATTTAAGTAGGAGATTGCCCATCTTTCTTCTACAGTGCAACGGTAAATTCAATCAACTGTCATTTCAGTAGGTTACCCAACTTATAATGCACTATGCCAACATAGTTCTTTATGTCTTGTATAATGCTTGCTATACAGTGTAATCTATATTAAGTGAATGAATAAATGCATTATTTTTACATAGATAAAAGCAGAAAGATGAATGTTTGTGGACAAGCTCACAAACAGCACTTTGTAATCTTATAAAGCATAATAATTGCATGTATAGCAAAGTTTTAGAAGTTATGACTTGAATATAAGCACACTGTGTTCAAATACTGTGCCTGCCACTCCTCATTGTGTGACCTAGAAAAGTTTGTTTAACTTTTCAGATTCTCTGTTCCTATTTTAGCCAAAAGAAGGTAACAATATACTCTTGTCTTATAGTTATTGTGCAAAAGATATTAACTAATGTCTGGAGCAAAGCAAGCCTTTGATTAATTTTAATCTTTCTTAATTTTCAGCTATTAAATATAAATCCCAATGGCATATATTAAATGACTTCTATTCCCTAGCCACTGAGTGGCATACACTATTTGTACTGAGCCACTAAACAAAAGATGGTCAGTTCAAACCATCAGTTCTATGGGACAACACTGTCTGGAAATCTGCTTGGTAAAGATTATAGCCAAGAAAACTTTACTCTGTCATGCATGGAGTGAACCTAAATCTAATCAGATACATTTATTTAAGGTGATAGGAAACAGTGGTGGATAAGATAGACAAGGCCTTTCCCCAAAACTCACAATGTAGCAGAGATGCTAGTTAGGATCCAAATAGAAATTGACTGTACAGTTGACATTGAAGCACATGATAGAGCATTAGAATAAAGGTGTTTAACTGATGTTGAAAATGCTGAAGGGAGGTTTCTTGAAATGAATTGCTTTTAAGTTTGCTTCTCAAGTATATGTAGAATTTTGTCATATGAAGAATTGTGAAAAGGCCATTCTGAGTAAAGGAAACTATATGCAAAAAGACCTGCTGTTATCAGCATCCAATTGAGTAAACAAATGTGATATATACACACAAGGGACTATTACTCAGTCATAAAGAGAAATGAAGTCCTAATGCATGCTGTGATGTGGATGAGACCTAAAGGCATCATGCTGAGTGAACTAAGACAGTCAGAAAAGAACAAATATTGTAATAATATATCTTATATTAATTATCTAGAAGAGATATGTAGAGAACAGAATGTATTGGTGGTTATCAGGGATGAGAAAAAGAAAGTAATTTTCTAAGGATTGAGTGACTGATATTCTCATGTCATGAGGTGAGTGGGGAAAAATCATCATAGCAGTACTGACCCAAAGCTGATTGGCATGCCTCCTCTTTCCAACCTTTTAATTCTAACACCAACTATCTCTCCCACACCACTCTAATTCTGCACTGAGTTTGATAAGTCATCGTGAACGTCACACAAAACTCATAGACAATACAGTTACAGGAATTATTAAGACACTGTTGTTGTTAGGTTTCATCAAGTTGAGTATGACTCACATGACAACAGGTAAGAACCATGTTCTATCCTGTGCCATCTTCACAAGCTCTGATACACTTAAGCCCATTTCTGCAGTCACAATATCAAGTCACCTTTTTTAAAAATTGTATACTAGTTTATTTGCAAAATTTGAATACATTGTTTTCAAGAACAGATTCTTTCAATTTCCCTCACTCCCTCACTCATCACATTGTACAACCCCATGATTAATCCCCTCCTTCCCCTGCACATCCACATCCCTCTGCTTCCAACCTCTCCCACCCCTCTTGGATTCTTATACTCATTCTATAATAATGGTTTCATATAATATTTATCCTTGTGGGACTGAGTTAGTTCACTTAGCATAATGCTCTCCAGTCCCTCCCAAGTTAGGTAATAATTTACAAAATCATTGCTCCTGCATGCTGCACAGAATTCCATTGTGCGAATGTACGATAATTTCTCAATCCATTTGTTTGTGGCTGGACATTTGGGCTGTTTCCATGTTCTTGTAATGATGAACAATGCTACTATGAACAGTAGTATACAAATCTCCATTTGTTCCTCAGTTCTCATTTTCTCAGAGTACACTCTAAGTAGTAGAAGAGCTGAGTCATAAGGAATTTCTTTGTACAGCTTTTTGATGAAGCACCAAACTGCTTCCAGAATGGTTGTATTATTTTACAATCTCACCAACAATGTATAAGAATTTCTTTCTTGCCACATCCTCTCCAACATGTATTACTTACTGCCCTGTTAAATTTTACCATTGTTACTGGAGTGAGATAAAACCTCATTATTATTTTGATTTGCTTCTCTCTTATTGCCAGTGATTTGGAGCATTTCTTTATGTGTCTGCTTGTCATTATTCTTTCCATGTCTTTTGCCCATTTTTGTAATTAGGTTATTAGTCTTTTTCTTGTGGAGGCCCAGGAATATTCTGTAAATTTTTGTTATAAGACTCTTGTCTGAGATAGTATTACCAAATGGCCAGCCACAAACAAATGGATTGAGAAATTATGGTACATTCGCACAATGGAATTCTGTGCAGCATGCAGGAGCAATGATTTTGTAAATTATTACCTAACCCAATCTGTAGGTTTTCTTTTCAACCTGTTGAAAAATTTCTGACACACACATAGATTTAATCTTTAGAAGGTCCCATGCACTAATTTTATCCTCTTCAGATTGTGCATCTCTGGTTGTATTTGGCAATCTCTTTATACCTTGGACTAGAGCTTTGTCTCTTATGAAAGTTATGCATTTGGACTTTCTTTCCAGGTCTCTGATCTACCTTGAGTTGATTTTTGTGTATGGTGTAAGATATGGATCCTGTTTCAGGTTTCTGCAGGTGGAAGTCCAGTTTTGCCAGCACCATTTGTTGAAGAGATTATTATTTCCCCATTTGATAGTTTGGATTTCCTTGTCCAATATCAGCTGACCACAGATAGTTGAGTCTATTTCTGGGTTCTCAATTCTGTTCCACTGGTCTATGTGCCTGTCATCATACCAGTACCATGCTGTTTTGATTACTACTGCTGTGTAGTAGGTTTTAGGCTTAGAGAGTGCTATGCCTCCAACCTCTTTTATGTTTCTCTGAAGTGTTTTGCTTATTCAGGGTCTCTTGCCTTTCCAAATAAATTTGACAATTTTCCTTTCAATCTCCTTGAAAAATTAATTTGGTATCTGGATTGGGATTACATTGAACAGGTATATTGCTTTTGGTAGAATTGTCATTTTCACAATATTGAGTCTTTATATCCATGAACAGGGCACATTTTCCCATCTTTTCAGTCTTTTATTTCATCTTGCATAATTGCTTTGTAGTTTTCTTTGTATAGGGCTTTTGCATCTCTCATTAGGTTTACTCCCAAGTATCTCAATTTGTGGTTGGCTATTGTAAATGGTATTGCTTTCTTGATTTCCTTCTCTGAGATCACTTTGTTACTCTAGAGGAATCCTATTAAGTTTTGGATATTTATCTTATATCCTGTCACACTACTAAATTTGCCTATTAACTCTAACAGTTTTTTTGTTGAGTCTTTGGGGTTTTCTGTGTACACTATCATATCATCTACATATAGCAACAGTGTAACCACCTCTTTCCCGATCTGAATACCTTTTACTTCCTTCTTTTGTCATATTTCCCTATCAAGCACTTCAAATAAAATATTGAAAAGAAGTGGTAACAGTGTTTATCCTTGTTTGGTCCCTGTTTGCAAAGAAAATGTTTTTAGTTTTTTTTTCCATTGAGAATGATGTTGCCTCTTGGCTTTGGATATATACTTTTCATTATGTTGAGGAAATTCCCTTATATTCCAATTTTGCTTAATGTCTTTATCAGGAAGAGGTGTTGGATTTTATCAAATACCTTTACTGCATCAATTGCTAAGATCATATTGTTCTTGTTACTTACTTTGTTAATATAGTGAATTATGTTGGTTGTTTTTCTTGTGTTGAGCCATCCTTGCATACCTGTTATGAATCCCACTTGATCATGGTGAGTTATTTTTTGGTGTGCTTTTGGATTCTATTGGGTAGGTGTTTTTTAAGGACTTTTGCATCTATATTCATGAGAGATATTGGTCTGTAATTTTCTTTCATGGTAATATTTTTGCTTGGTTTTGGCATTAGGATTATGCTTGCTTCATAGAATGACACTGGAAGTGTTCCTTCTTTTTCAATTTTTAAAAATAATTCAAGTAGAATGGGTATTAAATCCTCCCTGAATGTTTGGTAGAATTTAGTTGTGAAGCCATCTGGGCCAGGACTTTTCTTATGGAGAAATCTTCTTATGACCTTTGCAAGTTCTTCATTGTGGGGGGAGGGGAAAGAAGAACGAACTGGGGAGGAGGGTGGAGAAAACAGTGCAACAATGAATGAATGAAAACCCAAAATCTCTGTAAATGTTCATTAAAACTAAATCTAATAATAAAAAAAAATAAATAGCAGTTTCATTTAAAAAAAGTTCTTCTCTTGTGATAGGTCTGTTCAAGTGTTCTATAACTGTCCTTGTCAATCTTGGCAAGGGATATGTTTAAAGGAATTTGTCCATTACCTACAGGTTTTTTAATTTATCAGAGTATAGCTTTTATAGCTTTTCATTGTATTCTGATATTATTGATTTAATTTCCTCTGGTTCTATTGTGATGTCACCTCTGTCATTACTTCAGATATCTGTGTCTTTTCTTTTGTTAAATTTGCCAGTGGTTTGTCAATTTTATTGTACCTTTTTTTAAAAAAAACAGCTTCTTATTGATGTTTTGAACTGTTTTTCTGTTTTCTATCTCATTGATTTCAGCTCTTGTTCTTATAATTTCTTTTCTTCTAGAGGTTGTAAGATTAGATTGTTGATATCTACTATTTACTGAAGGTGTTGAGTGAGATCATTGATTCTTCTTCTTTTTTCCTTTTTTATGGTCATGCCTATTGCTATGAACTACCTCCTGAGGACTGCCTTAGCTGTGTCCCAGAGGTTTTGGTAAGTTGTATATTTTCATTATCATTTGTTTCAAGGAACATTCTTTTATTTCATTCTTTATATTTTATAACCCAATTATGTTCTAGCAGAGAGTTATTTTATTTCCACATGGATAGTTTTGTAAGCTTTACTCTTCTGTGGTAATTTCTAGTTTTATGGCATTGTGGTCTGAGAAAACACTTTGTATTATTTCAATGCTTTTTTTTAATTTGTCAAGGTTTGCTTTGTAGTCTAACATATGGGCAATTCTGGAGAATGTACCATGAATATTTGAGAAGAAAGTGAATTGCCTTCTTCTCCTTCACCATTCCTCCACCTTTCCAAGCATGACTTATCTCTCCAAAGAATAACCTCTCCTCACAACATGCTCAAAATATGTGAGATGAAGGTTCATTATCCTTGTCTTCAAGGAGCAGTTTTTCTTTTTCAAGACATATCCGTTTGTTCTTTTGACAATTCATGGAATATTTTTACTCTTCTCCAACGTTATAGTTCAAAGGCATCAATTCTTCTTCTGTCGTCCTTATTCAATGCATAGCAAGTGACAGAAAAGAATGTGACCTGAATCAGAAGCACCTCAGTCCTCAAACTGACCTCGTTTGAGCACTAACAAGTTACCATTCAGAGTCAGGAATGACTTAGGATAGAGCACTTTAGTTAGAGCAGCCTCTTTTTAGCCAAGCACACAGGACTTTGCCTCTCTCTGGACCTTGGCCTCAAGGCCCCTGCCCTGCTCAGGCAAGTGTCCAAAGCTCTTTGAGCCCTGCCCTGATGTACCCCACCCTGTCTGCAGCCCCAGCCTGAAGACACTCAACTCTAGTTCTGTGATCAGTTGGCAAATCTAGCTGTCCTAGAAATGGCTTGGCGTTGCCTTGCAACTCCACTAGCAAGGTTTCTGTCTGAAGGAGCCCACATTTCTTGATCAATGGGCTGTGAAGCCATGTTCTGTCTCAAGGGAGGCTCCTGATGTTGCTTTTTCACCTGTCACTCTTTCTCTATCATGTTTCTAGCTCCAGTGTCATGTCTCCTAGATGCAGAAATTCACACAATAATCTCAGGTTCAAACAGCATGTTCTGGTGTCTTAGTGGCAAGGAGCTGAACTGCAATCCCAAAGACACATGGTTCAAGGCCACCAGCTGCTCCACAGGAGAAGGATGGGAAGTCTCCTCCTGTGTGATTAACTGCCTCTAAAAACCCACCAGAGGGTCATCTGTGGGTCAGTTTCGACACTACAGTACACAATAACAACAAAAATAACTCTTAGTTTTCTTTCTTGTCGGCTCTCGCGTTTATGCCTCTGGGAAGTTTCATTTTAAGCCTCAAAGGATGCCATCCTGACCAGTTCCCATTTTTTCATCCTGTGCATCTTATTTACATGCACGTATTTCATAAGGAGGGAACTCTGGTGTCTTAGTGGTAAAGAATTGTAATGCAAAACCAAAGGCACATGGTTCAAATCCATTAATTACTCTATTGAAGAAAGATGGACAATCTAATCCCATGTGATTTAAAGTCTCTGAAAACCCACTAGAAAAATACTTATGACTCAATGGCACATAACAACAATAGCACCTCACAAGGATGCCATGCCCTTCATTTGCAGTATTAGCAAACCATCAAATCTTCTTGGTGAGTCACAATCACATCGCACTTGCATAGTCCTACCCAGTCATGAGGGAGGTCTGGTGGTGTTTTGTAAGATTTTGCATTTCTAAAAGCTGAGTCTTCTCTAGTTTGAATCCAGCAGCTGCTTCACAGGAGATTAACAGTCTCATAATGTGACTTACAACTTTTGGAGACCCAGGAAGGCTTGTTTTAAGCCAGAATTAACTCAATCATGGTGGCTCAGGAGGCCGCACTCCCTGTAGTGGCCTCACCTTGGCCCAGCCCCACCATGGTAACACTCGCTAAGCTGCTGGTGCTGCTGGCCAGGGCCTCTGTCTATTTCGTTAGCATCAAAGCACAAGAGGAGAAGTGCTTCTACAAGCGGGTCACTTGGGCATCAAAATGGTCCTCATCTTTGAGGTGGCCAAGGGTGGCTTCCTGGACATCGACATGGAGATCACAGGGCCTGCCAATAAAGGGATCTATAAAGGCAACTGAGAGTCCAGTGAGAAGTACACCTTTGCTGCTCACATGGATGAAGGGTGCAACTTTTGTTTTAGCAATCAGATGTCCACCATGACTCCAAAGATTACGATGTTCACCACTGATATTGGGGAGGCCCCCAGATGACAAAACCTGAAAACATAAGCTCACCAGAACGAGTTAGAAGAAATGATTAACAAGCTAGCAGTGGCAAAGACAGCTGTAAAGCATGAACAGGAGTACATGGAAGTTCGGGAGAAGATATACAGAGCAATCAATGACAACGCAAACAGCAGAGTGGTCCTCTGGCCCTTCTTTGAAGCTTGGTTCTTGTTGCCATGACCTTGGGACAGATCTACTAACTGAAGAGATTTTTTTGAAGTCTGCAGGGTTGTTTAAAGAAAACTTTTCTGATGATCCCAAACTCATAACTCACTGTTTACCAAACCTCCTGGTCACAATAATGTCATTAGCTTCCACATGTTTATTTTCTGAACTTTACCTTCAAAGCTTTCGTTTGTTGGTGACTTGTAGATATTGGGGGAAGACACCATTTTAGGAAAGTGGACATCTGATTGGCATCACTTCTTTTTTGAATCCTGCCTTCCTGACACAGATCCTTGTAGAATGCTGACTCTAGAAATGAAAGGTAGAAATGTAGTCCTTTTAATCTCTTCATTGTTTTTACAAGAGGCAGTTTGTTCCGGAAATGGGCACAAAGCCTGACAGAACCTTCTAAGATGACCCCACTCTGGAACCCCTTTCTGCGATAAGGTCAGGATAGGTTCCTTCTGTTGATTTCATAGAGCAGACAACAGTCTGAAATGTTACTGTTTTCCTCCAGGCCAGTGGCAGGGCTCTACCACTGCCCCATTTCACCATGAGGTGGGACTTTTCATAGCCTCTTGATCTGATTCTTTATTTAAAGATTTGCCCAAACACAAGGTTGTTTGCCCCCAAGTTTTTTTTGCATTCAGCCTTAGGATTCAGTCACCTTCCGTTGAAACTGATGACCAGCAGCTGGCTCACCATTCTGGACTCTGCCTGTTCTGTCTCTGTTCTCTGAGCCTGTGCTCAGAGTGTTTCAGCGAGTGGTGGCTTTCTTCTTTCTTTTTGTGTTGGCATGTCACCTTCTTCACTCTTACACGTAGGAAGTGTGTTCTCACGTTATTGGAATAACCTAGATTTCTGATGCCCAAGGGTTCAAGCCTCTTGGATTTCTAGGATGACAAACAGCCACTATTTTCAGCTTGTCATTGGCATTTCGGGCCACTATTTAATTAGGGTACTGAACATTAGTGTCAGTTTTAGGGTTTATTTGTTTTTTTTCCTCTGGGCTCTTTCATTTTCGGCACATGTGGATTTTGTTTTGTATAAAATGCAGTGATTTTCTTGCTCTCTGATGATGGGTTCAAAATTAAAGGCACATCTGGCTTTGTTGTGGGCTGATCCAGGATTATGTTGTGACTGACGTCTACTAGTTACTTGTACATTTTTTATCTTTGCAAGGGGAAAACTACAAGTAACACATTTTATATACTTAATTTAAATTTGTTAAAGGTTTTCATGATCAAGATAAACAATTTTTCAACCTTGGGTGAAAATACTTGCAGTAGTTTTTGTTGATAAGGGTGATCATGTTTCAGCTTGAGACAACTGTTGCATGCCACATTATTTTGTTTGTGAAAACATTTCAAAATTGAATTAACTGACATAAATTTAATATTGATTGTGTATCTAATATGCCCCAGGTTTGGTAAATTAAAAACCATAAAAAACCAAAACCAATAAAAAACCCCAAACTTTTTTTGCAGTAATTGCAAAAAATGTTAGCTAGAAGTGCAATATTGAGTGATTTGTTGTATTACAGCATCTGTTTTCAAGATTGAAAATTTTAGCATTTACATGATAGTTGCACAGCTCAGCTCTCAATGCTGACAAGAGGTGATCAACTCATAGCTGATCTTCCATAGGGGTTCAGAGACTGTAAATTTCACAGAAGGAGATTGCTTGTCTTTTTTTCTTCAGATTAGCTGGTGGATTAGAAATGCCCATCTTTAGAATGGCAGTCCAATATCTTATTTACTAGGTCACATGATTTACTAATTTTTTGTCTCTAAATTATATACATGAAATACAGTGAAT
>NW_006399783.1:17319638-17327599 GCF_000299155.1 Elephantulus edwardii
AAAAGGCCTGGTATTGCTGGTGAATACTGACAAGTATGGTGAAAGAATCAAGTAAAACAAGATCAATAGGTTAGGGATCAAGAAGTTGGTCCATGGATACTAGCTAGTTAAAGGAATTTCATTTTTTTAAATCATATCTTATTAGGTTTTTGGTGAAATTTTGCAAAGCAAGTTCAGTTTCCAAAGTATAATTTTCATACAAAGTATTCAATATTGTTAGTTACACACAACAGAGGACTGCAGTTCTGCTCAGATGTACATGGGGTCACCATGCATTGGGGTTAACTCAACAGCAATTGAAGATAACTTAGGGGGAAAATACAATTCTGTGGGTGTGCAAAGTAAGTATACTGTTGTAAAGGGGAAGTCTAGAGGAGTGTTTTTGGAGCTCTGAGGTGGGCACAAGGAATTGTGCTTGCCAGTATTCAATTTTCCTTCTGCTTTCTCATAAGTCAACACCTCCCTGACTCAGTGTAGCATAGAACCACCTGCAGTTAATGTTTTTATAAATATGCTAATTTTCTAAAACTTCCGGAACATTTATTTAAAAGAAAATTGCTTATCACCAGTGTGTCACTTGCTGTAAGTCACAAGTTTAATGTGCTGGCTCTATTTTGTCCTAATACAATTAAAACAAATAGCATCTCTTAAGAAATATTTCAGGGAGCTCTGGTGGTCAAGTGGCAAGAAGCTGCATTGCAATCCTAAAGACAGGGGTTCAAATCCACCAGATGCTCCACTGGTAAAGGAGGGGCAATCTCCTCCTGTGCCTGTTGGATCTGACTTGACTGTACAAAATAACAAAAAGAAATATTTCAGTAAATCAACTCTGTATTTCCAATGGTATGGATTTCTCACTAGTGCAAATACTAGGTTATATTTGTCAGAACCCCTATAAATACTTTCAGTGCTTGTCCATTCTCAAAGTATGAATGAGGGACCACTACCATAGCTGCTACAATGCAGATTTCTAGGCTCTACACTAGGATAATTCATCAGATTCTTTGGTAAAGGGATTAAAATATTTCTACTTGATTCATATGCCTGCTAAAAATAAAGGAGCTCTGATAAATAGTGGTTAAATACCCAGCTGCTAATCAAAAGATTGGCAGTTTTAACACATCCAGTACTTCCACAGAAGACAATATCTTATAATCTGCTCTTGTAAGGATTTGTATTGCTGGTATTAGGTACCACTGAATTAATTCCAAATCATAGTGACTCTATTTATAACAGAACCAACACTACTTTTCATAGCCACTATTATTGTTAAAGAGTACAACCACTGTGCCATTTAATCTGGTTGAGATTTTTCCTCTTTTCTACTGATCCTTAATTTTAACAAGCATGACATTTTTCTGTCTGGACTCTTTTGTCTGATTATATCTCCAGAGCAGGTAAGATGAAAATCTCTCCAGCCTCACTTCTAAGGAGTATGCTGCCTGCACATCTTCTGAGATAGATTTGCTCCGCTGACAGTCTTTGGTTATATTCAGTATTTTTTAATTCCATAAGTCAAATGCATCAATTCTTATTTTGTCTTTCCTATTTAAGGGAGCTCTGGCTGTCCAGTGGTAAGAAACTGCTGCAATTCCAAAGGCACATGATTCAAATCTACCATCTGCTCCACGGGAAAAGGATGCATAATCTTCTTCCATGTGGTTTACTGCCTCTGACAACCTACTGGAGGGTCACCTATGGTTAGATCTGTTTCGATGGTACACAACAACAACAACACTTCCTTGTCCACATTTCCCATGCATATAAGACAACTGAAAATGCTGTGACTTGGGTCAAGTGCACTTTAAACCCTTTAGGTGATATTTTGAATTTTTACCACTTTGAAAAAGTCTTTTGCAGTAAATTTACTCAATGCAATATATCATTTGGTTTCCTGATTGTTATTAGTATGGTTTCGGAAAACCCTTTGCCAAGGACCTTTCCAAAGTATTTAAGAGCAAAGATGTGCGTTTTAAGACTAAGGAATGCTTGATCCAAGCCAAGGCATTTTTCAATTGCTTCCTATGCATTTGGAAGTTAGACAATGAATAAAGATGCCAGTTGAAGAATCAATGCCTTTGAATTAGGTGTTGGAGAACAGTACTGATTACCCAATGAACTACCAAAAGAACAAACAAATATGTGTTAGAGGAATGTGCAACAAGGGTGCTCCTTAGAGATAAGAATGGTGCATCTTTATCTCACATACTTTGAACACCTTGTCAGGAGGCAAGAGAGCCAGCCCTTGGGAAAAGATCTCAAGCTGGAAATAGTGGAGGGTCAGAGAAAGAAAGCGAGATCGTTAACAAGATGGATTAATTGACACCCTAACAGTGGGCTGAAGCCTGTCAGAGAACGTGATCATGGAACAGGATACAACAAGATTCTGACCTATTGGGTCATAGGGTCACTATGAACTGTAGTCCACTTGATGGCACCTAACAGTAATAATGGCCATTGGCTTTGATGGAAGATCTAATTAAAGGAAATCCTTGGCAACTTTAACATTTTCTCTGTTTATGCCGATGTTGCACATTGTTCCGTTTGTGAGGGGTTTTGTTTTCTTCACAGCCTTGGGAAATCTAGGGGGTAATTTTACATTGCCGTATAAGTTTGACAGAAGTCAGAATTGGCTCAATGACACTTAACAACACAACTGAAAGTAAAAGACAGAGAACTACTAATTTGTCTTAAATTTTGAAATTTACGGATGAGGAAAGTCCAGAATAGAGATGAAAGATCAATTGGTCAATCTCACACCACGATGTAGTGCGGCCCAAGTCCAAAGTCAAGCATCCTGCTCCAGAGCCCAGGTTCTTTTTTACTAACACAATAACACAACTGCCTCACCAGAAGTAACACAGGGCCAGGACTCAGGGGAGACAAACAAGACAATAAGGGGCAAAATTTAAGATGGTGTATCTCACACTAGTGCTAGCCCTATAGTGCTCATTGCCTGCTATGTAGTCATAATTCACAATAACAGATATGATATATTTCTTTGCCTTTTTGTGAAAATCCTAGTTATAAAAACTACTTGCCAACTTTGACTCATGGAAACTCCATGAGAATGGGAGTATGTTCCATAGGTTTCTCAGTGGCTGATTTTTCACAATTTCAATGTCAGACATTTATTCCTAGGCATTCCAAGGTTGGACGCTAGACTCACACTTCAATCTTTGAATCAGCTGTTGAATGCTTTAACTATTTGCACTACCCAGAGACCTCTAAAGTTTGTTTACTAAATTTTTCCAAAAACCTTAAAAGAAAGTCAATTTTGCTTTTGAAATGTCTTCATTTTTAACAAGAAAGCTACTTTAAATATGTATCACAGGCACATACATATGTGCATACATATACACATATGCACATAAATACATACCGTTTCAGCTTCTTAGTTGAACAACACTTTTCCCCTGAGAATTTGCACATCTCAGCTTAGGAAAGGGCCTCCTGTTCTCAGCATAAGTTCAATTCTATGTTTCACACAACTATTTTAAAGAGTACAGAGTGCTCTCAGGCGTGTCACCCAAATGATTCTTGAAGCAGTGTGGACAGGACAATTTTATTTCTCCCATATGTTGCATGGGAACCTTCGGAAAGGAGGTCAGCAGATAGAGGTCACAGGGCAAGAGGTTCTGGCCAAATCATCTGCTTTTCTCCCCTCACCCCACACTTGAGGCACAGACTGGGTGAGTAGTCTGCTTGAGAGCCATGATCTCTCACTGAGAGTGCTTCCAGGGAAATTTATCACCTCAGGCTACGAGCTTGCAGCTCAGGGTACTACTGTGAGGTTTGGGAGAGAATAAACTGCTTACCAGGGATGTACTTCCCTCCCTGATCTGTACTTTCTGATCTCTCCACTTCAAATCTGCAGGGGCTGTCTTGGGATTATTTCTGTCATGCTCACATTCTGAACAAGCTCTAAGCCATTTTGAAGCACTTTCATATCCATTATCTCAATTGATGCTTACAGTAACCATGCAAAGTAGGCAGAGAGGGCATCATTATGATCAGCATGAAGGATGGAGAAACTCAGACACACTCAAGAGCTGCTCAGAGAACAAGTCAGCCTTGGGGAGAACTGGCACTGAGTTTGTTGCCCTGAAAATAAGACTAGTTGTTTTTGTGAACCTTCAAGTCAGAACCGACCCAAAGCTGACTCTCATAGCTGACCCTCTGATGGGTTTTCAGAGTCAGATAATGGCACAGGAGGAGATTAATTGCCCATCCTTCTCTTGTTGAGCAACTGGTGGATTTGAACTGTGTACTTTTGGGATTGCAGCACAGCTTCTTGCCACTAGGCCACCAAAGCAGGAAATAAATTTGGTAACTATCATCTCTTTGTTTTCCAGACATGAGATGAAGACTCAGAGGGGAAGAAATAAGGTTACTCAACTAGTTAGCTGCAGGGTTAAGACTTGAATGCAAGCCCAGTGCCCCAGCTGATTCATCTGACTTGTTCATCTGCTTGGCCTGCTTCTGCACTCTGAAAGGGCAGGCTAACTCAACACTAGTCCTCTTTATCATTCTCAAAAGTGAACATCCAAAGCTTCAGTAAAGGCCTCTCTCTTCTTGCCTCTCTACATCTCTTGGGAATAATGTCTGTATCATTTTCTACAGCTTAAAAAAAAAATGGTAGCTGTTCAACAGTTCAAAAGACTGTATTTTCCCAAGGTGAATCTAAGATGAAGAAAATGAATCATTCTTCTGTTACTCAAAGCCCAGCCTTGGGAAGCAATTACCACACTGGGGTGTGTATCCAAGTCATACATTCAAAGTCAATACAAGAGCATAAGAAAGAGAGAGATGAGCTCATAACTTTTTCCTCCGAGGAGTACTCTGGTGGCACCTTCTTTAAGACCTATCTATTAGTTATTTTGACAGGCCATGGGATAGTTGATAATCTTCTCCAACACTATTGCTCAAGGGCATCAATAAATTCTTCTATAATCCTTTATCATTGCCAAGCTGTCAAATGCATGGCAAGTGAGTGAAAATGCCATGGCCTCAATTAGTCAAAACTTAGCCTTCAGACTGATATCTTTGCTCCTCAAAAATTTGGAGAGGTAACTGACTACAGACTTTCCTAGTGCGATGTGTCTCCTGATCTGACTGCTAGTGCCAGGGATATTGATTATGCATCCAAGTAAGGTGATGTTGTTGATAGTTTCAATCTTTTCTCCATCTATCACAATGTTGTTTATTGGTCCAGTGGTGAGAATTTTTGTTTTCTGGGCTTTGAGACACAGTCCATATCAAAGAGAGTATGTCGTTTTTGATCTTATGCATTAACCACTTCAAGTTCTGTTCACTTTCCTCAAGCAAGGTTGTGTCATCTTCATTATGAAGGTTATTGATGAGTCTTCCTCCAATCCTGATACCACATTCTTCTTCACAGAATCCAGCGTCTCAAATAATTTGTTCAGCACTGAAAATGTATGGAGAAAGGATACAATCCTTATGCACACCTTTCTTAATTTTGAACCATGTAATGCTCTCTTGCTCTAACAATAAAATAAAAAAAGCCCTAAAACTATAATAAAAAACAAAATAATAAGCAAAAATGGAATAAGAAAGTAATTTTAATAATTTCAAAAGAATAAGAAAATGTAAACAAAGTACTAATAATGAAAAACTAAAAATAATAGAAGAGTTTGAAAAGATTTTTATTACTAAAGCATAAGCATATTAAAATAAAAGAATATTAGAATAAAAAGAATAAAAATATTACTAATATTTTAATTACTAATTATCTTGGCAGGTTTTCAGAGGCAGTTAATCACATGGGATGTGATTGTCTATCCTTCTCCTACAATGAAGCTGGTGGATTCGAACCTACATGCCTTTAGGATTGCAGCAGTTAGTTTCTCACCACTAGGCCACCAGACCTCACTCATAATAAAAACAATAAAACACTGCATGTGAATAATGAGAACAACTAAGCTAAAAAAATAAAACAAATCCTCTCCCGAGCCCTGCACTCTTCAACATCCTTAAAACTCACTCTACAAGGACAATGTGGATGATCAGACATTGTGTATATTGTAATTAACATTATGGAACAAAATATTTATGATTGATTGACTGGAAAATTAAATAACATCACACTTAGTTTTGTAAACTTTCACGCAAATTGCAATAAAGACATTGAGGCACAAGGGTGGGGGAGCTACTTCTGTTCACAGTGTACTGTGCAATGCTCCAGGATTCTCTGCCCACATATAAGCAAATAATCTTACTAGAGACTGTAAAATTTCAATTTTCTAATTTTGTTATTTGTCAGGCAGTTATTAGCTGGCATTGTTTGGTAAAGAAATACTTTTCTTCAACAACTAGATGAGCTACAATTTATTCTAATAAAACATGAAAGTAGTTCATTACTTCTAGCTTATAATTTCAGTCAGGAGTCTCTATCTTCTATTTGACTATATTACTTTCTCTTTTTTCAAATTGTTATGGACTAATTATATTTTTATTGTTTCTGTATTATATGATTAATTGTTGTTAAGTTTTCAGTTGGGTTCTCAAAACATCCCAATGGTAACTCCCAGTAGCTGGTTTTTGTGTCTTTTTGGCATATCTTCAACATTATTTGTACATTTTCTTTCTTTGTGGTACAATTAGACCCATCTTGCATATATGTTGCCCTAAACTTAGAATTAGTCATTTCCTTTAGTACTTCTGTATCCTTAGGGAATAATAGTACTCAGATACCAAGTTCCAATATTAGAGATCTGTCTCTTCTAGGCTGTTCCAATGGACAGAACTAGAAAACTTCTTTTGTTTGATTTCTTTAAAATTATGAATTGATATTGACATCCACAATTCAAATTTAACATTGTGGTATTTATTTTTAATTTTTAACTCACATTTTACTCTTCTTTTATCTTAAACTGAAAATTTTTGTTTCCAATAATGGTACCTAATAACAACAATAACTTTAAAATGTATGTACCATGGACTGCTGGGAGAACAAACAGGTTCATCCTAGAGAGGGTGAGACCTGGTTGCACCTTGGAAGCTAGCCTTCTGAAGCTTCATCTGACGTACTTCGGACATGTTGCAAGGTGGGACCAATCCTTGGAAATGGACATCATGCTTGGAAGGGTGGAGGGACAGCACAGGAAAGATCCTTGATGAGATGGATTGATTCAGAGAATGGGATAATGGGGATAAGTGTTTCAGAGACAATAAGATTGGCCCAGAACAGGGCAGGATTCAGAGCTATTGTACATAGAATTGCTATGAGTTGCAGGTGACTCAAAGGCACAAAACAACAACAAAAATGGTATTTTGTGTCATATAAAACTTAAGAAATACTTGTAGTCAAATCTATCTTTTCTTTTAATTGTTCTGGTCCGTGAGTTGAAGGAGAAATGTCTTCCCACTCTTACATAAAAAAGGAATGTGGTCATGATTTCTTTGAGTACTAATAGAGCTTTTATATTATTTTTTTCTACCTAGATACATGATGCATTTTAATATTATTCTTTGATTTTGCTTGGCTCCAAAATCAATGCTCTTGGTACCAGCAGCCAGGAAATAAAAAGACAAATTGAATTGGGAAAGTCAGCTGTCAGAAACTTCTCCAAAGAACTGAAGCACAACAATGTCACTCTGGAGACTAAGGTGCACCTGATCCAGGCCATGTTGTTGTTGTTGTTATGTGCCGACGAGTCGTTTGCGACTCATAGCGACCCTATGCGCAACAGCCCTAAACCCTGCTCTATCCTGCGCCAACTGCACTGCCTCCGACACACCCATCCTGATTACCCCAGTCACTGAATCGATCCATCTCATAGAGGGTCTTCCCCTCCTGCGCTGTCCCTCCACACTCCCAAGCATGATGTCCCTCTCTAAGGACCCGTCCCTCCTGGCAACATGTCCAAAGTATGTCAGACGAAGCCCCAGAATCCTTGCCTCCAAGGAGTAGCTTGGTTTAATCCTCTCCAAGATGA
>NW_006399783.1:17328384-17347795 GCF_000299155.1 Elephantulus edwardii
TGCATATATCTGAATGATAGTGGTATTTACTGGGCTTCCTTGTAAGCGTATGGATATAATCCTGTCACTCACAATGTTGTACTTCAAGATGGATCTAGAAATTACTTTTTTTACTATAAAGGCAACCCCATTTTTCCTTACTTTTCATCTCTGGAGTAATATATCATATGGTCATCAGACTCAAAATGTCCCATGCCATTGTCTTTGCAATTATTTGCTATGCATTAGACAGCTG
The DNA here is from genome assembly GCF_000299155.1 of Elephantulus edwardii. NCBI lineage: Eukaryota > Metazoa > Chordata > Mammalia > Macroscelidea > Macroscelididae > Elephantulus > Elephantulus edwardii. The sequence goes on from NW_006399783.1 coordinate 17,328,620, forward strand.
GAAAATGACCAGGAATAATAGGAGGAGAACTGATGCCTTTGAGCTGTGGTGCTGGACAAGAGTGTTGATTATACCATGGGTTGTTAGGAAAACAAACAGGTGCATTCTAGAGAGGATGAGACCAGGATGCTCCTTGGAGGCAAGGATGCTGAAAGTTCGTCTGGCATACTTTGGACATGTTGCAAGGAGGGACCAGTCCTTGGAGTGTAACGTCACACTTGGGAGGGAGGAGGGACAGCGAAAGAGAGGAAGACCCTCAATGAAATGGATTCATTCGGTGACTGGGGTATTAGGGATAGATATATCAGAGACAATGAGATTGGCACGGGATAGAGCAGGGTTTAGGGCTGTTGTATTTAATGTCACTATGAGTCACAGGTGACTTGACAGCACATAACAACAACAAAACAATGCAAGGTATGTGCACAACTGTATCATTTCCCAAATATCTACCACTTGTCCCAACACTATTTACTAGAAGACTAAGAGTCAGTCACAGTTACATAGTCAAACATAGTCACACTTACCTATACCAAATTTCTATACATACTTGGTTGTATTTTTTGAGCTTATTAATATTGTTTACATCTTCTATTTATTCATGTACAAGTAAGCTTGTTAGAAAGTGCTGATGACCTTGCCATAGGGAGTTGTAATGCAAACTCAGAGGCGCTGCCTCTCTGGCAGTTCAAATACTCTGACTTCTCGAGTTCTGTGGGAGGAAGATGGGCATCTCCTCTCGGTTTACTTACAGTCTCAGAAATCTGAGGGAAGGTCAGCTATGAATCAGTTCTGGCTTAAGAATTACACTGTTGAGTCATAGAATGGTAGAATGTGTCATAGATCTTCTACTCCCTCCAGATTCAGTCCCCACTTCTCTTGGCTCTGCCCTGGGTGCCTAATCTGTAGAAATCACAACCACCACTCCTTGTCTTCAGGTTCTGGTGAGGTCTGGTTACTGGAGAGCTATGGAGAACATAAAGGGGTAGGAGTAGAGCATCCTGTGGTCTTTGTACCTTAAATGAAGATCACCAATACTCTCCAAGTGTTTTCTCTATGAAACCACTTCTAGGTTCTACTGCCTCCTGTCTTAACTAAGGACCCATAGAGGTTAAAGCTCATCAGTTACCTGGGAAGTGGTACAACCTGTGGTTTTTTTCTCCAACCTTTTATCTACTTTTTAATTACTCTAATTGGAGGTTATCATCTGTTGCATAATAAGCCATAATACATGGACGTTATATTTACTTCAAGGAGGTGGCTGGAGTTGGAAAATTAAAAGGGTCAAACTTTATATTTTTATTTTATTTTATTATTTTGTATGTGTCTGTACCATCAAATCAGATCCTACAGGTACTGGAGGAGATTGCCCCTCTTTTTCCAGCAGAGCATCTGATAGATTCGAACTGCATATCTCTGGGATTACAGTACAGCTTCTTGCCACTAGGCCACCAGAGCTCCCTGCTCAGCAATTCTTAAGCTGAAGGAATTGAAGAACCAACTGGGTTGTAACACTTAAGGATGATTTGGGCAGAATATTAAATGACCCAGGAAGCATTAAAAGAAGATGGAAGGTGCTTGCTTCACAGCACATATACTAAAACTGGAATAATACAGAGAAGATTGGCATGGTCCCTGCACAAGGATGGCATGCAAATCCGTGAAGCGTTCCATATTAAAAAGAAGAAGGAGGAAGAAGAACGAAGAGGAGGAGGAGGGTGTATACAGAGTCACTGTAAAAAGGAATTGGCTGAAACCGAAGAATTTCATGAAACAACTCATGAGCAAGAGGCTGTGGTGATGAAGGAAGACGTTTAAGCTATTCTGAAAAGAATGGCAAAAACCAAGAAAACCAATGCCCCAGGAATTGATGGCATACCAACCGACATAGTTCAACAAACAGAAACTGCCCTGGATGTGCTAAATTGTACAAAAAAATCTGGAGAACAACCATCTGGCCAACTGACTGGAAGAGATCTATATTCCCATTCCAAAGAAAGGTTACCCTACGGAGTGTGGAAATTATCGAACAGTATCATTAATATCACATGCAAGCAAGATTCTGCTGAAAATTATCTAAAGACAGCTAGAACAGTACATCAACTGAGAACTGCCAGAAGTGCAGGCTGGGTATAGAAGAGGCTGTGGTATTAGGGGTGTTATAGCTAATGTTAGATGGAAATTGGCTGAAAACAGGGAGTACCAGAGGAATGTCTGTCTGTGTTTCATTACCTATGCAAAGATTTTTTTTATTGTGTGGATCATAATCAACTGTGGCTGACTCTGAGAAGAATGGGAATCCCAGAACATTTGATAGTGCTTACGCGAAACTTGTACTCCGAACAGGAGGCAGTCGTCAGAATAGAGCAAGGAATCATTGCATGTTTCAAAATCAGAAAAGGTGTACTTCAGGGATGCATCCTATTACCATATCTTTTCAATCTATATGCAAAACATACCATCAGGGAGGCTGAGCTGTATGAGGAGGAATGTGGCACCAGGATTGGAGGAAGACTCATCACCAACTTGTGTTGTGCAGATCACACAACCATGCTTGCTAAAACTGAGGATGACCTGGAGCACATGGTGCAAAAGGTCAAGGAACGCAGCCTTCAATATGGATTGAAGCTCAATATCAAGAAAGAAAAAAAAAAACTTTCACTACTGGGCCAATTGGCAGCATCATTGTTAAAGAGATTGAGATTGTTAACAGCTTTAGTTTGCTTAACTCCACAATCAACAGTCTTGGTAACAGCAGCCAGGAAATCTAAAGAAGAATTTTTTATGATAATAATAAAAAAATACTGGATAATTTTGACATTTCTAAAATCTCCAGAAAATTTTAACTTTTAAAATGATGATAGAAATAGAAAATTAAAACACACCAATTTTTCTAAAAGTAAAGATATTACTACTCCAAAGCCACTTCAGATGATGCCATGGAAGAATTCTAGGAAAGCTTCAAAGATTAGATAATCCCATTGAAATTTATGTTCTATATCTGGATTGTACAGTACTTTTAGAGATAATGGAAATTTTAATAGTTGCACTAGCTAATAGGATACACTTATTATATACTGTCAAAAAACCACTAGTCACATAAGATTACTGATGAATTGAAATGTGTAGCGAATGTGATTAACTCATTGTGATTGACTCCTTCCCCAGATGTCAGAGACTCTAAATTTTAAAGGAGAGATTGTCCATCTTTCTCTCATGGAGTTATTTGGTGGATTTGAAATGCTGGGTAAATTCAGCCTTTTGCTTAGCAACACAACATGCTATGGACTACGTCAATAGAGCTCTTTAAGGAAATTGTTGTTTCATGTACCATTGAGAAAGAATTACCCATAGCCCCAGTGGGTTTTCAGAGACAGTTAATCACATGAGAAAGTACTGTCCATTTTTCTCACACAGAGCAGCTGGTGGATTTGAATTGCATACCTCTACGGTGGCAGCACAATTCTTTACCACTAAGCCACCAGAGCTTCCTCAATGTGATTAAAGGACTCTGTCTTTCTAATTATATTTAATTAATGAATTTATGGAGGGTCATCTATGGTTTAATTCCAATTTAACATTACACAGCAACAATGTAAATTTAAATAGTCACATGCGTCCAGTAATTACAGTACAGAAAGAAAGCACATTTCAACCCATCTATCTATGATCAGCCAAGAAATCTGGAGGACAACTGACTAGAAGAGATCCATCTTCCTTCTCTTTCCACATGAGTAGCCCTGCTACTCATAGAGTACTCATAGAGAGGAACCCAGGATAGCTCTGGTGACCTAAAAGAAAGTGAATAAAATGAGCTTTTCCCCAAATTATAACTGTTTAGTTTTCCATGCCTTTCCAATCCTGTTATGGTTGTTATGTGCCATCAAGTCGCTTACAACTCATAGCAAATCAAGTTCTGAACCCTGCTCTGATCTGAGCCAGTCTCACTGTCTCCAACACATCTACCCCCATTACCCAGTCACTATGTCAATCCATCTCATCCTGGGTCTTCCTCTCCTGGCCTGTCCCTCAACCTTTCCAAACATGATGCCTTCTTCAAGGACTGGTCCCTCCTGGGAATATGCCCAAAGTATGTGAGATGGAATTTCAAGATCCTTGCCTCTGTAGAGCAATTTGGTTTCACCTTTTCTAGGACAGACCTGTTGATTCTCTTGGCAGTCCACGGTATGTTCAATACTTTTTTCCAGCACCATAACTCAAAGGCATCAATTCTTTTTCTATTATCCTTAGACATTATCTATCTCTGTGATGCACAGCAAGTAATTTTAGAAGAGGTCATGGCACTGTGGAAATCACAGGCAATGTCAGATGGATCTTGGCTAAAAGTGTGGATTATCAGAGGAATGTCTGTGTTTCTCTGACTATAAAAAGGCATTCCACTATGTAGACCACAACAAACTTTGACTAACCATGAGAAGAATGTGAATCCCAAAACACCTAATTGTGCTTATGTGAAACCTACCCTTGCAAACCCTCCACTTCCTTAAGTAGTTACTGATATGCTTCTACCTTGGTACCATTTCCTTGTCTAGATATTTCGTATAAATGGGATCAAACTATGTTTTTCATTTTGCTTATTTCACTCTCTTTATGTTCACAGTTCATTCATTCATGACATAGGACTCCATTTCTCTTTACGGATGAATAATATTCTATTGTATGAATGGACCAACAAAGCCTGGTGAAAAACAAAGATTAAAAAGTTTGGTTGGTAACTGAGAAATCAATGATTTAAACCCACTCACAAACTTTGAGCGAGAAGGGTCTGGCAATCTGCTTCCATAAAGATTACAGAGAATAAACAACAAAGCCTCTGTGGAATAGTTCCACTCCGTTAAATGAGGTTGTTATGAGTAGGAATTTACTCACCAATCCCTAATAAAAACAAAAGCATGAATGTATCACAATTTGTTTGTTCCCTTCACCCGTTGAGGGGCACGTGTGGCACATGGATTGTAATTGTGAAGAATGCTGCAGTGAAGACTGGTGTGCTAATTTTTATTGAGTATACCTCCTGCATGCCAGACACTGTTTCACAAAAGTGCTCTGCATAGAGTATCTCAATTGAACCTTACTTACCACAACCCAAAGATATTATTCTCATTTCACACATAATGAAATCAGGTAAGAAAATTTAAGGAACTTGTCCAGGTACTACAGCGCATGGGTAGTCCAGCCAGGATTAGACCCTTGGTGTATAATTCCAAAGCCTGCATGCTTGATGTGCACAGACGCCTTCTGAAGCCCCCTCTTCTCCTCAATGACTGGCCAGCAAGGCAACCAGAGAGCAACTAAAATAGGAGCTGTCAGTTTTTACTGGAGTCCACTGTGTAATGAGACGTTTGGGGAATACAGTTTCTGTTTTATGAGTTGCGTGAAAACACAGAAATTATGGCATTAGTGTTTGGGGCTTCCTTCTGAGATGGGATAATGCTCTGCAGACTTTCTCTGCTGGAATTGCAAAGATTGAGCATAAGAAAAAGACTTGATGAGAAAAAAATTCAGAAAAGCTATGAATAAGAGGGGCCTAGGCAAACAAGGTTTATAAGAAAAATGCAGTTTTGAAAAGTGAGAACTAGAAAAAGGTCTATTGGGCACATATATAGAAGCCTTCTTCTCAGTCAGTTATCAGGGTTATGGATGGGTGACAGAAAGAGGCAGGGACACCAAGATCCTGTATGCGATTGTTGTTTATATGGACTTTCCCCAAAAATATTCATCAAAAATGGATATTGGAAGCCCACATAGCACAAGGTCCAAAGGAACAACAAAAAAAGGAAGCCATGTACAGGGGACTTCTGACGCTGGCAGACTGTTTGCATGTTGTTAGTTACTGTCAATCACAATATATTGTACACAACAGAGCAAAATGTCACCATGTTCCATGCCATCGTCATAACTGTTGACATTGGTGAATTCATTATTTTGACTGATGTGCATTTTTTTTATGTGCTTTCAAACATGAGAGGACTAATTTTCTGGTATCATGATCTATAATATCCTGTGTGATCTATAAGACTTTAATTGGTTAATGTACAAAAGCAGATTAACAGGTCTTTCCTCCTAGCTTGTCTTTGTCTGAAAGTTTCACTGAGATCTGTCCGCCACAGGTTATCCTGCTTGTATTTAAAATGCCAGTGGCACAGCTTTCAGCAACACACAAATTATCAAGGCACAGCAAATCAACAGAGGAGGGCTAGAGGACTCCGAATACATCCACTTTACAGATGAGAAAATTGAATCGCTGACAGGACTAAGGACTAAGTGACTGGACTACAACCTGGATTGATAGATGTTTTACTAAATCTGAGACTATCCTACATCTTGGTCAGGGTATTGTAGAAAGACCTTTGTCATTGTTGTTGTTGTTAGATTCTATGGAGTAAAATACAACTCATAGAGACCCTATGAACAAAAGACCTGAACCCTGCTCAGTCCTGTGCCATCCTCACACTTCCTACACACAAGAGTCCATTAGAGTAGCAGTTACTGTGTCAGTTCACCCGGGTGAGGGTCTTCCGCTCTTTTGCCAACCCTCCACCTTTCCCAGCATCATGTTCTTAAGTCAGGTGAAAATAACTCCTGATAATCAAGACCTAGACTTCTGGACTGTTCACATTTCCTCTGAGGCCAGGTTCATTTAGTGTGTTTTTCCACTATCCTTTTAGTATGTCCTGAGGACTTTGCAATCTGACTGCTAACCAGGCTTTTCTGTGACCTTCAGACTTCAGACCCCACTGAGATTTTACTCCAGGACTGTGTTTGAGCCAAATTAAAGTAGGTTGTCTCATAAACCACCTACTTGCTACCAATGCCAGCCAACTCAAATGTCCCTTCATTTGGGACTTTTCTCAACCTTGGTCAAGGGCCCTCGGTACAAACATCTATCTAAATATTCCTCAGACAAATATTTACCACTACAATCGTGGTTCATACTGGAGAAGACACTTCTCTGAATACTTTTTGGCTCATGATTCACCCCTCCCTAGAAATGACATCCAAACAGAGACTCTAGAAACCATGTTTGAGTGGTCCAGTAGTAAATATATGTTTAATCAGAAAGACAACAGAAATATTTTTCCCCTTGGACACTGGGTGGTTGGTATTTGCTTGGTTGCTTTAATGGCAACACTCTGGACAAAAATAAACACAAACTATTTTCTTTTTTAAAAATTATATTAATTTTAATGAAAATTTATGGAGAGTTTGAATTTCCATTCATTCACTCATTGTTGTACTTTTCTCCCTGTCCCCCTCCCCCACGCAGCTCACTCTTCTTTTGAAAAGTAAAAGAAAAATTCCTTCATTGGAATGCAATTCCCCTGTCCCAGTACACTCCACTATGGAACCTTCATTCTGGACTCTTATGATAGTGCCACTGTTGTAGAATGGGGCTGACGTCTGGGTTGGGATAAGACCTAGAAAAACTGGATAAATTATGTATACTGAATTGAAATGTATGAGGAAGAGAACAGTTTAAAAGTGATATAGTATAGGGTATTATGACTGTCACAAAAGATTTTCATCAAGGTCCCAAGTGCTTACCTACCTTCCCAAAGTCATACTATTCCATGATATACTCAATGTCTATCCATTATATCTCCTTGCTGTTCAAGAAAGCTCAAGTGGATTTCTTTCATGTTCAACAAAACTTTTACTTAGAGAGTAGTGGTGGTCTGTGGTAGACTTCTCAGTTACTAAGTAATAGATCCAGATTTGATTTCTAGACAATGCACCTCACATGCAACTGTTAATAGAGTCTTGCATATTAATGACAAAATCTCAGCAGACCTTCCAGACAAAAAAAAAAAGATGATCAATCTATTACTGAAATAAACAGTCAATGAAACGATGGGTCATACTGTTGTTGTTAGGTGCTGTCGAGTTGTAGACAACTCATAGCGACCCTACGAATGAAAGACCTGAACACTTGTATAACTTTCATCATTTCTTCACATTCATAGAATTTCTGGAGGCAAGCTATTTCAGAAGTGGATGCCACTCCTGCTTCCAAGGTTGTTTTAGTCAGGGAACTCCACCAAACACTGTCCCCCATGGATAGCCATTATCACATTTGACACATCAGTAGCATCACAGCAACCATGAGTTACCTCTGTACAGCAACTGGACAGACCAGTTCTATATCCAATTATAAGAATGTTTGACCAAAAACAACTGAAATCAGGTCTGAGGGCCACAGATTAAAATCACCCACCTTTGGCTTTGTAGCAAAACTTTCTAACCACTAGGCCAACAGAACTCTGTTGTTCTTGTTGTTGTTAGGTGGCATCAAATTATAGAAATAATACACTACTCTGATTTTCTGATTTAATTGAGCATGCAGTCCTGATGGTGGCTGACTGGACAGCAAACAACATTAATAGTAACATTATACTCACTTGTTCTTCTAATTTTTCTCCTCACATTTGACTAAGCTCTTCAAACACGGTAACTGGCTGAAATTTTATCTACAGAACGTGTTCAGTAAGTGATAGATGACTAAATAGGCAATTGTCCCACTTGCTTCCTTTTATCTAGTTATCTACACATTTTTTGTTTCAGACATTTTCCCTTCAGGAAAGTTATTAAGCAACCTTTGTGTGCTGAGACCTTCCCAGAACAACAAAAACACTAAGAAATATACATATGTGCCTACCCGTGTGTACTTGCAGTATGTATAAATAGATACAATATTGTGTATGATAAATTGCATATAAATGTCAGGAGTGAGGACATGAAAGGAATGAGCATGATAATATATACTATTTATTGAATACCTACTAAGTGCTATGCTCCAGAAGGCCAAGGACTGAGGTCTTCAATATAGAATGAAGTCCAACATCAAGAAACAAAGATTCTCACCACTGGGCCATATGGCAGGATCATAATAGATGAAGAAGAGATGGAAATGGTTAACAATTTCAATTTGCTCTGTTCCACAATCAACATCCTTGGCACCAGCCATCCGGAAATCAGAAGATGAATTTTATTGAGTAAATTTGCTGCCAGGGACCTCTCCAAAGTGCTGAAGAGTAACAATGTCAGTCTGGAGACTAAGTTATGCCTGATCCTGGCCACAGTCTTCACAATTACTTGCTCTGCATCAGAGAGCTGGACAATAACTAAGGATGATAAAAGAACTGATGGCATTTGAGTTGTGATGCTGGGGAAGAATACTGACATGTCATGGACTGCAAAGAGAGCAAACAGGCCTGTCCTAGAGAGAGTAAACCAACTTGCTTCTTAGAGTCAAGGATGGTGAAACTTCATCTCATATACTTTGGGCATGTAGTCATTGGTGAAGGACATCATGCTTGGAAGGGTGGAAGTACAGCACAGGAAAGAAGTCCCTGGATGAGATAGATTGACACAGTAACTGAGGTCATGGGAGTAGGTATGGCAGAGACAATGATTCTTGCTCAGGACAGGGCAAGTTTCAGAACTGTGAGTTGCAAGCGACTCTTAGGCACATAAAAACAACAAGCATTTTCTTCACACATTATCCCTTTAGCATTTCACAGTTACCCCAGGGAAAAGGAGTTGCTAGGTAGTGCAAAACTGCTAATGTGCTCAGCTGTTAGCCAGAAGGTTAAAGGTTTGAGTTTACTCAGACTGAGAAAGATGGAATAAATTATGTATATTGCATTAAAACAGATGAGGGAGAGAACTGTTTAAAAGGGATATATGATTAGGTACTATTGTCATGACGGGAGCCCAGAATGAAGGCTGCATAGTGGAGTGAACTTGGGGGCAGGGATTGTATAACAATGAAAGAATTTTTCTTTTACTTTTCAAAGAGAAGAATGAACTGGAGGGGAGGGGTGAGCAGGGAGAAAAGTGCAACAATGAATGGATGAAAATCCAAAGTCTCTCTAACCTTTCATCAAAATTAGTAATAATTTTAAAAAGGGGGAAAAATGGGTAATTGAAACAACTATGGAGAGTGATTCTATTCTGATACACATAGGGTCATCACGAGTCAGAATTCACTCAATGGCAACAAAAAGGAAAGCTATGACTCAATGTCATGCATGTAATAATGGTAAGACTGGGGTCAAGCCTAATTTCTGTCTATTTCAGAATCTGTACTGCGTCTGAACTGCCCCAGCTCATTCCAGTGCTGGAAGACTTACACATGAGTAGTGGTTAATGAGCTGGGCCAACTGAAGACTTAAGATTGCAGTGTTGGTGGGAGGTTCCTTGGGTCAGATAGTGTGAATATTTGACAGGGCTATAGAGAGGAAGATAGTAGAGGCTAAGGAAGATAGTAGAGGCTAGCTATAGCAGATGGGGCCAACAGATGGGGAAAGGAGGTAATCTTCAGATCCCTGGGGCTGTTCCCTGGGGTGTCAGGGTGAATATGAGCCAGATTGTGGGGTTTCAAACATCTCACTTCTATCTGTTTTGATTCTTTTTTGTTGTTGTTAGTTACCACTAAATCATCTATGACTAAATCAATGACAACTAGCAGATCTCTCTAGATAGCACCATCATCACAATCTCTACTATGCTCAATCCCATAGGCTTTTGATTTTTATTCAAAAAAAAAAATAAAATTGTGGCTTACATGAAGGCTTCTGAAGCATATTGGGGTTTAGTTTTGTTTTTTAATCAATCATTAATACACATTTTCTTCCATAACATTAATCACAGCACCCACCATGTCTACTTATGTATTTATTCCAGAATAGTGTGATCCATAAGAAGTTGGGTTACTAATGCAAATATTACACCTCTCTGGTGGTTCAAATCAACCAGCAGTTCCAACAGAGAAAGATGCATAATCTCCTTTCAAGGAATTTACATCCTTGGAAACCTAGCAGAGGGTTTGTTATGAGTGGGTTCCAATTCAACGACAATGAGTCTTAGTTAACTATCTTAATCAGTGTTTATTGTCTATGTATTAATTTTCTGCTTATCTCCTCTTTTCATGTTTAATGATGATATTAAATTACAAATTAGGGAAGAAGTTTTATTTTCAGACATCTGGGAAGCGTCCAGACATCAATATCTCAGGACTTACACAAAAATATCAATTCAATTCCAAATACTCTCAACCCAAAAAGGTTGAGTTGCCCAAAAGACTAGTGGGAGGCCTCTAGATACATTATGTATTTGTTCTGGAATGAGCTTATTTCTTAGATCCCTTTTTGACAAAAATTCAATTCAAATTGGCTTAAACAAAAAAAAAGGAATTTATTGACATGTAACAGAAAGGTCAGAAATCAGATTGTTTCAGACTTACTAATTCTCAGAAGTCCCCAGAAACCTGACTCTCTCCATCACTTGAGTCTGATTTCCTTTTCTTTGTCTTTATTCTGTGATCATCAGGCAACAAGACAACCTTAAATCATCTTCCAATTTGAACACCATCTCCCACTCTCCCACTTTGAAATTACCTAATAAAAGAATGTTTCTTTCCAAATCGTTCCCAACATGGAGTGAGTTCAAGAACACTGGGAATGATGATGGGAAAAGACATGATTTTCAGGTAAAATTTTATATAATAAGCTATTTATTGGGCCAGCATGTGAACAGCTGCATGCAAGAAGTTCTTTCTCAGAGTAAGTGCTCTTCCAAGAGCAAATGGCACAGGAAGCCATCAAAAGGGGATGAACCAAAGGAATCCACAGGTGAGAAGTAAAAGGAGAGGGAAGGCTAAAGCTGTCCCAAGGTGGTACAGATTCTCATACAATCAACTTCTAACTGAAAGGTTTGTGATTTAAGACGTTGTGAGGATCATAACAAATTATTATTAATATTGAGAAGAATGAGAATCCTAGAACACTTAATTGTGCTCATACAAAATCTGTAAATAGAACAAAGAAGCTGTTGTCTGAACAGAAAAAAGAACATTGCATGGTTTAAAATCAGAAAAGGTGTGCATTATGGTTATATCTTCTCTCCAGCTCTAGTATGTAAATATGTATGATGAGCAAATCATTCAAGAAGCTTCACTCGATGAAGAATTTAGCATAAAGTTTGGAGAACAATTCATCAATAACCTGTGTTAGTGTAGATAAAATGACGTTGTTTGCAGAAAGTTCAGGAGATTTGAAGTAGTTGCTGCAGAATATCAAAGGAACTCCTTTAGGCATGTGGTTTGAATTCACCAGCTGCTCCCAGGGAGAAATATGGGCAATCTCCATTTCCGTGTGATTTACTGTCTCTGAAAACCCACTGGAGGGTCAGCTATGAGTTTATTCTGACTCAACATTATATAACAACAACTACCACCAAGTGGGCAAGGTGGACTTTGGGCCAATTGGTAAGCATGGCTGTAATTCTCCCTATGCCTCAGAATATTTTCTGTCAAAGATGTCTTTTAAAAGTGAAAGAGCAAGGAAATGTGTTCAAAGACTAAGGTACACCTGATCCAAGCCATGGTGTTTTCAATTGCTTTATATGCACCTGGAAGTTGAACACTGAATAAGGAAGATCAAAGAAGTATTGACACTTTTGAATTGTGGTGTTGATAGAGAGTATTTAATATAACACGAACTTCCAAAAAATGAACACATCAGTATTGGAGGAAGTGCTATGTTCCTTGGGATAATGAAACTTCATCTCACAAACTTTGGGCATTTGTAAGAAGGCCCAAGTCCTTGAAAAATGCATCATGCTGAGAAATGGAGGGTCAGTGAAAGAGAGGAAGATTTTCAACTAGATGAATTGACACAGTGACTGTAGCAACAGGCTTGAGCATTGTGGAGATAATGAGGATGGCACAGGATATGGCAGAATTTAGACCTGTTGTTATTCATTGAGTTGCTACAAGTCATAGGTGATTGATACCATGGCACCTAACAACAACAATAATATCCCAGGAAAGCCTTAAGATGTTTCCCATGGTCCCTTGTGCTCCTATGCTCCACCATACAAAGCATGTCCCAAAGAGCAGCTTCTTCTGAAATCTGGGTCCCAGATTAAGAAAACTCGTGAAACAAAGCTGAACCTATCCCATGGCTGAAAGCCAAATCCAATAAAACCAGGCAGAACCACAACTGACTTGTGAATCCAAGAAGAATATGCTAACATTTGTAGATATGCCCTCCCAAGATTTGTGGCTCTTTGTTACACAGCGAATACTCGTCATCATATCTACCTAATGCATTATTATACTGAGATTTAGAGGCTAAGCTAGCATGCCACCAGAGGGCCACATGGAGAAAAGGCTTTATATACAAGCTACTTCTTTACACTTCATTTTAGGCCCAGTTGGAACTACTGAAGGGAATGATTTAGTCAGATGTGTGTTTTAGGATATTAGGTCTAGGATTTTAGTGAATGAACGTGCTAGCCAGAGACCCAAGGAGGAGGTGAGAGCTGAGGTTCAGGGAAGAGATGACAAGGATGTAATTATGAGAGTCCAGATGTGAATGCAGCTTTCAGTCCAGCTGTTACAGCTCTGTGATTACTTAGCCCGGTTAAAAATTATCAAATCAACAGGGCCAGCTTAATCTGCTGCAATATCTGCTAAAAAGAAGTTTTACCAGTAATCTACGCAATAGGCAATGGTAGATTTTTTTCATCCCATCTATTATCTCCTTTCTGATTAGAATTCATTTGGTTTGTAATTATAGGAAGTAATACTGTATCATATTTTATACATACAACTGATACAGGTTCTGATCTTTAAAAGTTTTCCTGGTTCACAGTCACTTTATATGTGTTCAGTACTTAATGTTTTAGGGGGTTGAACAAGTCAATATGTATTGTGTATATTTTAAATGTAACATCTTTTTATCTTTATTCAGTGAATTTTAGAACCAATGATACATAGTGTTTCTGTGAAAAGACTGGAAAAATGAGTCAAGAGCAGACATTAATTTCCCTGCCATTCTTAAGGTTAAACGTTTGAATCTTGACTCTGTCGTTTGATCTATAAGTATCTCTCCCTGTTTCTGGTGTCTGTTGACAATCTTTGACATTTGTTTTTATTGTAGATAATCCTCACATGTTATCTGCTTTCTCCTCTGTGTGTGTCTGTGTCTATTCTGATCCTTATTTGGAAGTATCACAAACTGAGTGGCCTAATAAAAAAATCATTTTCTTTTATATGATTAGGCATTATTTTCATGACAGAAGTCCAGAATGAAGGCTGCATAGTGGAGTGGACTTAGGAGGAGGGATTCTATAGCAATGAAAGAATTTTACTTTTCAAAGAGTAGAATTAAGGGGTGAGCAGGGAGAAAAGTGCAACAATGAATGACTGGAAATCCAAAGTCTTTGTAAATTTTCATTATAGTTAATTAAAAAAAAATCATTCTCTCCTATTTTTTTTGGCTACAAGTTAAAAAAAGCCAACCAAATAATTAACAAGTTCCAGCTCCCTCTGAACTCTCCAGGGAAGAAGTTAGTCCACATTTCTCCTAGCTTCTGGTGATGGCTGGAAATCCTTTGCTTATGGCACATTTGGTCATCTGCTCCTTGTATCTGTATGTCTCAAAGTCACTCTCTCTTTATAGGGATACTAGGTATGCAATTTGAACCCATCAGCTGTTCCACAGGTGAGAGATGGGCAGTCTTCTCCTGTCTAATTTATTGCCTCCGAAAACCCACTGGCAGGTCAGCTATGACTCAGTTCCAACTCGATAGTAGATAACAATCATGAAACTATTTTAACTTCATTCCCTCCATAATTAAGGTCTCGTTCATAGATACTGAATGCTAGAAGATGTACATAATATTTGGAGGCATGATTTCTGGAAACCAGTTACTCTGGTTTCTATAATAGATCATTTAAATCTTGTGCCACTATAGATAGCATTATCACCCCCTCTTTCACAGATGAGCTAATTGAGGTACAAATAAGTTAATTGGGTGGCAGCAGACCCAGGCAATCTGACATCAGAGTCATGTGCTCCACAGCCTCTATGTATTCAGAAAACTGGATCTAAGTATTATCCATTTTAAAAGCCACGGAGTGAGTCTCCTGTAATGATAATCAGCAGCACATTGTTTCACTAATACCAGCAATGGAGCAACAGCAGAAAGAGCATCTGCTGGGGTTCAGAATGCTAGCTATGGACCCATCCATTAGTGCAAGCTCACTGGCGTCCACAGCCAATGTAATCCTCTTAGTCACCAGGCAAGCAGAGGGTCACTATCATCAGGGGTTTAGGGAAGCTCAGTCCCAGAAGCCTGGAATCTACTGTCTTTTAGACAATAGCAAGTTGTGATATCCCCCTAGACCAACCTCTGCGAGCCTAAATCTCCTCAGTGCTTGCTTCCTGGTGGTAA
Organism: Elephantulus edwardii; assembly: GCF_000299155.1. Taxonomy (NCBI): domain Eukaryota; kingdom Metazoa; phylum Chordata; class Mammalia; order Macroscelidea; family Macroscelididae; genus Elephantulus; species Elephantulus edwardii. Next base: position 17,343,884 of record NW_006399783.1, read on the forward strand.
TTGAGGAGAGGAAGCTCAGCATTTCCCTGGGTAGCCAAGAAAGAACCCAGAACCTATCGGGACTTAGGTGAAACCTAGGATCTCCTGGTTTCCATCTCTGTGGCTTGGGGAGAAAACTGACTCCCTCTAAGTTGTCTCTCACTTTGTTCATTAGTGAAAGAATAATGCTCTTGTGATTATGGTAAAAGTCATGAGGATATACATGGTGAAAAGAAATGGCAGCGTCTAGGGGTAGAGCTCTGTTCATCCACTGCTACTGAGGGCTCAACTCACACCCTCCATGCTGTCCTAGATTCCTTACCTTCCCTCTCCCCATCTAATTCACTGCCCTGATTACTCAGTAGGGAGTTCTGACGGCCCTGTGGTACAGAGTTGAGCTGCTTACCCAGAGGCACATGTTTCGAACCTACCAGCTGTTCCGAGAGAGAATGATGGACAAGCTCCCCCTGTGGAATTTACAACCTCTGAAAACCTCATGAAGGGCCAGCTGTGAGTTGGTTCCCACTGAGCGGCACATAACAACAGTTACTAAATGCTGCTATACCACAGGTACTCTAAGCCAGTGGATTTAAAGAATAGAAATTTATTTTCTTACAGCTCTAGAGGCTGAAAGTTCAAATCAGAATCTTCCTTCCTTACTATATCCTGGGTGTTTCTTTTCTCTTACTGATCTTTATAGGCATCTGTCTTCCATAGTAAGTGTGAGCATATCTCTGTGTCTGTTCTATTCTTAACTCAAAAGTGATCAGGTTTAGGATTCATCTCAAACTGGTATGACCACAAGTGGTTTCTTGAGTACATTAGATTGCATTGCAGAAGGTGATTACATTTCACTAAGAAAAATAATCAATATTAAGCAAAGCCACATGATTAAATCGTGACAGTGCAGGACCAGAATTATAATACATAGTTGGTGTGTCACAATTCAATCCACAACATCCAAAATGAAATTATATGCTGACTCTGTACACAAATTTTTCATACAATTATTTCTTTAGTCCAAGCCAGGGGAACAATTGCAGGGCCCTCGAACTGGTTTTAGACTCTGTGTTTCCCCCCCTTACATTCCATCTAAAACCCCCTCACTACAGAAGCAAAAGCGGTCTTTCAAACTTATCATTCAGAACCTCCTCCCTCTTTAAATTTTCCAGGGACCGGGGACCTCTTTCTGCACTCTGTGTACTCACTGTACCATCCTTGTCACCCTCCCATCCCTGTCCCAAGCTTTATCTGATCACAAGCTGTGTAACCTATGGCATGTCTTTTCTGTCTTTCTGAGACTGGATTTCCTCACTTGTGTATGTGGATAATTAGTCCACTCATTGGGTTGCTGAAACAGAATTCAAGGAAATGCTTAATTCAGTGCCTTCTAGTAAATCCATGGCAGCTACCTCTATTATTTTTACTATCACCTCATTCTTACCATTGTTAACATTTTCATCTATATCTTAAGAGACTCTCATCAGTAGACATATAAATATATTGATTTTTAGTCTCATAAAAGTGGAATCTGTTATGAGTTGAATTGTGTTTGGAGAAAACAGCTAAATTTGGTATCATAAAATAAGAAGATAAAATAAACAAGCTGAACTGCTTAGAATATATGTACACAACTATAAGAATTCTCTTAAACACAATTGTCTAAATACAGCATGAGACCCTTGTACTAAATGAAGGCAGAAATTTATCTCAAAATCATTTGAAGCAATGTGGCTATTTAAGTATGATATAAATCCCCCCTCCCCTTCACCACCAAAAAAAGAGAGATGTATTGAATTCTAAATTAGAGCCTGTGTATGTGATCTAGCCTAGAAATCAGGCCTTTGAAGATGTAATTAAATATGTAAAGATGAGGTCATGCTGGAGTAGGATATGCCTTAATTCAATATGACTTCTTGTTGTTGTTGATTGCCTTCAAGTTGAGTACAACTCATAGAGACTTTATGAACAAAAGACCTAATGCTTTTCCATAACTATTGTAATTTCTCCAAGTTCATAGAGTTTCCAGAGGCATATGGTTTAGGACATGGATGCCACTCCTGCTTCCAAACCTGTTTTACAATTCGGAGCTCCACCAAGCACTGTCCACAATGGGAAACCATTCTGGTATTCGATACCCCAATGGTACAAGATTCAGCATCACAACAACCCAGGTTACTTCATACTGCACATTGATAAAGAATGATGTACAAAGCTGAAGAGTCCTCCTCCGGATGTAACAGCACTAGTTTCACCTAGCAGCGGTTAAGTATTGTCAAGTCAAATAAAACTGAGAGTTTTTCTGTAACTACCAACATTCCTGTACATTTATAGAGTTTAGAGAGTTTGTTGAGTTTAGAGAGTTTGTAGACTTTCCAGAAAGTAGATGTCTTTCCTGCTTCCCAGCATAAATAAATGTGGAAGCTCATCCAAACACTGCACATAATGGTTAAGCATTATGGTGTTTGACAAAACTATAGAACAGTGTAGAACATCACAGTAACACCAAGTTGTTCAGTTCAGCAAATAGACAAAAGATTGCTGTCATTCAAGGAATATTAATAGTTAGGAGTCCCTGCACCTCCCCCCATAGGATTTTAAGCCAATGCCTTTGAGAGGAATTCGACCCTAGAGAAAGGTTCAAGGACTCCTGCTCTTGGGGTGAAAAGAGCAGTAATAGACATCAAACACAATTCCCCAAGAAAGGCCCCCAAAACCTCCCTTTATTTGCCCATCAGGACCACCATCAACAAGCAGCAAAAAGCCACAACTCTCAGAGTGGAGTCTCCAGGCTTCAGTCGGCAGTCTCCGTCCCTCGCCCTGTGGGGTTTTAAGCCAATGCCTTTGAGCAGACTTCCACCCTAGGCAAAGACTCAAGGACCCACAATATGACTAGTGTCATTAGTAAAAAGAGGAGAGACATAGGGACAGAGGGCAAGATAGCCATATGAAGACAGTTAGTTGGGCTTGCAAGGCAAAAAATAGGGTTACTAGAATCTGGACAAAAAAAGAAAACATCTTTACCCAGAGCCTTCAGAAAGAACTAGGTTCTACTAATAGTCCAAATTCAAACTTCTGGCATTTAGAAACGTACAAGACTAAATTCCAGCTTTTTCAGAAAAAAGATACCCAGTTTGTGTTCTTTTGTTATGGCAGCTCCAGAAAACCAATACAGGCTCATCCTACCCATTTTTATTACTGATTATACTGTGAGCATTTATGTAGTTCATTTTATGGTCCTTTTTTTGCACACTTTGTCTTTCCCACAAGACAGACCTGATTACAGTATTTTTGTGATGACATGTTGTGTACTGAATTGATAAAATTTATTTAAGCCATTCTAGTTGGAAGTTTCTAAGTTTTCTCTACTATAAACAGTGTCCTTTGAACTTTCTTGCATATTATTTCATTGGCTGCTTCCTTATCATCTTTCAGATAAAATTTAAAATAATGCCTGAGGAGTCAAATATATTTTGAAGGTAATGCCTTTGAAGCATATCTCTAAATGCTTGCCAAAGTAACAGTTCATTTTATTCCCACCATCAGTATATTAAAACTCTCCATTTTCCAGAATCTCTTCCAATGGCATCTTATTTTTGAGATGATAACATAAGCCCTAGAAGGTGTATGTGTTTTCTATGGAATGCCAAGGTGATTGCAATTTTTATGTTATTAGATGGAAACAAGTCTAATTTGACTTGTAGGAACCTTGTGTGTTTCTAGAAATGGGCAGAAGAATTCCAGAGATTTATTTATTTTTCACTAAATTATTAACTTAAATAACCACTTTGCTGCAAATAATTTAGAGATAAACTTTCTGCCTTCATTTAATACAAAGTTTTTTTCTATATTTTGACAAATGTGTTTGAGAGAATCCTTGTAGCTGCATACATATATTCTAACCAATTTAGATTGTTTAGCTTCAGTTTGCTC
>NW_006399783.1:17348340-17349525 GCF_000299155.1 Elephantulus edwardii
ACTTGACGGCACATAACAACAACAACAACATATCAAATTTAGCTGTTTTCTCCAGCCAAAATTGCCACAGAAATCTACTGCCGCACACATCCCCAGTGCTGTCCTCCTCACCACAGTATTAACCATATTCCTGGTAACTGGCTCCGGCTACAAAGCTTTGCTCCCAGGAACTCTGTGGGCCAGGCCCCATCACTGGGTCAGGCTCTGGTTCTCCACACATTAATAAGGCAGAAGTCGGCCCTTGAGGTAAAACATCTATAAGAGAGAGCAAGTTAGTAAACAGAAATTTACAGCCAAATTATATATGACTGTTGGGAGTAGGAAATTGAGTGGGCAGATCCAGAAAGTGAAAGGGAGAGATCCAAGCAAAGGATAGAGCAAAGTGAGGATTGATGATTCCTGGTAAGTATTGTCCAAAGAGGTTAGAATCATGAGTTAATGTGAATGTGAGTGTATATGAACATATATGTGCTCATATATGTATATATGTATAAGTTGTGTGTGAGTGTGTGCAAGTCTATGTATGTGAGTCAGTGTACGAATGTGTGTGTGTGTGTGTGTGTGTGTCTACAGCATGGCTTATGAAAGTAACAAGGAAGTCTGGTCAAAGTTACAGGGAATATTAACCAAGTTAAGAAGAGAGAGAACCACACAGCACCACAGGTACCAGAGCTAAGGATGCTGGACAGATGTTGATGTTTACAATAGGGAAAGAATATGCTCTGTTTGGCATTTGTAAAGATGATTTAGTTGTCAAAAGGAGAATAGATGTGCATGAACTATAGTGACAGAAATAGCACTGAGAAAATCTAAATGGGATAGGAAAATGCCTGGATTAGGCCTTTGTGATGGAGCTATGAGATTTAGACACGGATTTGGGAAATAGAAGAACAAAAGTCAGAAGCCCTTACTAAGTGACTGGACATGGACAAACAGGATGAGGATGAACTCGAGACTTTTCTAGAAGTTTTCTTGTTAGACCGACTAGGCAGAGGTGGAACCATTCATTGAGCTCAGAATCTGAAGGAAGGAGCTGATGGATTCCTTCAAGAAGGCGGAGTCTTTTCTGTCATCACAGGAGACTAGAGCAAGGGCTACATGGTGGAGGGGACCTGGGGGAGGGTTTGTAAAACAATGAAAGAATCTTTTCTTTTACTTTTCCATAATTTTTGACTCATGTACTTA
>NW_006399783.1:17350000-17371461 GCF_000299155.1 Elephantulus edwardii
AAAAAAAAGAAGGCGGAGTCTGAAGTGTCCTTGGGCCCTCCAAATGGCCATACTCAGACTATAGTAAAAGAACTGGACTGAGAGGAGGAATGAGGGCACTGTCAGCAGAAAAGATGATGGAAGCTATAGGGAGGAGGATGTCACTTGGGCAGAATGTGTCAATGACAAAATCACAAAAAGATATGATGAGCTTCTTAAGGAAAACTTTTCTACCTGTGATTGATAGGACACGCACACATCAGGGAGGCTGAACCACGGCATCAGGTCAGCTTCCATTTTGACAGAAATATGTACATTGTATTTAAAGTGGGGGACCCCCACTGCTCTGCCCCTGAGCTTGTGCTGGGTCTGTGGGCATGTCTTCCCTGTTGCATCCACATTCCAGGACAGAGTGTAGAAACGCAAATCTTATTGGAATCTGCTTTCCATTAAAGGAGACGTATTTGCATGATATTAGCAGGTCCATATAAGCATCATCAACTTTTCCCGAGACAGAACTTAATTTTTAAATGTGCCATGGCTGCTAAGAGAGAGATGCCACAGGGTAAGGACGTATTCTGTCGTGTGGGTTTGGTGTTCACCAGGAATATATGTAGAATAGCTAACTCTTCATGTCAGCTCTCCTAGTACCCTGAGTGTTCACAGGATGTGAATGGAAAACATGGCTTATCTAACACATAACAAAGTTCTTCAGGTTTCAGTACCTGAATTAAGAAAAAGCAGAAGACACCTGAGTTAGCAGGAAATTATTGTTGTGTGTGGAAGCAGGAATGGCATCCACTTCCTAAACAACATGCCTCCAGAAACTCCATGAACTTTGACAAATGTTGATAGTTGTAGAGGGGCCTCAGGTCTTTTGTTCATAGGGTCATGATGAGTTATGCTCAACTTGACAATCAAGAACAACAACACAATGCAAGCTTCTGAAGTCAGACTTTCTGGATCTAGGATCCAGCCCCCACTTCACCCTCCTCATTATGTGCTTCTGGGAAAGTAAACGCAGCTACCTGTAACATGGAACATTTGAGTCATTTGGACAAGGCTTAGAATATTAATTTTCAGAACTAAATATGCTTGTGGCCTTGTTTTACATGTCAAATTTCAAGCTTTGCATAGCTCCAGGTCTTAAAAGTTTAATGGAGAGATATTATTCCCCTTTCCCTGTTGATTTTTATTTAAATTCATTTCCTTTCCTTTTTTTTTCCTTTTGCATATTCCTACATTTTTATAATCCTCACAAATTTATAGGCATTTAGAAAAGTAAGAGAAAAAGAACAAGAAAGGAATTAGTTATGGAGAAGCTCATTTTGGTAGAAATGAAAAGAGCTCAGGATGAGAAGGCAAAAGATTCGGCAAAAGACATCTCATCTTCTGATCAGATCCATGTTTCTAGACAAGATCCTAAATCCAGGAGAAGTAAATCTAAAGGGAATGCAAGTCTAAACACCACATTCAGAAAGAGGGAAGCTGAGGCTCTTAGGTTACCCATGTAGCAAATGGGCATCAGAACTCTATTTCAGGATGCTCTAAGCTCTAAATGGGCTAAAGGTACTGATGATACTTAGTCTACCTAGCCCTCAGAGTTGTCAGGAATGTCAAATAATGTATTATACATTGAGAATTTGAATGCATTATTGGCAGACACATAATCATGCCAACTGGGATATAATGGTTGCAAGTGCATGACCTTGACTTTGGCCACTTACTTAACATGTCCAAATCTTTGTTTTCTTGTTTATACAACAGGGTAATAATAGAACTCATGGTATCAATAAAACTACAGAAAGCTGAGTGAAATATTTCAGTCACAAAAGGACAAATACTGCATAATGCCACTGTTATAAAACAGGACTGACATGGGGATTGGGGGGAAACTATGAAAAGAGGAGATAAATAATGTATATGGCCTTGAAACAGATAAGGAAATGAACCAAACAAAAGGAACATATGATTAGGTATTACTGGTGTGACTAGAGTCCAGAATAGGAGCTGCATAGTAAAGTATTCTGGGGTGGGGGCTGAATAACAATGAAAAAACTTTTTCCCGAAGAAAAAAGCAAACTAGGGGTCAGGGCAGGGAAAATGTGCAACAATGAATGACTGGAAATCCAAGTTATATATAAACTTTCATTAAAATCTCAATTAAAAGTAAACTACAGAAAGAAATTACACTTTCAAGCACCTACTACATGGCAAAATTAGACATCCATCTGCAGGAAACTGAAGCAAGAACTACACCTTACACCATACACAAAACCCAACAAGAAGTGGATCAGAGACCTAGGGACAAAATCCAAAAGTATAATCAGAGGAAAGATTAAAAACAAACCTAGAATCCCTAATCTATGGCATAAATAGACATATAAGCATAGTAAAAAAACTTTAATCAGAGTGGGACCTTCTAAAAATATTTTTTTTAGAAAAGAAAAAGTTTCTGTAACAGCATGAAAAGGACTGGGGAAGAAAATAGGCAGTAATGACATATCTGATAAGAGTACCAGAACTAAAATTTATAGAATGCTGCAACACATCAACAAGAAAAAGACAAACAACCCAGTCACAAAGTGGACAGAAAATAACACCAGAAGCTTTACTAAAGAAGAAAGTCAGATGACCAACAAATACTTGGGGGAAAAACAGCTCAAAATCATTAGCTATTTTGTTAGGTGCCATCAAATCTAGTACAATTCGTAGTGACCCTATGAACAGCCATCCTGAACCCTCCCCTATCTTGTGCCATCCTCACCGTTTCTGAAACACTTAAGCCTATTGCTGAAGTCACTGGTTCAATTTATCTCTTTGTAGGTCTTTCTCTTCTTCACTGATCTTTCCTTTTTCAAGCATGATATCCCTCTCCAATGAATAGCCTCACATTCTTTGCCTCTAAGGAGCACTCCAGCAGCACTCTCTCCAAAACATACTTGTTCTTTTGGCAGCCCATGGAATATTCAGTAGTCTCCAGCACTACAAATCAAAGGCATCAATTCTTCTGCCATCCTTATTCATTGTTCCGCTCTTAGATGAGTAGCAGGTGATTAAGAAGATCATGGCCTAAATTAGGTGCACCTTAGTCTTTAAACATACATCATTGCTCTTCATTATTCTGCAGAGGTCCCTAAGAGTGAACTTGACCAATGTAATACATCAACTGATTTCATGACTGCTGGTACTAAGAATTTTGATTGTTGATTCAAAGAAGATGAAATCAGTGACAGCTTCAATCCTTTCTCCATCTATCATAATGTTGATTGATGGTCTTGTGGTGAGGAACCTTGTTTTGTTGTTTTGGGTTTTTTTTTTACTCTTGAGATGTCATGAATATTGAAGTAGTCCTTGATCTTCTGCAACAAGCACCTCAAATCCTTCTCATTTTCAACAGGCAAGATTATGTCTTGCTTAATACAGGTTGTAGATGAGTCTTTCTCTGATCCTGATGCCACATTCTTCCTCATAGAATCCAGCTTTTTAATTATTTGCTCAGCATACAGCTTGAATAGATATGGAGGAAGGATACAACCTTGATGTCCTCCTTTCTTAATGAGCCATGCAGTGTTCCCTTGCTCCATTAATACAACAGCCTTTTGGTCTAGGTATTGGTTTTTACATGACCACAATTAAATGTTCTGAAATTCCCATTCTTCCCAATGTTAGTCAGACTTTGTTATGAATCACACAATCATGGTGCATCCACACACTGATGGTGACATCAGTGTCTCAAGCAGAAGAAGAGTCAACCATGGTGGAGAGAGTGCAATGGAGCTCTTAAATTATGATAGACTAGGAAGGAGGTGTGGCCATCCACTTCCAAAACAATGGGCCTCCAAAAACCATATAAACATTAACCATTAGAGAGATGCAAAGCTAAACAGCAATGAGATGTCATATCACTTCAGCAACAATAGCAAAGTTTGGTAGGACAGCAAACAACAAATGGTAGTGAGGATGTGAAGAGATCAGAACTCTGATTCACTGCTGGTGGAAATGTAAAATGATACAACCTCTATGAAAAGCAATGTGACATTTCCACAAAAAGTTGAAAATAGAAGTGCCATTTGACTCAGCCACCCTCTACTGGGAATATACATCAAAGGAATCAGAGCTATGACACAAAAGATGCATGCACACTCATGTTTATTACAGCAGTATTCACAATAACGAAGAGATGCATGCAGCCAAACTGTCCATAAAAATATGAATGAATAAACTGTGCTGCATCTCCACAATGAAATATTACACAGCATTGAAAAACAATGAATTAATAAAATACTATAGAACATGAATGAGTCTGAAAGACATTATGCTGAGTGATCTAAATCACAAAAGAAACAAATACTGCATAAGAACACAGTTAAAGCAAAAGGATGAATATGGGGTGAGAGAGAGTAGGAAAAGAATGGACAGATAATGAACACTGCACGGGAGTAGGTGAAGGGAAGGACAAAATGAAAGGAAAGGACAATTGGATATTAAGTGCACAACGATTAACAATCTGGAGCAGAAGAAGTATTACAAAGTGAATTGGTAGAGGGAAGGGAGGAAAACTTGGAATGAATGAATGAATGAATTAAAACCAATGTCTTTGTAAACTTTTACTATTAATTTTAAAAATTTAAAGAAATAAACCTAGAACACAGCATAAATGTGATAAGGAACTCTGCTGTCAACCAGGAGGCACACAGTTTGAACCCAACAGCTGTTCCATGGGAAAAAGTTGGACAATCTCCTCCCACACAATTTACAGCCCGAAAACCCACTGAAGGTCCAGCTGTAGGTTGTTTCTGACTTGATGGTACATAACAACATTATTCAACCTTATTTAATAAATACTTACTTGGATCCAGTGCATGTTGAATATAGCTGAGGCTATTCAGAGGAGAATATTAGATTTTAATTTGGAGAGAGTGACAAGTACATGATTCATGACTGGAAAAACCCAGAGCGAAATCTGAGAGGGAGAGAGAAGGGGGAGGGTGCGTGAGAGAGAGAAAGTGAAAGAGCACTTCTAATAAGCAAAAGTGAAAGTGTCTTTCAAATGGATGTGGCAATTGTGATGGACCTTGAAAGATTTGTGGCTATGGGTTAGGGACACTGGACCCATCACAAAGTGACAGCAACAAAGGATGCATTCCATCAGAGGACGCAGAAGAAGTGTGGCGTGTAAAGTGGTCACAGGAATATGAAAAGCTCCAGGCTGGACTGGAGAATGTCAGCACTAACCAGAGCTATCTTGGGAAGTCTTTAGTGAGACATCTGTTCTGTGACATCTGTTCTGCCTGCTTTATATCCAGCCCCCTTTTCTTCTGGTCACAATATTTTGTTTTCCCTTTGAGGAACCAACTCATCTATTCCATATGGTTCAAATAGGACTGAATCCACTCACTAGACGCAGAGATTGGTTCTGGGTGGGCACATGCTCCAAGCTGGACCAATAGGAACTTTCCTGGGACTTTAGTTTGCTTTCTTAAGAATACAGTTTTTCCACTGGGGTTTTAGCTCGTTTTGAGGAAGCTTGAATCTGTGTGATTCCATCAGTGTTCCCACATAGAAAAGACTTCTTAGATTTAACACCAACCTAGAAGAATGTGGAGAGGAAGGAAGATCCATGACAACAGCAGTTATGTGAGGCTGGTAATCCCTTTTATATATTTTCTCTTTAACTTAAAAGGAATGATTTAGTGATAATAAAAGTATGTTTTCTATAATATTAGCAACAAAGACAAGTATTTATCCATTGACGTCAAGTAGATTTTGACAAATGGTGATCCTATAAGGCAGAGGGCACCCAAAACAGTAATCTTCTTGGAAGATCTAAAAAGAATTGATGTCTTTTAATTATGGTGTTGGTTAAAAAAATACTGAACATAGCATGGACGTCTAAGAGAATGAATAAATAAGTCTTGTAAGAAGTACAGTCACATGAATGAAGGATAATGTGAAACACAATTTAAGAACTATGTAAACAAACCAAAACAAAACATTTTTTAAAAATTAAAAAAAAAATAAAAGAAGTACATCCAGATTGTTCCTTAGAATTATGATGGACTATTTAATGAGGAATGTAGCACCAAGATTGGAGAAAGAATTGTTAATAACCTGGAACATGTAGATGCCACAATCTTGTTTGCTGAATCAACTAAACTCTAATTGGTAATCAAATGCTAAGAAGCATTTTAAGAAATTTTTGTTAAACTTCCCCACATTGCTACGTAGGTCAAACTAAAAAAACCCCTCATTGTCATCAAGTCAGAATCTACTCATAGATGCCACCCCCTCCCCCATCCCAGGGGTTTTCAGAGGATGTTATTTGCACAGGAGAAGACTGCTCATCTTTCTCCTTGCATAGCCACTTGGTGGATTCGAACTGCCAAGGGAGGCAGTATCTTTGGGTTAGTAGTGCAACTCTCAATGGGCTGTGTTGTCAGATACTAAATATTAACCCTATTTCATAAAAAGTATAAAGAAGTTAAATAACGTATCCAACACTTCACAGCAAATAAACAATGAAGCTTAAATTTGAAGTACACAGAATCTCTCTTCCCCTATTCCCTCTCTTATTCTTTCCAAGCAATATCCTCTTCTAGCATCATGCCTAAAGTATGTGAGACAAAACTTTACCATCTTTACTTCCAAGAAGTACTCTGGTCACACTTTCTCCAAGACATCTGTTTGTTCTTTTAGCCGTCCATGAGATACTCAATACACTTCTCCAGCACCACGACTGAAAGGCATCAATTCTTCTCCTGTCATCCTTACATATTGTCCAGCTCTCAGATTCATTGTAGTTGATTGGAAAGACTGTTATTTAAATCGGGCATACATCATTGTCCTTCAAGACTTCAGAGCGGTCCCTGACAGCAGACTTGCCAATATTATACGTCTTCAGATCTCCTAACTGCAGGTCCGAAGGGTGTTGATTATGAATCCAAGCAACATGAAATTATTGACAATTTCAATCTTTTGTCCATCTGTCATGATGCTGCCTATTTCTCCAGTAGTGAGGATTTTTTTTTTATTTTCTTGATATCTAAATATAATCCATAATGAAGGCTACCATCTTTTATCCTCTGCTGCAAGCATCTCAAGTCCTCTGCTTGCAGCAAGCAAGGTTATATCATCTGCATTATGCAGATTGTTGATGAATCTTCCTTTAATCCTGATGTCATGCTCTTCTTCATAAAGTCCATCTTTTCTAATGATTTGATCAGCATAGAGTTTGAATACGCATGGAGAAAAGATACAACCCTAATAAACTTTTCCTGATTTTAAACTTTGCAGTGTTCTCTTGTTCCATTCAGATAACAGCTTCTTGGTCTGAGTGTAGATTTCATATAAACATAAATTAAGTATGCTGGTATTCTCATTCTTCTAAATATAAGCTATAATTTGTTACGTTACTCAGTCATATGCCTTTGCATAGTCAATAAAGCACAAACAAACATTCCTCTGGTATACTTCATTTAAGGCAAGATCTATCTAGCACTAGCAATGATATTCCTGGTGTCACAGCCTCTTAGACATCCAGTGTGAACTTCTGACAGTGTTGTCATTGTACTGTATTAGCCATTTTTATATTATCTTTGGCAATATTTTGCTTGTATGTTATAATAATTGTATTGTTCAATAATTTCTTCATTCTTTTGGACACTTTTCTTGGGGAATAGGAATACATATGAATCTATTTCAGTCAGTTGGCCACAAGGATGTATTTCAAATTTCCTGGCAGAGAATAGTAAGCATGTCCAGGGCTACATCTACTGGTTGAGATATATCAAATGGTATCACATTAATTCCTGAGGACTTATTATCTGCCAGTTCCTTCAGTATAGCTTGAACTTATTCTCTAATCATCACTGATTCTTTATTATATGCTACATCTTGAAATATTTTGGTATCAGCCAATTCTATTTAGTACAGTGACTCTGCATATTCCCTCCGTGTTTTTTGACAGACCATTTGTTGTTGCTACTAGGTGTTGTCAAGTTAAGTACGACTCATAACAACCCTATAAACAGTCAGCCAGAACCCTTCCCTATCCTGTTCCATCCTCCTCATTTCTGACACATTAGAGCTCATTGTTAAAGTCATCGTGTCAATCCATCTTGTTGAAGGTCCTCCTATCCTTCACTGACTCTCCATCTTTCCAAGCATGTCTTTATCCAAGGAATAGCCTCACCTAGCTACATGCCAAAAGAATGAAAGACAAAGCTTCACCATCTTTGCCTCTAAGGAGGAGCACTCTGGAGGTGGTTTTTCTAAGACGTGTCTGTTAATTCTTTTGGCAGTTCATGGGTTATTCATTACTCTTTTCCAGCGCCAAAACTCAAAGGCATCAATTCTATCAATTTTACTCTTAGCCCAGCTCTTTGGTACAGAGCAGGTAACTGAGAAGACTATACCTGAATCAGGTTCACCTTAGACTTCAAACTGTCATAACTGCTCTTCATCATTTTGGATAGGTCCCTGACAGTGAACTTGGCCAATAAAATACATGTCTTGATTTACTGGCTACTATTTAAACAAAGTCATTTCCTTTCACATAAGTAGAAACCAATGTGGATCTTGGCTGACAGCAAAGAGTACCAGAGGAATGTCTATGTGTGTTTCATTGACTATGTAAAAGCATTTGACTGTGTGGATCACAACAAATTGTGGCTAACATTAAGAAGAATGGGGATTCCCAGAACCCTTGATTGTGCTTATGCAAAACCTGTATTTGGACCAGGAAGCAGTTGTCAGAACAGAGCAAGAGAACACTGCACTGCTCAAAATCAGGAAAGGAGTGGGTCAGTGATGCATCCTGTCTCCTTACCTGTTCATTCTATGCTCAGAAAAGATAATTTGGGAGGTTGGACTTTATGAGGAGAAATGTGACATCAGGATTGGAGGAGGATTTATCAGCAACCTGCTCTATGCAGATGGCACAACTTTGATCCCTGAAACTGTGGAGGACCTTAAGCTTTTGGTACAGAAGATCAAGTACTTCAGCCTTCAAAATGGATTGATGCTCAACATCAAGAAAACAAAGATTTTCACCATTGGGCCAATTGGTAACACTATGATAAATGGGGAGAGATTGAGATAGTTAACTATTTCAGCTTGCTAATTTCCACAATTAACCTCTTGACACCAACAGTCAGAAAATCAAAAGACAAATTGCATTGGGGGAAATCCTGTCCAGAATGCTAAAGAGCAGCAGTGTCCGTCTAGAAACTAAGATACACCTAATCCAGGCTATGGTCTTTACTTGGTAGGCTTCAGAGAGTTCAACGATGCCCAAGGGTAGCAGAAGAATCAATGCCTTTGAGTTGCGGTGCTGGAGAAGAGCATTGAACATACTATGGACCATCAAGAGAACAAAAGGTCTGTCCCAGAGGGAGTGAAATCAAGTTTCTCCTTGAAGGTAAGGATTTTGAAGTTCCATTTCACATATTTTAGGCATTTTTCCAAGAGGGACCAGTTCTTGGAGAAGCACCTCATGCTTGAAAGAATGGAAGGACAGCACTAGAGAGGGGAGACTATTGATGAGATGGACTGACTTAGTAACTGAGGTTATGGAGGTAGGTGTGTTGGAGACAGTGAGATTGGGTCTGGATAGGGCAGAATTCAGATGTATTGGGCATTGAGTCATTGTCCATTCAAGGGTACATAAGAACAACAACAAAGCAGAAACTCATCAAGGTCCATGAACTCTGATGCTTATTTTGCCCAGCTAATCATCTAAAAATAAAATTTAAAAAGAAATCATTGTCCTTGAGTCCATTCAGATTCATAGAAACCTTATTAGACAGAGCAGTGTTGCCTATTTCCAAGGCTGTAAGCTTTAGAGAATCAGACTGCCATTGTTCTTTCACAGAGCAGCCATTGGATTGGCAGCTAAATGATAACCATTGCACTATCAGGACTCTATGACTCAAGGTTATTGTCACCTTATTTGAACATGGAATACTGAGTTTAAATGTGAGTTTGGTTGTCTCTTTTTCTTTGAGAGTGTTATCCAATAGATAAGGAATGACAACAGACCAGAGCTCAATTTTATCTATGAATCTGAAAGACATCTAAAGAATAAATTAAATGGCATATTGCATTGAACAAATCTGTTGCCTAGGCCCTCTTTAAAATGCTAGAGAATAAGGATATCAGCTTAAAAATACAATATATATTACCTACTGTCTCGTTGCCATCAAGCCAGAATTGACTCAGATCCAAACCTCTAGCAGGATTTCGAACACTGTAAAGTGCACAGAGGGCTATTGTCCATCTTTCTTTCATGCCGTGGCTGGTGGGTTTGAACCACCGAGACACACAGCCTTCAAGCCATTATATTTTCAACTGTTTTCTAGGATGTGAAACTTGGACAATGACTAAAGAAGACCTTTGGTTTTTGGTGTTAATGAAAAATACTAAAGATCCTATGGACTGCTAAAAGAACAAATAAGTCTGTTTTGAAAGAAGTGAAGTGAGAGTACTGGTTTAAGACAAAGAAGATGAGCCCCTTTAAAAATTTTTTTTATTATTTTGTGTGTGTGTACCATCAAATCAGAGGAGACTGTCCCGCCTTCTCCAACAGAACATCTGGTGGATTCGAACCGCATACCTCTGGGATTGCAGTGCAGCTTCTTGCCACGAGGCCACCAGAGCTTGCCAGAAGATGAGACATTTTTATAGACACTTTGGATATATGCTCAGGAGGGACCAGTCCCTGGAAAAGGGCATGATGCTTAGAAAATTAGAAATTCAACCACAGAGAGGAAAACCATCAATAAGAAGGATTGAAACAGTGACTGAAATAAAGGGTTTACTTATAGGAGAGATTGTGAGGGTGCCACAAGATTAAGCAGGTCTGGTCCTGTTGGACATGAGGTATCTGTGAGGCAGTACAAATTCAATATTATCTAACAACCATAACAAACGAGCTCAATTCTTAGTCATAAAGTCTTTTGCATTTTTTTCTGCTAAATTTATCAGGCTTTTGTAACAAGAGAAAGGAACCCTGGTGGTATAGGGAGTAGTATATCAGGCTGCTCACTGAAAGGCCAGTGGTTCAAATCTAGCATTTGCTCACTGGGGGCAGGGAAAGGCAGTCTCCTCTGATAAAGATGTATAATCTTTGAAGTCCAATGGAGGACTGCCAACTATGAGTGGGAACTTAATCATTGGTGCATGGTTTGGTTTGAGTTTTATGGGGAGAAAAAAAAAATTTGCTTTCTAAATGTAAGCTTGTGCTTCAGTAACCCTATTGTGTTAGAATTAAACTCTGATTCTGTTAAGGGTAAAATAAATTTCTTGAAGGTAAGACACAGAGTAAGCTGAACCAGACAGTGTTAACACCAACATATGTCAAGCCAGGAATTAATGACATGATATTCTGATTGACTTACAAGGGATTTGTAAGTTAAATGTGGGTTACCAACATGTACCAGCTTTACATTCACTGGTTTAAAATGTCTTTGTTGATTAGTTACTACCTGGTGATATGTGGGCTTTGTTGATTAATTACCTCTTGGTAGCCACAGAAGGTTCACAGAGCCATCACAAAAAAATCGTAGGGTGTTCTTTTTTGCTACTATAGTGTTCTGTACATTGTGGTTCCTTATAAAGGGTTACATAGCTTGACTATAAAGAAAACATTTTCCTAGATACCAGATTAAGTCTGTTTAAAGCTTAATTTTTAGAATAAAGCAGAAATTTCCAAAATGGAGTTTAAGATGAGGCCCAGAGGCATTGACCCTTTAATAAAATCAAGTTCTCCAGATATCCAAATTTTAAGATGCCTCTTGACTGAAGAAGAACCAATGAATTTGAGTCATGTTTTTGGGGAAGAATAGTGAATATTCTGTGGATTTCCTGCGGGAGCCGCAGGTGCTGAGAATTAGAGTTAAGCTAAGGAGCCGCAGGTGCTGAGATGGCTGGATAAAATATGTGTTAGAAGATGATTGGAGAATTAGAGTTAAGTTTAGACCAATCTAATAGTGTTAAGTGTTAGTATTAACCTATAGGAATAGATAGTTATAAGCCAATAGGAATAGATAGCTATAGGCCAATAAGAATAGTTAGGCTAGTAGAGTAAGAGCCAATAGGAATTAGGTTAGAAGCTATCTAGGCTAAGGGTATATAAGGGGCTGAGGGGAGCAAGGGGAAAAAAAAAGAAGCACCATTACCAGAATAAAGAAGTATCAAGCTGCAACGAATCCCAGTGTCGTGTTTTCCTTTATCCCGCTGGCAGGGTTAGATCGTGGCAATTTCCAAAAGGACAAATCTGTCTTGGATGAAGGGTAACCAGAGTGCTCCTTACAGATAAGGATAATAACAGAACTTTATCTCAAATACTTTGGGAATGCTCTAAGGAGGGACTAAGGCTTGGGAATAAAAACATCATGCTGGGGAAGATTGAGGGTCACAAAGAGAAGAAGACCCTCAACAAGATGGATTGACACAGTGGCTGTAACAATTGGCTCGAGCATGTTAGAGATCAAGAGGACGATGCAAGATTCAGATCTATTATTAATGGGCTCTGGTGTCCTAGTGATAAGAAACCTCATGCAGTTCGAATACACCAGCTGCTCTAGAGAAGAAGGATGGACAATGTTCTCTGTGATTTACTGTCTCTGAAAACCTGTGGGAGGATCAGCTATGAGTCAATTCTAACTCAATGGCACACAACAATAACTATAAGTTGTAGATAACTTCACAACACTTAACAACGTCTCACCACCAACGCATTTATCCTTTTCTAACTTAAGAGTGTCTCTGTATGCAGAACAGATCATCCGAGACACTGGGCTGTATGAGGAGGAATGTGACATTAGGATTGGTGGAAGAATCATCAACCTGTATTATGTGGATGATACAACCCTGCTTACTGAAAATGAGGAAGACCTGAAGCATTTGCTGCAGAAGGTCAAGGACTGCAGTCTTCAATATGGATTGAAGCTCAACATCAAGAAGACAAAGATTCTCACCACTGGCCAATTGGCAGCAACAGTATGGATGGTGAAGAGATTGAGATAGCAAACAGTTTCCGTTTACTTGGTTCCACAGTCAACACTTTTGCTCACAGCATTCAGGAAATCAAAAGACAAATTGCATTGGGAAAGTCAGCTGTGAGGGACCTCTCAAGAGTACTGAAGAGCAATGATGTCAGGCTGGAGACTTAAGGTGCCCCTGATCCAGGCTATAGTTTTTGCAATTACGTGCTATTCATCAGAGAGTTGGACAATGAATAGGGATGATAGAGAATTGATGCCTTTGAGCTGTGGTGCTAGAGAAGAGCGTTGAATATACCATGGACTGCTGGGAGAACAAACAGGTTTGTCCTGGAGAGGGTGAAGCCAGAATGTTCCTTTGAGTCAAGGATTCTGAAGCTTCATCTAACATACTTTGGACATGTTGCAAGGAGGGACTGGTCCTTAGAGAGGGACATCATGTTTGGGAGAGTGGAGGGATGGCGCAGGAGAGGAAGACCCTCGATAAGATGGATTGATTCGGTAATTGTGTGGTGGGAATGAGTATGTTTGAGACGGCGAGGTTGGCACAGGATAGAATGCCATTAAGGGCTCTTGTACATAGGGTCATGATGGAATCGATGGCACATAACAACAACCTAAAAGTGTGTTGCTACAACCATGAGTAACTCTCCTAAAGCTGGAAAATTCAAGGGCACCAGCTTTGACCAAAAAAGTGGGCGGTACATCAGTCTCATAATATGAAGAGGAAGATTTTTAAATGCTACATGTAAAACAGTGATTTGGTTCCTCTTTTCTGAATACCTCTTTATGCCAGGGAATTTCTAAATGCTCTACATGCTTTATCTCTGAATTTGAGCCTGGTTCTTTCTGACTTCAAACTTTATACAATATTCAAGATCACAAAAATGCCCATGGAAGCAAAGTCTATAATAGTGAAATGCTTGCTAATTGCCTCCTTTGCTATGAGATCAGGATAATGGTACCTGGCTACCACTATTGAATATGTCTACCCAAGATCTACTACAGAATCTTGATTAAAAAGTAGAGAATTCAGTACAAAATTTCAAATGTTCATAGAATGGAGGATATCTGGATCCAAGAGTGCTGGAGAGGTCCCTGAAATTACTGCCCTAGGATTGCTGCTATAGTAGTTACGTGCCGTCAAGTTACTTGTGACTCATAGCGACCCTATGTACAACATCCCTGAAACCTGCTCTATCCTGGGCCAACTTTACTGTCTCTGGCACAACTGTACATCAGCTCTGAAGCCTGTCCTATCTTCAGCCAATCTCACTGACTCTGACATATCTAGCCCTGTTTCCCCAGTTACTATATCAATTCATCTCATCCAGGGTCTTTCCTGCACTGTCCCTCCACCCTTCTGAGCATTATGTCTTTCTTCAAGGACTGGTCCCTTCTGCCCACATGCCCAAAATATGTAAATGACTGTTATTGTTGTTATGTACCATCGAGTCACTTGAGACTCATAGTGACCCTGTGTACAACGGCCCTGTTGTATCCTGCTCTATCCTGTGCCAACTGTAATGTCTCTGACACACCTGTCCTCATTACCCCAGTTACTGTATCAATCCATCTCATCGATGGTCTCCTTCTCTTTCACCGTCCCTCCACTTTTCCAAGTATGATGTCCCTCTCCAAGGACTGGTCTCTTCTTGCACATGCCCAAAGTATGTCAGACGAAGCCTCAGAATCCTTACCTCCAAGGAGCAGCCTGGCTTCACCCTCTCCAGGAAAAACCTGTTCATTCCCCTGGCAGTCCATGGTATATTGAATATTTTTCTCCAGCACCACAGCTCAAAAGCATCCATTATCTGTCAATCATTCCTAGTCATTGTCCAGCTCTCTAACACATAGCAAGCAATTGCGAAGACTATGGCCCAGATCAGGCATGCCTTAGTATCCAGCCTGACATCATTGCTCTTCAGTACTCTGGAAAGGTCACTGACAGCTGACTTTCCCAATGCAATTTGTCTCTTGATTTCCTAGATGCTGGTACTAAAAGGGTTGAGGCAAGCAAAATAAAAGTGTTAACAATCTCAGTCTCTTCACCATTCATCATGATGCTGTCAGTGGACCAAATGGTGAGAGTCTTTGTTTTCTTCTTGATATTGAGCTTCAATCTATATTGAAGGCTGCAGTCCTTGATCTTCTGCAGCAAGTGCTTCAGGTCCTCCTCAGTTTCAGCAAACAGGGTTGTATCATTTGCATATTGCAGGTTGTTAATGAATCTTTCTCCAACCCTGATGCCACATTCCTCCTCATATAGCCCAGCCTCTCATATGATCAGTACTGCATATAGACTGAAAAGGTATCGAGACAGAATACATTGAGACAGAGCTTCAAAATCCTAGCCTCCAAGGAAAAACTTGGTTTCATTCTTTCCAAGGCAGATGTATTTGTTTTTTGGTGGTCTATGGTTTGTTCAAGATTTACCCAGAACCACAACTCAAAGATATCAATTATTCTTCTGTCATCCTTAGTCATTGTTCAGCTCTTTGATACATAATAAGTAATTATGAAGACTATGGCCTGGGTGAGGCACCCGTTAGTCTCTAGACTGATATCACTGCTTCTCAGTACTCTGGAGAGGTCCCTGACAGCAGATTTTCCCTGTGCAATTTGTCTTTTGATTTCCTGATTGCTGGTGCCAAGAGTGTTCATTGTGGATCTGAGCAAGCTGTAATTGCTAACAACTTCAACCTCTTCTCCATCTATCGTGGTGCTGCTAATTGGCCCACTAGTGAGAATTTTGTCTTCTTGATGCTGAGCTTCAATGCATATTGAAGACTACAGTCCTTGACCTTGTGCAGAAAAAGCTTCAGGTTCTCTTCACTTTCAGCAAGCAAGGTGTCCTCTGTGTAACATAGATTGTTGAGTCTTCCTCCAATTCTGATGCCACACTCCTCATAAAACACAGCCTCCAAAATAGTCTGTTCTGCATATAGATTGAAAAGTTATGGAGACAAGATACATCCCTGACCCACTCCTTTACTGATTTTGAATAGTGCAGTGTTTCTTTACTCTGTTCTGAGGATGACTTCCTGCTCTGAGTTACAATACTTAAAGATGTTATGGTCAGAATATTAAATGCAACAAAGTACTGAAAGAAGATGGAGGGAGTATAAATAATCACTACACCAGAAAGAATTGGCTCACACAGAAGAATTTCAAGAAACAACTTATAATCAAGAGGCAATGGTGATGAAGTTGCAGGCAGCTCTGCAGGTCTTAGCAAAAAAAAAAAAAGACAAACAACAAAAGGCCCCAGTAATTGATGAAATTCCAATTGACATATTTCAACAGACAGATGCTACCCTGAACAAGCTCACCATGTTGTCCCAAGAAATCTGGAGGACAGATACCTGGCAAAAGGACTGAAAGAGATCCATATTTATTCTCATTTAAAAAAAGAAAAGAAAGACAAGTGATCCAACTGAGTGTGGAAATTATTGAGCAATATCACACACAAGAAAAATCATGCTGAAGATTACTCAAAAACAATGGAAAAGTACATTGATAGAGAACTACCAGAAATACAAGCTGGGTTTAGAAGATGCTATGGTACTAGAGACAATATCTCAATGTCAGATGGATCTTGGCAGAAAGCAGAGGGTACCAGAAGAATGTCTATCTGTGTTCCATTGACTATGCAAAGTCATTTGACTGTGTGGATCACAACAA
Organism: Elephantulus edwardii; assembly: GCF_000299155.1. Classification (NCBI taxonomy): domain Eukaryota; kingdom Metazoa; phylum Chordata; class Mammalia; order Macroscelidea; family Macroscelididae; genus Elephantulus; species Elephantulus edwardii. Next base: position 17,366,668 of record NW_006399783.1, read on the forward strand.
ATGGCTAACCTTGAGGAGAATAGAAATCCCAGAACCCTTGATTGTACTCATACCCTAGGATTGTCCTGAAAATTGAAACCACAAAACCATCCCTGTTATCTTCTTTAATCATAAAATATGTTAACTAGAAATTAAAATGCCTTGAGCATTGTGGTTTTTTTAAAAACACTATATGAGATTTACAAGAGCAACAGAAAAAAATTAAATAGGAATGTTAGTGGGCAATGAGCTTATGTTAATGAGGCAAAAACAACTCAAAAAAGGATAAGAATGGTTGTACAAGCATATAATTAATTTAGGAGGGAGCTCTGGTGGCCTAGTGGCAAGAAACTGCTTTGCAATCCCAGAGGCACATGGTTCAAATCCACCAGATGATCTGCTGGAGAAGGAGGGACAATCTCCTGTACCTGTCAGATCAGATTTGATGGTACACACACAAAAATAACATTAAAATTAATAAATAAAAAAGAATATAATTAATTTCATTGAATTGTTCATGTACCAACTTTTGGATTGGTGTACGTTTTGCTGTGCACATTCTTAACAAGAAGATGATGAAATTAAATATTTTAAAAATTATTTTTTAAGTTAAAGGGATTTAAGTTTATTTTATATTTGAGAAAAATAATCTGATTGCTGTGCTGTAACTAGTAAACCATAGAATTTATTTATTTGCGTCATAAGGGACTGATATATAACAGGCATTCAAGTTTTATAGTTTCAGTGAGATGAAACTGAGAACATTTCATAAGAATTTAATTGAATGAAATTGAATCATGTCTAATTAAATCAAATCAAATTAAAGATAAAGACTGAAAATGCATTTGGATTTAGTGAGAACTATTTCAATGACTGAACCTTTAGCAACAACTGAAGAAATAAAATCTTGAATAAAAGGGAAAAGACTTGTTTATTAAGGAAGTATACCTTTACTAATACCTAGTTGCATTTTATTTTAAAAATGCACTATTATTAATAATAGCTTTTCCATCCTAGCACATACTTTTATTCATAGGTAAAATGAATTCTATGTGATTATGTCTACATATGTATACATAGTCAAGTGTTAATGGTGTTAATTGTCGATACAAGCAAGATGAAGTTGTTGACAGTTTCTGTCTCTTCTACATCCACCATGATGTTGCCTATCAGTTCAGTGATAAGAATCTTTGTGTTCTTGCCATTGATATGAAATCCAAATTAAAGGCTATATTCCTTAATCCTCTGCATCAAATGTCTCATGTCCTCCTCACTTTCAGCAAGCGAGGTTGTGTCATTTGCATAATGCAGGTTATTGATGAGTCTCCCACTGATCCTGATGCCATACTCCTATTCATAGAGACTAGCTTCTCAGATAATTCGCTCAGCATACAGGTCTTACTTGGATCCACAATTAACACCCTTGGTACCAGCAATCAGGAAATCAGGAGATGTAGTACAATGGGAAAGTCTCCAGTTAGGGATCTCTCCAAATTATTGAGGATTAATGATATCAATTTGAGGACTAAGGTGTGTCTAAGTCAGACCATTGTCTTTCTAATCACTTGCTATGCATCTGAGAGCTGAATAATGAATAAAGATAACAGAAGAAGAATTGATGTCTTTGAGTGATGGTGCTGCAGAAGAGCATTGAACATTCCATGGACTGTCAAAAGAACAAATATGTCTTGGAGAAGGGGCAGCCAAAGTGTTCTTTGGAGGCTGGGATGATGGGCCTTCACCCCACACACTTCAGGCATGTTTCTATGAGTGGATATTTCTTAGAATGCTTGGAAGAGTGGAGAGTCAACAAAGGAGAGGAAGACTTTCAAAGAGGTGGATTGACACAGTGATGACTGCTGCAGTGGACTCTGCTGTGTCTGGAAATGTGAAGATGGAGAGGATAGGATGGGATTTAGATCTGCTGTTCTTAGGGTCACTGTAAGTCATAGTCAAATTGACAGCACCTAACAACAACAACATACATAGTCATATATGTGTAAAAGAGAAATTTCATTAAACAATATTTTTTCATACTATTTTTGGTGCACTTTACACTCAATTTCGTTCTTTTTCAGATTAGTGTAATCAATCTATTATTTTTTTATAAAATTATTTTCATACTCACTACACTGATTTTGTGATTGTTTTTGTTAGTTGTCTTTGAGTCAACTTTAACTCATGACAACATGATGTGTAACAACAGTCTTGTGCAATAGTTATGATCATTCATATGGTTTGGTTCATTGTTGTGCTCATTGTACCCAGTTTATATAAATGAGGTTTTCTGCTGCCTCTACTAGCTCTCTCCTTATGGACCTGACATTGCCCTCCTGAGGACACATACAAAAGAAGCAAAACAAAGCCTTGGATAAGCCATAGGGATTTCATGGAGTAATTTTTGAAAGCAAATCACCAGGTCTTTCTTTTCAGTCTGTTTAGTTTGGAAACTCCAAAGAAACCTGTCTGTCCTGGTTCACCTTACAGGTATTTGAAATAGAGGTGGCATAGGTTCCAGTATCATAGAAATACCACATATGACTAATGGAAAATTTGTTGTTGCTGTTTGTTGTAGCTAGGTGCCATCAAGTTGAGTATGACTCATAGTGACCCTAGGGAGAAAAAGATCTGAACCCTGTTCTATCCTTTGTGAATAGGGTCTTTAAAGGTCTGATATTTAGACAGTACCTGGCCCATCCTGCTTCTTAGTGTGTCCTAATTAGGGAGCGCCACCAAAATCTGTCCACTGTGGGTAATCCTTATGGCAGTTGACACACCAGTGGCACAACTTTCAGTATCATAGCAGTACAGCAAACTGACAGACAAGTGCTATACCATTTAGAACAAAACTCTCCCCAAACACATTTAACACCAGGCCTGAGGGCTTGTGGGCCCTCAGATGCAACCAATGGTTAAATAAATAGGCCTGTCCAGCTTACAGCCCACAGCTGATTGTTATCAAAATAAAAAAAAAAAACCAAACACCAAAAGCACCAGCCAATCAGCTTACACTTGACTATTAATAAAATTAAAAATGCCAAAACAGTTAATACCCAGCTTTCAAGTAAATAAAAAACAACCTCTAGATTCACCTGCTCTAAGCTGGATACTCACTCTCAGTCAGCACCCAACTGACTTTTAAATACAAAGGTCTGCCCACCAGGTCTTGAGTGGACAAGTTGTTGTTGTTGTTGATCGCCTTCTAGTGGAGCAGGACTCATAAATATATGAACAAAAGATTTGAAGCCTTTCTGTAACTATTGTCATTTATCAAAGTTCATTGAGCTTCCAGAGGCATGTTGTTTAGGAAGTGGATGCCACTCCTGCTTCCAAGAATGGACAGGAATATGACAGAAATGGATTTTTACCAGAAATTTGCTCATGTAAAGGTCATTGTTGTTGTTGATAGGTACTGTCGAGTTGGTTCCGACTCATAACAACCCTCTGTGCAAAAGAATGAAACTGCCTGCTCCTACTCTGTCGTCAACCATTGCTGTATCTGTTTTACAAAATAGGATGTCCTTCTCCAGGTTATGGCCTCTCCAAATAATATGTCTATACAGTACATAAGAAGAAATCTCACTTCTCTTCTAAGGAACATTGTGACTGTACTGGGATTTTTGTGGTTTTTAAAAATTCATTTATTTATTTTTTAATTATATTTTATACTGGCTTACTTAAAATTTCACACTGAATCTTTCCCCTTTCTTTTACTCACTTCTCCCTCCACCCATCAAATAGTGTGACCCTTCTCCCCTCTACCCACTCCCCCACCCATTCTCAGGCCTCTTCTCCCCACTGCCTTCCTTGGATCCTTGCACTTGTTCTACAATAACGGTCTTATACAGTATTTGTCTTTATAAGATTGAGTGAGTTCTCTTAGCATAATGCTCTCTAAAGATTTGTAAGCTCTTATAGCAGTCCAGAGTTTGTGTTCAACATTCTTCACTAGCACTATCAAAGGTAGCAATTCTGTCTTCCTCATTGTTCAACATGCATATATTGTTGCTGTTGTTAGGTGCCTTTGAATTGAGCATAACTCATAATGACACTATGAACAACAGATCTGAACCCTGTCCTATCCTGTGCCAACCTCACAATCTCTCACACACTAGAGACCATTGCTACAGTCACTGTATCAATCCACCTGGTTGAGGAACTCCCTCTCCTTTGCCACCACACCACGTTTCTAAGCACAATGTCCCTCTCCAAGGAATAACCTCTCCTAACAACATGTCCAAACTATTTGAGAAGCTTCACCATCCTTGCCTGTAGGAGCACTCTGGCTGCACCTTCTCCAAGACACATCTATTCTTTTGGCAATTCGTGGGGTATTTGGTACTCTTCTCCAACACTACAGTCCAAAGGCATCACCTTTTCCCCCGTCATCTTTATTCACTGTCGTCCAGCTCTCAGCAGCAGAACAAGTGATTAAAAAGACTGTGGTCTAAGTCAATCTCAGGATGATGTGATTGAAAATATCATGGCTTAGGTAAAAGACATTTTAAAGGGGGCTTTGCAGCACACTTACCCGATGAGATCTATCATTTGTATTATTTATTGTTTCTGTAATCACTGATTGTGGATCCAAGGAAAATTAAATCTTTGACACCTTCACCTTTCTTCTGTTCATCATGATGCCACTCATTGATTCAGTTGTGAGGATTTCTCTGTGTGTTATGTTAAGGTGTTATCTAAAAGCTGTAATTTTTTATCTTCATCAGTAAGTGCTTCAAGTTATCATCTCTTTCGGTAAGCAAGATTGTGTCATCTGCATGTTGAATGAGCCTTCTTTCAAGTCTAGTACATCTGCAT
>NW_006399783.1:17371561-17373397 GCF_000299155.1 Elephantulus edwardii
GCATGTTGAATGAGCCTTCTTTCAAGTCTAGTACATCTGCATTCACACACACACACACACACACACACACATATACATTATACACACACACACACACACACACACACACACACACGAGTGGCGTCTACTTCCTTGCCTCCAGAAACTCTATGTATGGACAGTGATCCGGTCTTTTCGTTCATAGGGTCACTATGAGTAGTCTCCGACTCAATGGCACTTAACAACATTTAACAACAAATAATATCTATATTATATGATTTACAAAATCTAATGACTTGCTTAGCTTATAAAATAAAGGTAAACCTCTTTCTTATATTCTGTTTTCAGGCTATGAAATCTTGTGGGGCAGTTCTATTGTATGATTGATATGTATCAGGATTTACCTGATGACAATTGATATTAAGCTACAATCTTGTATGGATAGTTCTGTTCTACTAGTTCGGCCACTGGGTCACCTGAAGCTGACTTTCAGTTCTTTTCCATTCTCTTGGTGACCTCATGGACAATGAGAGTCTCAGTCGTATCTCCTTGCCTGTAAAGTGGAAAAGTTAACTTCTCTCCCAGTGGCATTGATGAAGCAAATAACATCACACCTGGGAAGCTACAGGACCGGGCACCTAGCACCTGAGCAAGTGGTCTTTGACATTGCTAAGCAGAACAGCTGCACTGAATTTTTGACCAAAAAATAAAAAAAAAAAGATAGTAAGGGTCTTTCTGTTCCTCATGCCTCCCAGCCTCAGTTACTCTGTGATGCACAGTGGACAAATTTAGCTTAAAAGATACTTACAGCACAGAATAACCTTCCTGATCCAAGTTCATGAACACATGTGTATGGACCCCAAACAGTCCTTGGAACACCCTTCTCTGCTCAAGGATCATGGAGAGACGCAGTGTCTTGGGTAATTAATCACCGAGAGCCAGGGCAGATCTGACTCCTGCCAGTGAGCAAGTAGCTGTCAATGAGCTCTTAAGACTGCCACCTGAGCTCCTGCATTGAATTATTCAGAATTTTAAAGTTTGGATCTGCCAGGGAGCAGGAAGATAAACCAGCTGCACAAGCTAGAAAATGTTCCAACAAAAAGCTGAAATTAAAAAATGAGTCATGTGGACCTGGAGAGGGAAAAAAAACAAGGCTTTGAACTCTAACACGATTATTTTTTCTAAAATTTTAGTCCACCTGTTCATCCAACTATCAATTCAAACATTCAGTCATTCAGTACGCTGGGGAACCTACCCTGCTTTCAGAGTTTGTTTAAGCTCTAGAGAGCACAGGTAAGTAAAAACAATCCTCTGTTCTTAGGAATTCACAGCACCGGGGACCAAAAGTCAAAACAATTTTGCTGCCATCAAGTCAATTTCAGCTCATAGCAACCTTGTTGGAGTGAGTAGAAGTACCCCATAGGGTTTCCAAGGTTGTAATCGTTAGGAAAGCAAACTGCTACATCTTTCCTTCTTCTCTAAAGGAGAAACAAGTGGGTTTGAATCATCATCCTTTTTGTTAGCAGGCTGTCACTTAACTACTATGCCCTTAGGGCTAGAGTCATTAGAGAAGTAAACCAGGAAATGCACACACACACACACACACACACACACGTTATATATGTCTGAACCATATATGTGATTATAATTTATAGACACCCTATGAACCACATGTATGAACCTTCCCCTACCCCATGCCATTCTTAGGATCTCTGAGACACTCATGCTTGCTGTTATAGTTACTGTGTCGATCTGTCTTGTTGAGGGGGGTTTTCCTCTTTCTCTGACCCTGCACAATTCTAAGTTCTATGCATCTGAAAACTGGACAATGAGTAAGGATGACAGAAAAAGAATTTA
>NW_006399783.1:17374442-17394369 GCF_000299155.1 Elephantulus edwardii
GAGTCAACTCGACAACACTTAACAACAAGAAGAAGCCTCCTAAAGTGAGAGAAAATAAAGACAAAATTTTTAATAAATGTATTCCTGATGTTTTTATCTTGCTTAATACATAGTAAAAAATAAATTATATAATATCACTTATAATTTAAAAATGACAAGATATTACTTGAGCTAACATCTGGGAGCCTGGATTTCTGAGACTTCTCTTTATTCCTCATGAGAATTGCCCACTGTACTAGAACTATTGTTATGAAGTATAATTTATTCTGAACACCTTATTTTCTTCTAAAGTCTGGAATTTTGAAATCTTAAAGGCAAAGTGCTTATGTGATCAATGCCCAGTAAAAACTCTGGACACTGAGCCTCTAACCTGCTTACCCCATAAATGTCACAGGGCATTTCACAAGTTTTGTTACACCTCAGTGCTATAGGGAGTAAGTGGATCCTATGCGACCATGGGGAGAGGACCTAGGATGCTTGTACTTGGCCTTCCCTGGACAATACCTTGGTGACTTTTCCTTTTGTCAGTTGTGCTTGATATGCTTTCACTGGAACAAATCATAGCTATGAGCACAACTATATGCTGAGTTCTGTGACTTCCTCTAGTGAATTAGTGACCCTAAGAGTATAAGGGTGGTCTCATTGTTATGTGCTGCTGAATCTACTGTGACTCACAGCAAGCCTTAAGCACAATAGCTCTGAATCCTGTCCTATCCTGACCCAATCTCTCTCTGACACTTCTACCCCATTACCTCACTTACTGTGTCGATCCATATCATCCAGGGTCTTCCTCTCCTGCATTGTCCCTCCATCCTTCCAACCATGATGCCCTTTTCCAAGGACCAATCCCATCTGGCAACATGCCAACATGAGATGGAGGTTCCAAATCCTTGCCTCCAAGGAGCAACTTGGTTATACCCTCTCTAGGACGGACCTATTAATTCTCTTTGCATTCTGTGGAATGTTCAATACTCTTTTGCAGAACTATAACTCAAAGGTATCAAATCTTCTTCTGTCCTTCTCTAGACTGACATAGTTGCCCTTCAGCACTTTGGAGAAGTCTCTGACAGCAGATTTTCCTAATGTAATTTGTCTTTTGATTTCCTGACACCTGGTCACAAAAATTTGATTGTGAAACTGAGCAAGCTAAAATTGTGAATAATTTTAGTTTTTTTCCTCCATCTATCATGGTGCTGCCAGTTAGCCCAGGTGTGAGAATCTTTCTTTTCTTGATTTTGAATTTCAATCCATATTGAAGACTGCCATTCTTGACCTTCTGTAGTAAGCACCTCAGGCCCTCCTCAGTTTCAGTAAGCAATGTTGGCTCATTTGCATAACGTCTGTTTGTTGATGAGTCTTCCTCTGATCCTGATGTCACATTCCTCCTCCTAAAGTTCAGCCTCCTAAATGATCTGTTCCACATATAGATTGAAAAGGTACAAAGGGCACTTTCCTGTTGCAATTCTTTCCTGATTTCGAGCCATGCTGCATTGTTTCTTTGTTCTGTTCTGACAACTGCTTCCTAGTCTATGTATAGGTTTCACAAAGGTATGAGCAAGTGGCCTGGGATTCCCATTCTTCTCACTGTTAGCCACACAATTTGTTGTGATCCACACAGTTAAATGCCTTTGCATAATCAATAAAACACAAATAAACATTCCTCTGGTACTCTCTGCTTTCAGCCAAGATCCATCTGACACGGGCAATAATATATTGAGTGTCAAGGCACCATGTAAATCTAGCTTGTATTTCTGATAGTTTTCTGTTGATGACTAGGGACCTCCATAAAAAAATAATATTGTTCTGACATGATTAATTTCACCCTGTTTTATTGAAGTCTCAGTAACTAAGACAATGGGATTGAGTATAACAGAAAACAGCAAAAATGGCACAGGATAGGACAAGGTTTAGATCTATTGTTCATCTGGTAACTATGAGTCGTGGTTGATACAACAGCATCCAACAAGAAGCTGTTTTACTAATGGAAGGAAGGAAGGTCTCTGATGCAACAGTTTAATAAAGGAGAGCAATGGCTTGGACTAGGAAGGTGCTGGTGGAGATAGTGAGAAGAGGTGGAATTCTGAATATTTAAGTACCAGGACTTGATAACCAACAGAAATAGGACATGGAAGTCATAGGCAATGCATAGGGGCTGTCAGCCAGAGCTCTGTCCTTACTCATAAATTGTGTTCCCTTACATTAACTGTTCTGTGTTGCAGACCCTGGTTGACAGATTCCTGTTTCAATCTCTGTACCAGAGTGCAAATATAATTTTAAATCTCTCCCTGTTATCTAGCACCTGTTTGCAGGGTTCAGCCCAGGGGAGAATCTTCTTCCCTGAAAAGACAAGTATAACTTAAAAGACTTAAATGCCCATGGCAGATGTCGAGAGTGAATCCAAGCTATTACACTTTTCGTAGGATCCCACTCAAGAAAAATTGCCTAACCTGCCTACGCCTGCTTCCTGACCTCAACTTTTAACTCCAAGAGTTTAAAGAGGATATGGAAATTTAAAGTTTTCAAGGACAAAAGGAGAAAAAAAAAAACAAACCAACAAACCTAGACCTGTCTTTTTGTCTTTTTCGTTGAGAATCCAGGTACTGCGGGCTGCTTTTGCAGTGGAAGAAAAAGACATCTTTTCTTTATGACTTAGATTACACAAACTTTCTTGAACTCTAAATTTGAAATAGCATATTTCAAGGCAGGTGGGTGGATGGGTGTGGAGGAGGGAAAGGCAAAAAAGACAAAAGGAAGCAAGCAGGGTGGGCTCTTGGGAACCTGTTCTCAGAGCCTTCTCTGAGATTTTAAAGTTGAGCAGGGAGATTATGTTAATCTCTGTTCTAATTGTTCAGCAATAAACAACACCCACTTACTGCATAAATGTCAGGACCAAGACTGTTTCTAAATCTGCTTTGAAACAATGTCAGTCACTGCAATGAGCACAAAGAGATAGAGCACTTTTGTTAGCATCAAGCATTTTATTATATATATATATATATATATATATATATATATATATATACTCTAGGAGTATTCGTTACTGAGCGTAACAGACCTCAGCTCCAAGAGGGAGTGGGAGGACAGAGCTCTGATGAGGTGGGACTGTTTGCCAGCTGACAGTGGAGGAAGGAGGAGCAGCTGACGAAGTGTTGATGGCACCTGTCATCTACTCCTGATGGAGTCACAGGGCAGGTTGCTGCTGAACCAAGGATGGTGTTATGAGGGGCCTGGAACTTTTCAAACAAAACTTAAATTAAGGCCTATGCCGGTGCTTTAGTCCATCAGGTTTATAAAGATGCTCAGAACTGGAAGGAAGTGGGTAACCAAATGCTTGGTCTTCACTAGGAGTCCCTTGTTCGTACAAACTATTGACATACTTGGCTGCTGCCCAAATGGTTAGAGTTTGAAAGACTTAGGGATGTCTTAGAAGAAAGGCCTGGACATCTACTTTGAAAATCCTTTGGAACACAGTTCTATTCTCACACAGGAGTCAGTACTTGACAGTACCATTCTGCTTGAACTGCAGGGTAAGAAAAGGTTTGGTGGAACCTTGAGTGGAAATAACATTAAGTTTAGGGACCAGACCTTGAAACCAGCTCTTTCATGTTTTACTGTGTGTCACTAGGCAGGTGTGCCACCTCTCTGAGATTTTGCTTCCTTGTTTTTAATGTATAAGGATAATGATATGTGCCTCATAGGAAGAGATGGGAATTAATGAAACAAATGTGTCTGTGTAGGGAGTTTTGGTGGCCTAGTGGCAAGAAGCTATGCAATCATGAAAATACATGGTTTGAGAACACCACGTACTCCACAGAGGAAATATGGGCAGTCTCCTCCCATGCAATTAACTGCCTCTGAAAACCTATAGGAGGGTCGTGGTGTGTCTGTTCCAACTCTACAATACACAACAATAACAGGTAGATGTAAGTTTCTTGTACATGAAAGTCTCCTAGGGAACTCTAGCAACCTATTGGTAACATTTGAATTTTACTGCCAACCCTAACGTGTGCAGTTCAAATGAATCAACTTCTTTGCAGGAGAAAGATGAGTGATCACCTATGCGATTTAAGGCTTCTGGTGCAATGGAGGATTAGCTATAAGTTGGTTCAGACTCAACCCTCTGAGCTGGAAACTGCAATAACTAACTTCCTTAATTCTATGACTGTGTAACAAGTTACCCAGTTCCCGAAAAGCTACACATCCAATCCCCAAGAATCCTGCTCTTGCCTACCATTGCTGATTGAATGGGGAGCCTAGGGAATGACTGGATGAGAGGCCAGATAAAGCACCCACTACACTCACAAAGGCTCTTCATCAGATTTACAAGGTTGTGATCTCTACAGGAGGAGGCTGCATCTGCCTAAAACAGTTTATTAAAGAGTCTTCTTCTGATCTTTATGCCACATTCTTCTCCATAGAGTCTAGCCTCTCAAATAATTTGCTCATCATACAGATTTGATATGTTTGGAGAGAGAAGCCCTAATGCACTCTTTTATTAATTTTATACCATGCAGTGTGTTCTTGCTCTGTTAATACAACAGCCTCTTGTTCTAGATCTAGGTTTTGCATGAACACAATTAAGTGCACTGCGATTCCCATTCTTCTCAATGTCAGCCACAACTTGTTATGATCCATACAGTCAAATGCCTTTACATGGTTACTTTCAGCCAGGAGCCATCTGACATCAGCAATGATATCCCTGGTGCCATGACCTCTTCTAAATCCTGCTTGAACTTCTGGCAGTTCTCTATCTATTACTATTCTAGCTGATTTTGAATTATCAACAGCAGTATTTTGCTTGCATGTGGTATTAATGATTTCGATTGACAGTTTTCACCTTCTATTGGACCCTCTTTCTTAGGAATGATGTAGGATAGGACAAAATACAATGTGTTGTTCATAGGGTCACTGTGCATGGTAGTCAACTCAAAGGCACCTGAAAGCAACAATGCTGAAGACTTACTGTTAAGAATTATTACAGTTAAGGCTTAACTGTAAGGTGCATAGAGTAATAACCAGCATGTGGCAGGTATTAAGTAAATGTTAGCTTCCTTCTAATAAAAGGAGTACACAGTAACAAGGGGCCAGGCCTGTGTCCCCCTAGTTGTATGAGGTTACTGACAAGTTACTTTCCTGTCTCAGTTTGCTCAACTATAATAAAGTGATAACAGCCATCAAGAGGCCAACTCTTGATAGTCACTCTTCTCATTGTGATTGTTTGTCTTTCTAACTGAGCACTCACGGGCTAAGTCTGAGCTTAAAAATTACCTTTTTAGACTCAAATCCTAACTAGTCAATTAACACATTTCCTTTGGTTTTCAACATCATCGTTTTCAGAAAAAGCTTTTAGAGAGGGTTTCTGCAATGTGTCAGTATTTCTTCAATCTGGAAGATATTAGGGAACACCAGCAATTAATTTTCACCTAGCTGGGCTCCTGTTAGAACTCCAGATACTTTAATTAAGAAGATGAGTAATCTGCAGCCTCCATAGAAAAATGAGTATTTACTGTGAAATAAATGATTATTCATCACCTGGAAAATGTTGCTTTATTTTTCTCATGCCTGACAATTTTGTTGCTCAAGAGAAGATTACTTTTCATTAAGGTAGCATGTACTATTTATTTTTAAAATGTAATATATAAGGGAGAGAAATGCACCAGCTGGGGTTTGTAGTTTCAACTTTAATTCATTTGTAGATTAATATGATCTAAATTTTTAATATTATATTACCAGCAAAGGCTAGAAATACACTGTGATTTAAAGAAACTATTCAGTTTGAAAAAACAAAGTGGGCAAGGAGCCCTAAAGTAATGTATGACACATTTGGCTGCTAACCAAGTTATATATACACTTATTGCTACCTAACTCTGTATCTCTCTTCCTCATTGCATTTGACATGTTCTTTTCTTCCTTTAAGGAGACTAGTAGTATAATGTTCTACATGTTGATCCACTAACCAAAATGTTGACAGTTTTACTTCACCAGCTTCTACATGAAAGACAAGTAGTCTCAGGAATCCGGTGATAGGAGGGTCACCATGAGTAGGAACCAACTCTATGGTGGTGGGTTTGTTGGTTTGGTTTGGTTTTTCTTGTTGTTGTTGTCGTTAGGTGCACATCAAGTCGACTATGACTCAAAGCAATCCTATCAACAAAAGACCTGAATCTTGTTCTATCCTGCACCATACTCACACTTCCTGACACAGAAAAGCCCATTGCAGCAGACACAGTGTCAATCTACCTGGTCGAGGGTCTTCCTCTCCACCGACCCTCCACCCTTCCCAGCACCACGTATTTCTTCATGGAGTAGCACCTCCCAGCAATATGCCCATAGTATGAGAGGTGAAGCCTCATCATTCTTGCCTCCAAAAAGCACTCTGACTGTACCCTCTCCAAGACATACCTGTTTGTTCTCTTGGCTGTCCACAGGATGTTCAGTGCTCTTCTCCAGCACCACAGCTCAAAGGCATCAATTCTTTTTCTGTCATTCTTATTTACTGTCCAGCTCTCAAGAGGATAGCAATGATCAAAAAGACTATGACCTGAAACACTCACCATTTAATTCTCAAACTGACATCATTATTTCTCAATTTGGTTTTTCTTACTTTTACCTTCTGATGTTTTCTTTATCTCTTTCTGAACTTGTGTTTTCTTTTCTTCCATCCTTCCCTTTCTTAAATTTAACCTTTTCTTATATCCCCCTCAATTTGACATTTCCTTTTTTTCCATTTCTTTCTATCTGGATATGTTCTGGTAGCTTAAGTGCTAAGGAGTTGCACTGCCAAACCAAAGGCATATGGTTTGAATCCACAAATTGCTCTGCAGGGCAGATGAGTGATGTACTCCCATGTGATTTAGTGCCTCTGAAAATAGGCTGTAAAGTCAGCTATGGGTCAGTACACTACAATGGTAACATAACTTTATAGATATTAAATATCATAAAATTGTTCTTATTATGCTGTAGGGCTTTTGGCACAATAGATTACTTGGCTTATAGGGAAGGGATTTGTTGTTGTTGCTTGTAGGTGTCATGAAGGTCACCATGACTCATGGTAGTAGCCCTTCTGAACAACAGACTGAAAAGTTGCCCTATCCTACACCCGCCTCTGGATCTCCATCATGTTGACTGCAGTCACTGTGTCAGTGGAACCTGTCGAGGGTCCCTTTTCTTTAACTAACCCTCAACCTTTCCCAGTACGATGACTTCAGAAGCCTTGGAGTTTGATTCCTGGTTGTGTTGCTGATTAAATACCCTAGTAACCTCATTTCACCCCTAATTTCCTCATCTCAAATTGGGGTACGTTATGCTGACATGTTAAGCTCTAAAATCCAAGTTCTAGAAATCCAAGGTCTCAAACTGTAGCAACAACTGATTTGGACAACAGTGCCTCCAGAGAACATTAATTACTCGTGTGTGAGACCCTAGACCTGGCATCAAGACCACAGCCCATTCTTGAATTAGACAGGGTTTACTGAACATGTTCAGGGAGACAGTAAAGAAATATAGACTGTAGCCATCACAGTAACATTGGAGAAACTTGAAATAGAACATATTTATTTGGGGTTTACACTTGAAAACCTGTTTGTCCACGTTAAACCGTAACTGGGTCTTCCCTAGGAGTCTTCAGATTTAAGTAGATGAAAACAACGTAAAGAAAATTTGGTAGAATTTTTTTTCTAAGTCATTTGAAAAGGAAAACAATTATGTGTCCTAAAAGAAGCATCTGCAATTCCCACTGAAAAATAAAAGAGTAGCAGAGGTGCTTTTGTTTTTTAAAGTTGGTGTCACTGTGTTTTCCCTTGTCACAGGAGAAAAAGAGTGAGAATGAGAGGGAGAGGGAGAGCGAGAGATGGAGAGGGAGAGAGGGAGAGATGGATGGAGAGGGAGAGGGAGATGGAGAGGGAGAGAGAAAGAGGGAGAGGGAGGGGGAAGAGGGAGAGGTGGAGAGAGAAGGAGAGGGAGATGGAGAGGGAGAGGGAGAGATGGGGAGGGAAAGATGAAGAGGGAGAAGGAGAGGGAGAGGGAGAGTGAGAGATGGAGAGGGAGAGAGGGATAGATGGAGAGGGAGAGGGAAGGGGAGAGGGAGAGAGAGGGAGAGATGGAGAGGGAGAGGGAGATGGAGAGGGAGAGATGGATATAGAGAGATGGAGATGGACAGGGAGAGATGGATAGAGAGAGATGGAGAGGGAGAGGGAGAGGAGAGAGGGAGGGAGGTTGGGAGGGAGGGAAATAGGGGAAGAGGGGGAGGGGGAGGGAAGGAGAGAGGAGGAGAAGGGGAGGGGAGGCTTGTCAACATTGTGTTTTTTTTAAAGGGGAATTGAATTTTTAGAATTGCAAGGACTTTGCAACAGACTTCACTGCACACAGAATACTCAATGTGGACAAACGTCCAAGAAACATGAACTATTTCCTTCTTCTGTGTCCATCGCAGAATACCAAGAGGAGCTCTAGGAAGAGGTTCAGGAGGAACCGTAAGAGAAAGCCTGCTCTTTCTCTTTCCATCTCAGGTACCTAAGAAATAATTAAGGCATAAAAATGAAAGTAAGTAGGACTGGGATAGCTGGGGCAGGAGGGGAGGAAGGAACTTGATAGGAGTTTAGAGTAAATCTGCAGTTCAAAGTCTTTCTTGAAATAGCGCAGACATCAGCATAGACCTAACATTGTGGTAAGGTGGTTTGTCCATTTGGATGTTTTGGCATAGGGTTGCTTGGGGTTTTTTTTTAAATTTTTATTTTGTTTTGTTTTGTTTTTTCTTGTTCTCCGAGTGGACTCCTGAAAGGAAACATTTAGAGACAATTTGTGCTCACCTCAGAGTGTTTCTTTCCATCAGGGTATTTGTTAATTTTTTTTTCCATACAAATACAATGTGAGAAATAGAGAAAAGGCATTGAAGGCAGAAGATTTAAATCTAGTTTTGGCATTCACTATATTTTTGATACATGTTGTCGAGTTGGAATCAATTCATATCTGACCTTCCAACAAGTTTTCAGTGGATGTAAATTGCTTGGGAGGAGATTTCTCATCTTTCTCCCATAGAGCAACTGGTGGGTTCAAACTACTTGTCTTTGAATTGGCAGAGCAATGCCTTACCGCTATGCTAGAATTTCCTTTGGTATTCACTAGACTGTGCTTTTTTTAATCCTGGAAATTTTGGTGGCCTAGTTCACAGAATGCTTCACTGCTAACCAAAAAGCCTTGAATCTCTAGTGGTTCAAATTCACCAGCAGCTCTTTGGGATAAATATGAGCAATCTCCTCCCATTATGAAACCTGACAGAGGGTCACTCTGAGTCATAACAACCTCGAAGTCTATGAGTTTGAATTTTTGAGTGCCTTTGATCAAGTTAATATTACATAATCTCAATTTTCGGTTTGTTAAATGAGGTGAACATTTTAATAAGACACTGTGGTGTTAAGTCAACCCTCCGGACATTTGGTCATTAATAACATCATCCCCAAATAGCCAGTGCTCTTATTTTCTCAGAACACATTGGTTGTTGTGTGAAGAGAGCCTGTTCTATAGAGAGGTAGGTCTGGATTCTATGCCCATTTTGCAGATAGGAAAGCTCAATCTTTGCATGCAATCAAATGACACTTCCTCAATTACTCCTGTTGCTTTCCTCACCTTTCATTTTTTCCTTCTCTTTACCTTCCTTCTACTTTCATTAATCAGGACTTTATATATTCAGCTAAGAAATCAAACAATTATTACACTAGATAGAATTGCTGAAAATGACCTTGTAAAGTTCTAAAACCAATGAATGGGTTGTCACCTTGATGACTAAGGTTCACTTACTCGAGTCACTGTCCCTTCTACTCATGAGAAAACCAGACAATGGAAAAATCTGACTGAAGGATTGATACATTTGAATTTTGTTGTTAATAAGGGCTATTGAATATAATGGAGACTGTTCAAAGAACAAGTGAATTAATCTTGGTGAAAAAATACAACTGGAATGTTCCTTTGTTATTAGTGGCAACGGAGTCACCTATGAGCTATAGTGCCCCTGTGAACATTTCTGAGCCTTGTTCTGTCCTGTACCATTGTCACAGCCTCCAACATGCCTGAGCCCATTGCGTCAGTCACTGTAGCAACCCATCTCATTGAGGATCTTTCTCCCTTTCTCTGATTCACCACCTTTCACATAATGAGCTCTCTTCCAAGGACTGGCCCTCCTGACAATGTAACCAAAATAAGTGAGATGAAGTGTCACCATCCTTGTCTCTAAACAGTTCCCTGGTTTTATTCCCTCCAAGATAGACTGATTTGTCCACCACTTTCCTTTTAGTTTGCTGTACTGTGCTATTTCAAATACTAGCTAGCAGAGGCTGGATAGAGGTATGGTATTTCACCACTTTACCCCACACCAGATACAGAGTGTAACTGCCTTCTGGGTGAAGGTGGTCCCTGGCTGCTGTGCTTTTTAGCACTATCAAGAACAATTAAAATACCTGTAGAATCACTCATCATAGGCACATTTCATTGGAGCTTTTAGATTAATACAAACTAAGAAGCAGGACTGGCCATCCACTTCTGAAATAAGGGGTCTTTGAAAACCCAATGAATAACAGAAAGCTCTTGAGAAGTGAGGGTTGTGAGGTTTTGACGTGCTTATTTTGAATGCATCAAGGAAGATTGTTAGAGAAGGACATTATGTTTGGTAAAGTAAAGGGTCAGCAAAAAACCAGGAAAATCCTTAATGAGATGGAGTGACACATGACCTCCAAATGGGATTCAACATATTCGAGGTCGGGAAGGTGGCACACAACTGAGCAATTTGCGTTCTATTATGCATAAAATCGCTACAAGGAAGAGCTGACATATAGCAACTAACAGCAAGAGCATCACCTATTCTTATTTGGTCTCAGATAAACAGCAGACATCCTTGGTCCATCTAATCCCCTAAGGCAGAGGTTCCCACCTTCATTTACAATCAGTTGCCTGTGCATTCTTTTTCCTTTCACATCCCTGCAGCTTCTTTTTGCTCCAAACCAAAAGCAGTTAGAGATAACAAGTTAGTAATGAAACTCCCTAGGGTTTGAAATTTTACCACTAGCAAAGAGTTAGTTTTGAAACATGAGCCACATAGTGAAGGTTTGGCAATGACACACAGATGCCATTGTCCTATGAGATGATAACTTTAAGCTAGGTCAATTCTACATGTTATATTGTTATATGATGATTAAGAACTTGCAGTTTTCATAATGATCAAAGACCTGGTTCTAAATCCCTGTTCTATCACACAGTAACAGGTGACCTGTAACATTTTTCCGTGTCTCAGACTTCACATCCATAAAATGAGGATAGTGATGGCCTTTGCATCATTTTCTTTATATAAGGAGATGTATATTTTGAGAAAAGACTTTGGGAAATGAAATATAAACAGAGGAAGACCATTAAAAACATGGATTGGCATAATAATTGCAACAATGGGATATCAGAGATTATGAGGATGACACAGGATGGGGCAAAGTTTAGATCTGTTGGCCACCAGGTCAATATGAGGCATATTTGACTCAGCAGCACCTAACAACAACAGACAGCTTCTGGTACATAGAAACATGACTGGTATCCCCATCATCTTCCAGCTCAATTCTCCTCCTCTCTGCCCACGTGGTGATCTGTCATTTGGAGGTCTGTGAATCATTAAAGGTGAGGGTCCTGCTTGCAGTGATAGGAAATGTCTGGATGGGTTTGGATCTGGTCCCAGAGTGACTGTGTCCTAATAAGATGCTGAAATTAAAGGCAAAACAACCACCCACTCCTGCAGGAGAAGCGAGGCCATGGAAGCTGCTGGTGAGTCAGACTGAGAAGGCCGTGCAGCAGTTAAGGACAGAGTAGAGCCAGGGAGTTTGGCTGGGAACTTTCCACAGCCATGACTCAAGAAAGGCTCCTTCTCACCTTTTTTTAGCTGTATTCAACCTGAATTAGCCAGCCCTCCGTGGTGGAGGTCTCTGCTTTTTAACAATTCTTGAAAAACCTAGAAACTTATGTGGGGTTATGAGCACAAAAAGGATACAGGTGGGTATTGTGTCACCCTTTACCGTGTAACTTCCTCACTAAGTCCTAAGGCAAGGGTGTCAGCATCCCTGTTTTACAGATTAGAAAAATGAAGCCACTTGCCCAGTGCCACCCAGCTTGAGTCTGTTTTTTTTCTTTAAAACTCTACTTCTCTCCTCTTTCTATAAAGATGGCGCTGAAAGCAAAGAAGGAAGCCCCTGCCTCTCCCAAAACTGAAGCCCAAAGCAAAGGTATTAAAGGCCATGAAGGCAGTCCTGAAGGGCGTCCACAGAAGACCCAAACGTCACCCACCTTCCGCCAGCCTAAGACGCTGAGACTCCAAAGGCAGCCCAAATACCCCTGAAGAGCGCCCCAGGAGGAACAAGCTTGGCCACTATGCCATCATCAAATTTCCCCTGACCACTGAGTCAGCCATGAAGAAGATAGAAGATAATAACACACTTGTGTTTATTGTGGATGTCAACAAGCACCAAATTAAACAAGCTGTAAAGAAGCCCTATGACACTGATGTGGCCAAGGTCAACACTATGATTAGGCCTGAGAGAGAGAAGAAAGCCTATGTTCGACTTGCTCCTGACTGATGCTTTGGATGCTGCCAACAAAATTGGGATCATCTAAACTGAGTCCAGCTGGCTAATTCTAAATACAAGTTTTTCTCACCATAAAGAACAAACAAACAAACCTCGACTTTTACTATTTTATGAGATTGTGTTCTTTAAGTGCTGGGTCAGGCTAGCAACATTAGAGCGTTGTGATGTTTTACGATTGCTTGTGATTCAGTGGTGTGGCAGTTTTGATGTGTTCTTCCTTTGATGAGGTCTAATTGAATGTAATCATTTCCTGATGAGATCTGCTAGAAGCAGCTGATTGGGTGACGTTTCATCAGATAGGTGGCCAGCCTCAAAAACGCAGTGATCTGGTGGAGCTGGCTTGCTTTGGCTTCATCTGGGTCCTGCACATGGATCGCCATCTCTTTGGTTCATGAACCAGCAGTGTATTTCATGGATTCTTTAGCCTCCACAGAGGACGTCTCTCTCCCAAAGCCTATCCTGCAGACCTGAGGTTGGCAGCCTCTTCAAGTAAATATTTTTCATTTATTTTGCTTCTGTAGAGAATCCAGCCCAAGAGTAGTGTCTTCATGTTTTTTTGGGAGTGGATTAATAAAGACCACTGAAAAATAGCAATTTGAGACCAACCTATTTGGGTGAGGTGGGTGGGGTTGATGCACAATTGTAAGCTCCTCTATCACCTTCAGCAGGCGCTCACTAAAGATTGATTGGATAAAGACCTAAAGTAAATGCTAACACATACTCAGTCTACTCTGTGCCAGGCTCAGTTCCAAGCACTTACTTTTCTTAAATTCTTTTATTTTATATTGGTTTGCATACAAGGTTGTATTTCACACAATCATTCAAAATTCATATTATAAGCCCTTCAAATGTCTTAGTGACTCCAAGAATTAGGTCCACTGAACCTGAGGAAATAGTTCTTTCCTTTCATGTGGAAGACTTGGGCTTAATTCTGACCAATGCACACACACAGTTATCGCCTGTCCGTAAGTGGAGCTGACCTGAAGCTACGATGCTAATGAGGTTTCAGAGGAGCTTCCAAAGACAGGCTAAGAAGAAAAGCCTGTCTGTCAATTGACTTCCAAGAATCAGCTAATGAAATTCCTATGGATCACAAAGGTCTGGTTGCAATTTCTCTGAGGGCTGGTGCAGCATCAGGCTGTATTTTGTTCCTTTACCCAGGAGCTTTTCATGCATTAGCGGCTGAATCAGTGGCAACAGCAACAACACAACCCTTTCAGAATATCTAATCTTGGGAACCTTCTCTGTTCGGGCACGCGCGCGCAGACACACACACACACACACACACACACACACACACACACACACCCTGTTGAGGATCTGCAGCGTTCTTTCTTTTGTGTTCACTTTACTCATTGCAGGTTTTCATTTCCAGTGACTATCTTGACAGCTCTTGTGATATGATTGCAGGTTGGAAGACTGCAACCTTTAAAGGTTTAGTAAAAACTCTGAAAGTGGGAGGTTTGTCATCTTCCCAGGCGTGTGTCAGCTGCCTTTTACAAATGTGTCTTTACAGACTCTGGTGCTGGAACTCTCCAGGTGAGGAGAAACTTCGAACTCAGGCAATGGTCAGGGCTGAGAGGTTTCCAAAGAAGAAGGACAACAAGGACAGACAGCTAAGGAGTGAGAAAAACAAGAAACTAGTTTCCCATCTACACTAATGCTCCTCACTGAGACTTTAAATGAAATCTCCACCAGTCCACCCCATATTCTCAAGCTCTTCTGGGACCCTGGCCTTGGTCTCAATGTCTGTGGCCAAGTCTTGGAAGAAGTTCACATCTGAGTTGGCAGAATTTCCACTTCATGTTCCTGGACATCTAGCTCAAGCCCCAAATTGATCTTCTATTCTTTTTCATCTGTCTCCTTTCTTTATTTTTGGGGGGGACTCAAGTCATATAAATGGAAACTCTTCTGCCAACTCCTTCCTCCACCTATTCTCTACCACTCTCACTTCTGCAGACTTCTTTTTCTGTCATCCTCCATCAGTGGTCCCCAAGGTGTAGAATTAGACCATACACTGTCTCTATCATCAGATGCTTGGAGTGCAGAGGGAAGGTCTGCCCGTGCAAATGAGTCCATATGCAGCAGAAGTGCTGACGGAAAGAGAACACAACATCAAAGGGCATCTGAGAAGTGGGTGTCACTCCTGTATGGGGGTAGGGGAGGTATCCTCAAGAAGGCTACATGTAAATGGAGCCTCATAATAGTGTCTACACAAGTTTCCCAGGCAGAACAAGCAGGGTGCAGATCCTGTGCCAGCCTCCTAGGGCTCCTGTAATGAAGTACACACACTGAGTGACATAAAAATGGAATTTTATTGTGTCTCAATTCTTAAGTTTGAAGTCCAGAATCAGGTTGTTGGGCGTACTGATTCCTCCTAAAGGCTCTAGAGGAGAAGGAGTTCCTTGTCTCTCGCCGAGCTCTGGTGATGGCCAAGTGGCCTTAGTGTTCCCTGACTTGTAGATCCATCACTGTGATCCCTAGCTACACCTTCACATGCCCAACTTCACTCTGTATCTTTTTTCCTCTCTGATAAAGACATGGCTTGAGCAGTGGTTCCACTCTGGAAGTTGGTTTCTTACGTCTTGAGGGGAGTCACATATGGAAAGTTTTTGGTTTTGTTTGATTTGTGATACTGTTTTTTCCCCTGTACACAAGCAGGTGTCAGTTGGCCTTTGGCCCCTTTTGGCTAACAAGGACCAAAGGGCGGAGGCCTGCTCAAGGGAGTGTCTTTAAAACTGTGTAGGGCCAGAGGGGCTGCTGGCCCCTGAAGGCCAAAATGTATTCATTTTAGAAAGAACATGCTGTAAGTGGTACAGCAAATCATTTGTCTATTTGTTGTAGTGAATAACTTGGAGTTACTGTGATGCTGAACACTGTGCCATAGTGGTGCCAAACACCATAGTGGTTAATCACCATGGACAGTGTTTGGAGGAGTTTCCAGACTGATTAAAGTTTGGAAGCAGGAATGGCATCCACTTCCTAAAACAGGTGCATCTAGAAACTCCATAAACTCTATAATCATATAGGAATGATGTTAATTAGAGACGAGAGTTCAAGTCTTTCATTCATAGGGTCACTATGAGTCGTATTCAACTTGATGACACTTAACAACTGTTAAGTGAGACTAGTGTTGTTATTTGGAGGAACGTTCTTCTACTTTGTACATCACACTTCATCAATTTGCTGTAGTGAAGTAATCTGGATTTGCTGTAATTCTGAAACTTGTGCCATTGGAGTATCAAATATCATAATGGTCTCTCAATGTGGACAGTGTTAGGTGGAGCTCCCCAGTATAAAGCAGGTTTGGAAGCAGGAGTGGCATCCACTTCCTAAACCTCATGCTTATGTAAACTCTGAAATTCCAGTTATGGAAAGCCATTAGGCCTTTTGTTCACAGAGTTGCTATGAGTCATACTCAACTTGACAGCAATCAACAACAACTATCCACCCTAGTAGAATTTCATGCTAACTGAAAATGTTGCCACAGATTCTGCCGCCAAAAAGGTGACAATCATTTAAGACTTCAACTTATCTTTCCAGGGGACACAATTAAATACCTAACAGACATTATAAACGGAAGGACTGCCATGTGCCAACGGTGGGAGGTGGGGAAGAAAGGGTTTGTTTGAAGATGGGAAAGGAAATCCATGTGACTGGGATATGTAGTGAATGAAGAAGAGTGGAAAGAAGAATAGTATAGAGATCATGCAAGATAGTGAATGATGTTTAGGAAAGCCCTGGGAATTACTATGAGCCAGTATTTTTCTGTGCATGGTTAGAGAAACAGGCACCTGTGTTCAACTAGCAAATCTGGTTGGAAATGTAGATCCTGGTTCACACACTCAAACACAGAGAATAACATCTCAAAAGATAGATTCCAAGAATTAACATATTTAAGTGTCCAAATAAATAACATACCTACATGCCAAATTGCATATATGGCACTGGGTAAATTTGCTGCAATAGCTCTAAAATTTAAAATCAAACATGTTACTTGCATGATTATTGCACTTGACAGTAGTCAGTGTTTTCAGTTGTCTCATGTGCTTGTGAAAGGTAGAGCATTGAAAACGAAAATGGAAGCATTAGAATCATGCTTTTAAACTTATTTTCATTCAATTATTTATATACATTTTGCTTTATAACATTAATTAAAATTGATCAATGTCATTTATAAAGTTGTCACATCAACTCCTCATTGTACTTTGCCTTTCTTTTTTACCTCATCCATTCGTCTACTAATCTCTACTCCCTTTCCCTTTTCCCATCTATGTCAACATTCTACAATTGTTTCTATATGTATATAAACCTTTCTTGAACCTTTTATTCCCCAGTCAATCAATCGTGCATATCTTTTTCCATACTGTTACCTACAATATACACAATGTTTTATTGTCGTCCCATAAAGTGTTTGACAAAGAAAGTTGAATATACCGTGGAGTGCCAGAAGCAAAACCAAATTGTCCTTAGGAGAAATACAGCCAGATATTTCTTAAATGTGCAAATAGTGAGACTTTGTCTCTTTTACTTTAGATTCTTCATGAGGGATGATCAATGATTAGAAAAGAACCCAAATTTATGTAAAGCGGATGGTATGAGTCTGTGAAAGTGAGAAAAACCCACAGAGAGATGGACTTAATAGTCTCAACAAATGAGGTCATCATTAGATGGTACAAGGCAAGACCATGTTTCACTCTGCTCTATTGACTTAAAATTAACTCAACTGCAACATTTGCTATAGGCTTTAGGAAGTCAAAGTGGAGTAATAAGGTTAGTTAACCTTTAGACCCATCTCTCTGGAGGAGCAGAAAATGGCGTGCCAGATGTCTGTCACTAAACGAATTCACAAGACAGGTAGAAGCCAACTTCCTAGGCCAATGAAGTTTCTCAACCCAACTTCCCAAACCAAAATCCACTGAGAAAGCCACAAAAGACCAGAATTGCTGCCCTGTCAAGCTTTTCTCCAACCAAGCCTCGAAGACAGACAGTAACCCCAGACCAGACAGCCAGGGTCTCCACAATGTACAGTCCCAGTCAGAGGAAATGGTGCTGCTCTCACAGCCTGAGATGTCGGCAATGTCCCTGCCTTAGTTCTTCACACAGTCCATCCTGACATGAATGCTGTAGAGGAAGTGGGGAGCAGGCTTCAAGACAGATAGTAGACTCATCTAGTCCCAGTAAGTGGGAGAAACTGGCATGCAGGATTTATCTGCAAATGACAGGGGTTTCAGACTCTGGCCTTTGAATTTTCCACGTGAGATGAGATGTCCCCCTTGTGCTATGGGAATTACCAGGTCTGGAATAGAGGATAAACAAAAACGAACAAGTTGCTATTAAGTTTTCTCTGAGTCATGATAACTTCATGTGTTTAAGAGTGGAACTATGTTCCATAAAGATTTCAAGTGGCTGATTTTTTTTTTAAGTAGATCATTGGACCTTTCTTCCAAAACATCACTGATAGGCTCAAATTGCCAGCCCTCTCATTAACATCCAAGCTCCAATCACCCAATGTTTGCATCACCCAGGGACTCAAGTATGCAGGACACCAGGAGGGAAAAATCACATGCTTTCACTTTAGTGAAGGAGATTCTATTTTATATATGTTTTAATCATTAAGAAAAATCCTTAAAACCAGGCCAATAGGCAGCATCATGATAGGTGGAGAAAAGATAGAAATTGTCAATTGTTTCATTTTGCTTGGATCCACAATCAACACCCTTGGAACCAGCAGCCAGGAAATCAAAAGATGTATTTCATTGGGAAGTCTACTTTCGGAAAGCTCTCCAAAGGGCTGAGTATGTCAGAGAGGGTGAAGATGGCATAGGACAGGGTAGAGTACAGATCTACTGTTCTTAGAGTCACTATGGTCATACTTAGCTCAGCAGCACTTCACAACAACTAAAAGCATCATTTAAATATTTTGAAATTATTGTACTGATTATCTATTATCTGAATACAAGCCCATGGGCAAGGATAGGCCATCTCATCTCCCTGGAATGTCAATGTTCATGCATTCCATTTTATTTTTTATAACTTTTAGTTTTCCAACATTCATGTTTTGTATATTCCATGTTCAAATTATTAAAAGACATTTACAGCTATTTTTCCTCATTTTGACTGACTTCCAATCTGGGCTTAACTCTAAAACTGTAACTAACACATTCTTCTACTGTTTATAAGGTTTGCAGAGGCATGCTACTTAAGAAGTGGATAGCCAATCCTGCTTCCTAGTCTGTCTTAATCTGGGAACTCTACTATGACCTGTCCACCATAGATGACCCTTATGGCATTGACACACCAGTGGCATAGCTTTCAGCATTACAGCAATACACAAGTTACCTTGGTACAGCAAACTGACAGATAAGTGTTATACTATTTAGAACAAGGAATTCTCCAACACTACAAACTGACAATTTCATGTTGTACCTCTAATAGCAAATCAGGCATATAAATATCATGTTACCAGAGCCAGTTGAAACCTGTATAGATGTGTCATGATGTGTAAGGGTATTGAAGCAGTATGGCTAATACTTAAGGCTAACATGCTGAAGTAATGTCTCAGATGTGGATATTAAGGTCACATGACAGTCTTTGCTGAATCCTTACTGCTATGCTTGACACAAGACCTGGTCCAAAAAAGTCCCACTTTCCAGGTCCCGGCTATTTTAAACGAGAGGTCTCAGCCACCAAACGTCTGTTAATTGAACAATCATGTGGTATACTATGCTGGGAATGAAAAACAGAAGACTGGTGTTCTGTTCATAGTTCAAAAGACAATTTCCATTTCTACCCTGAAGTATAAAACTGTGAGTGATAGGATACTATCCATACCAATACAAGGAAGACTTGTTAATATGACTATTATTCAAATACACACTCCTACAGCTAAAGTCAATGAGGAAGAAGTTGAAAATTCTTACCAAATATTGCAGTCGGAAACAGACCAAACAAGCAATCAAGATAAACTAATGATAATTGATGACTGGAATACAAAAAAATGGAAACCATGAAGAAGAAATGGTAGTTTAAAGTTACGGACTTGGAGACAGAAATGAGGCTGGAAAGAGAATGATTGAATTTTATATTTTTGGTGAACAGAATAGGAAAACATTTCAGGGTTTAAAATTAAGAAGGGAGGTAATGAACCACGAACCAGAAAGCCACAGCACATGAGCCACCATGCTCCACCAGATGCCCACTATCACCTCTCTTATTCAATATTGTTTTGGAAGTCTTAGCAATAGCAATAAGACAAGAGAAGGGAATAAAAGGTATCCAAAGACAACAAGGAGGTAAAATTATCCCTCTATGCC
>NW_006399783.1:17406696-17426740 GCF_000299155.1 Elephantulus edwardii
TATCACTCATATCACACAGAAGCAAGATTCTGCTGAAGATCATCCAAAAATTAATGGAGCAGGACATTGACAGAGCACTATAAGAAATACTAGTTGGCTGTAGCACTACGGACATCATAGCCGAAGTTAAATGGATCTTGACCAAAAGCAGAGAGTACCAGAGGAATATCTATCTGTGTTTTATTGACTATGCAAGGCACTTGACTGTGTGGATCACAACAAATTGTTTTCTGACCCAACTATAAGTTTTCCATCAGAACAGAGCAAGAAAATACTGCATGGTTCAAAATTAGGAAAGGAGTGTGTCAGTAATGCATCCTTTTCCCATATGTTTTAAATCCATATGCAGAATAGATCATTTGGGAGGCTGAGCTTTATGGGGAAGAATATGACATTAGGATCACAGGAAGACACATCAATAACCTGTGTTCT
Source organism: Elephantulus edwardii (assembly GCF_000299155.1). Lineage (NCBI taxonomy): Eukaryota > Metazoa > Chordata > Mammalia > Macroscelidea > Macroscelididae > Elephantulus > Elephantulus edwardii. The sequence continues at coordinate 17,407,129 of NW_006399783.1, forward strand.
GTAAATGACACAACCTTGCTTGATGAAACTGAGCAGGACTTGAAGAATTTACTGCAAAAGTCATAAACTCTAGTCTTAAATATGGATTGAAGGTCAACATTAAGAAGAAAAGATTCTCACCACTGGGTCAATTGGCAGCTTTCATGATAGACTGAAGAGACTGAGATTGTTAACTTCTGCTTACTTGGTTCCACAATCAACATTCTTGTGACCAACAGTCAAGAAATCAAAAGACTAACTGCATTGAGTAAATCTGCTGTCACGGATCTCTTCAGAGTGTTGAAGAGCAAAGATGTAAGGCTGAACACTATGGTGTGCCTGATCTAGGCCACAGTCTTCAGAGTTACTTTTTATGCATCAGAGATATGGACAATGACTACGAATAATAGAAGAGGAATCGACATCTTTAAGCTGTGGTGCTGGAGAAGAGTACTGAACATACTATGAACTATCAAGAGAACAATCAGGTCTGTCCTGGAAAAAGTGAAGACAAGTTGCTCCTTGGAGGCATGGATTTGAAGCTCTGTCTCACATATTTTGGGCATGTTACCAGGAAAGACTGGTCCTTACAGAAGAATACCATGTTTAGAAGGATGAAGGAACAGCCAAGGAAAAGAACACCCCAGATAAGATGTATTTACACAGTAATTAGAATAATAGGGGTAGGTGTTTTGGAGACAGTTAAACTGGCTTAGGATAAGACATGGTTCAGAGCTATTGTGCACAGGATCACTATGAATTGTAGGCAACTTGACAGCGCATAACAACAAATACAAATGTTTTATTATTTCTTATGGGTCTACAGGCTGGTGGGGCACCTCCAGGTTGTTCTTACTAAAGGTGCCTATGCAATTGCTCTCAGATGATGACTGGGGCTGGAATCATCTGAAACTCACCCAGAAAGTTCACCTGGGTGAAGTGACAAAGCTGACTCATTCCTATGCCTGGAGTCTCACCAGTGAAGATTAAGGCAGCTAGGATCAGCCAGGTGTCTGCCTGTATACACCCTCCACACAGAATGAAGGCTTCCTTACAGTAGGACAACCTCAGCACAGTTAGATCATCACCTGGTGGTTAACTCCCTCAGAATCAACCTTCCCGGAGACCAGATGGAAGTTCCAAGTTTACTTATCACCTACAATACAGAGTTAATCAGTATTGGTCAAAAGTTCTAGTGGCCTTGTGATAAGAAGCTCTGCTGCAATCCCAAATTTTCAAAGGTATACAGTTTGAATCCACTAGCTGTTCCACCAGAGAAGGATGGACAATCTTCTCCTGTGCAATTTACTCTGTAAACCTGCTGGAATATCAGCTTTGATTCAGTTCTGACTTGATAGCACACAACAACAGCTGTTGGTCAAAAGCAAGCCAAGTGGCCACTCTAGATTCAAGTAAAATACAATACTTTATTGTTATTAAGTGGCATTGAGTTAACTCAGATTCAAAACAACCCTATGCACATCAAAAGAAAAAGCTGTTCAGTCCTACCCATTGTCATTGTTGGTACCCTTAATTTAGGTCCTGTGTCAGTTCTTCTCATTCAGGGCCTTCCATTTTTATTTCCTGACCAAACATGATATCCTTCTCTGGACACTGATCTTCTGGTAATTTGTCCTGAGTGTTTGAGATAAAACCTTCCCACCTTCACTTTTTTCTCCTCCTCTCACCCTCCTTTGTCATCCCTGATAATCCTCTAAGATTGATTCCAAACTTTCTTTAACTTTTTATATTAGTGACCTTATATCATAATTGCCATTTTGTAACTGAGTTGTGTCACTCAATACAATTTGTCCTAGTTTCATCCATGCTGTGCAACTATTTCACAATTTCTTGACTGTTTGGGGTGATAACACTCCACTGTGTGAATGCGCCACACTTCTACAGTCACTTGTTCATTGATGGGCACTTAGGTTGTTTCTCATTCTCATTTCTACAGAACATTCTGAACTACTTTTTCCAGTGCAGATGTGTTTACTCATCCTGTAGTTGACGGAAGCCTCAAAGGCATGACACTAGACCCGAATACTCAGAGGCATGGCTCACTGGAGACTATATATCATACCTGTCACTGAAGGGTTTGGTGAACATAAAATTTAATGAAAGTAAGAAATGAGTAATTTATTGTAATAAATCAGTACCAAATTCTCAAACACTATGTTATAGATTCAACAAGCAAAACTACATCCAATCAAAACTGTGAATACTATGTGTCTCCAAAATTCATTTCCAGTCCTTCCTTGACTCAAGAAAGCTAACTCTCTTCCATTTGGATCCAATTCCACTTCTATTTTCTTTTCCTTGGTTTCAAAAACTTTCTTTTTTAATTGTTCCAATATATTTTAAGCATTACTTTTAAAATATAGGATTTGTAATTATTGTAAAGACAGAAAAATCTCTCTACTGACCTCTTATTTTCACCTTTCCTCAGGTCTTAAGAATTTTTCTTTTATAGTTGCTTCTATACTTTGCCAGTGTTAAGTATATAGAGAAATATATAGAATAGAATATTGCAAAGACAAGGAAGGAAAACAACATCCTCTCCCCAACCTATTCCAGAGTGGTGAAATCACTGTTAACAGTGTTAGCTGTGTCCTCCTAGAAATTTGCTTTATAAAACAGGATATATCCTTCAGAACACAAACTAATATGCCATATAAAATGCTTGAACTTGTGTAAGTATGCGTATATTTTTCTTAAAATATGGTGAAGACTGTTTCACATGCGCTCAGAGAGACCTTCTTTGTTTTCATGATTGCATAGAGCTTCTCTACACAAGCACAGTATCATTTTGTTTTTAGCTAGTTCCTTTCATGGATGTTTACAGAGTTCCCAATGTCACCTTTGTGAACATGATTGCCTCCCTTCTTTAAATCTCAGGTTATTAAGGTTTTCCCATTTATTCCACACAGAAGTGACTGTTTTCTTATACCAAAGCTGCCACCTTATTGCAGAATTAATTACTAATTGTGGGATATTTTCTGCCTTTGCCTCAAGAATCCTTCTAAGTCTCCTTTAAGAATGATGTCTTCAACAGCAAGGTTACCAACGAGGTTTTCACCCTTCAGTTTTCTCCTAAGACGCCTTCTGTTGATTACAGATTTTTCAGGAATTGGGGATCCTTGGGGCCCTTTGCATTCAGCTCTATCTCCAAGCTGCCCCTGGGTTCTCCCAATCTGTCCTCTTTTGCAACTGTTGCTATTAAAGCACAGTGGGAAAAGTTCAAGTTGAAGTCAATAGGAGTGACTCCAGCCACCGCTTTGTCTTTGGTAAGGGCCATCAGATGAAGAGCAGCTGATGGATTCAAACTACATGCCTTTCGGTTGGCTGGGTGCTTCCCTGGCTAATAATGGTGGGTTTTCTGTGTAGCAGACACTCTTCCAACTACGTGCCTTTTGGGTTGAACTTTAGTTTCCTCACCAATAAAGAAGTATAAATATAGCTCTTGATTTCCAGGTTTAAAAGTAAGCACCCAGGACTTAGTCTGAGTCCTTCGTGGTGCAAACAGTTAACATATTCTGTTGTTACTGAAAAGTTTAAAGGTTTGAGTCCACATAGAGACATATCAAAACAAAGGCCTGGCAATTTGCATCCAAACCTTAGCTACTGAAAAATGAGTGGAGCACAGTTCTGCTCTGACACACATGGGGTCACCATGAGTCACAGTTGACTTAAAGGCAACTGGCAAAGCACTTACCGGAGTGCCAGGTGACACAATGTGCTCTGTTCACTCAGTTTTCTGACATTGTCAGTGTGGCCTCTGTGATTTGGGTAGGAAAAGTAAGCTGAAGAGCTGAAAACACATTTCCCCCTTGGCTCAGCAAGTGTCATCTCTTCTAAAGTCAAATCCTGGCTTTTTGACTTTTATGAACTCACTCAACTGCAAATATTTATTGATGTCCTACTTGGAGAAGCACCAGAGCATATTGCTTAAAAGCTTAGCCTCCAAACTGAAACTCTCACATCCTGCTGGTGGGAATGTAAAAGCATGCAACCACTCCTGAAAGAGGTCTGGCAACTTCATGCAAAACTAAACATAAATAAATCCTGTGACCCAGCAATTCCTCTCTGAAGTTTTTACCCCAAAGACATGAAAGCCTACGTCTGCAAAATATGAGTACTCAAATGCTCACAGCACCTTTCCTCAAAGTAAACCATTTGCCATCCGATGAGCTCTCATTATGCACATGCCGTGTGTGTCAGAGCAGAGCTGTACTCCAGGGGTTTGTCGTGGCTCATTTTTCAGAATTACAAAGCCAGACCTTTCTGGGTGCTGCTGGGTAGGTTTGAACTTCTTTCAGTGATCAGATGAGTGTTATCAAACCAATTGGGACTTCTCTTTTCATTGTTATTGTTGTGTACCATTGAGTTTGAATTGACTTATAGGTGACCCTCCACCTGGTTTTTGTTGTTGTTGTTATGTGCCATCGAGTTGTTTGTGACTCATAGCAACCCTATGTACAACAGCCCTAAACTCTGCTCTATCCTGTGCCAATTGCACTGCCTCTGACACACCCATCCCAATTACCCCAGTCACTGAATCAATCCACCTCATAGAGGGTCTTCCCCTCCTGCGCTGTCCCTCCACCCTCCCAAGCATGATGTCCTTCTCCAAGGACCTGTTCTTCCTCACAACATGTCCAAAGTATGTCAGACAAAGTCCCAGAATCCTTGCCTCCAAGAAGCAGCCTGGTTTAACCCTCTCCCCCCAAAAAAAGTTTGTTTTCTTAGCAGTCCATAGTACATTCAATACTCTTCTCTAGCACCACAGCTCAAAGGCATCAATTCTCCTTCTTTCCTTCCTAGTCATTGTCCAACTCTCTGATGCTAAACAAGTGATTGCAAAGACCATAGCCTATATCAGATGCACCTTAGTCTCTTCAGTACTTTGGAGAGGTCCCTAACAGCAGACTTTCCCATCACAATACATTTTTTTAAATTTCCTGGCTACTGGTACCAAGAGTGTTGACCATGGAACCAAGCAGACTAAAGTTAACAATCTCGATCTCTTCATCCATCGTGATGCTGCCAATTGTTCCAGTGGTGAGAATCTTTCTCTTCTTGACATTGAGTTTCAATCCATACTGAAGGCTGCAGTCCTTGACCCCCTACAGCAAGCGTTTCAGGTCCTCCTCAGTTTCAGCAAGCAGGGTTGTGTCATCAGAATAACGAAGATCTTCCACTAATCCTGATGCCACACTTCTCCTCATAGAGCCCAGCCTCCCAGATAATCTGTTCTGCATACAGGTTGAAAAGGTATAAAGATAGGACACATCTCTGGAGTACACCTTTCCCAATTTTGAACCATGCAGTGTTTTGCTGCTCTGTTCTGACTACTGCCTCTTGGTCCAAGTATAGATTTCTCATTAGCATGATCAAGTGTTCTGGGATTCCCATTCTTCTCAGAGTCAACCACAGTTTGTTATGATCCACACAGTCAAATGCCTTTGCATAGTCAGTGAAACACAGATAGACATTCTTCTGGTATTCTCTGCTTTCAGCTAAGGTCCATCCCTAGTACCACGACCCCTTCTAAACCCAGCCTGGACTTCTGGCAGTTCTCTGCTGATGTGCTGTTTCCAGTCATTTTTGGATAACCTTCAGTAGAATCTTGCTTGCATGTGAAATCAATGAGATAGTTCTGTAGTTTCCACACTTTGTTGGGTCACCCTTCTTTGGAATGGGAACAAATATAGATCTCTTCCAGTCAGTTGGCCAAGTGGTTGTTCTCCAGATTTCTTGGCACCTGGTTTTTAGAGGTAGTAACTCACAGGGGAGGAGTTGTTCATCTTTATTCTGAGGAGCAGCTAGTGGATTCAAACTACTTCCTTTGGCTTGGCAGCATAATTAATTACCATAAACAAAAACAACAACCCCTCAAAACGGGAAACAGTCTACCAGTCCATCAACACTCATGTTTTGTTACCAAATCCACACCAACTCATAGTTCACTCTCTGTTGGGTTTCAGAACTTGTAAATCACCTGGGAGATTGCCTAGCTTTCTTTTTCCTCCCACCCTTTGATCCTTATGCACGTTTTACCAGTTATCTTTTTATATAATAGAATACTTCTTGATATAAAACAACAAACTACTGATGTTAGTAATAATATGAATAAATCTCAAAAATAATCATGCCAAGGGCCAAAAGCTTCACACAAAAAGTACATACTGTATGTATATAACTTTCTAGAAGAAGGAAACTTATCTATGATGAAGGAAATTAGAAACATGGTTTCCTGGGTAGAAACTTAGTGGGAAGGAGAATAAAGAACATTTCTAGAGACAGAGAAATGTTCTATGTCTTGATAGGATTTGAAGTGTTCAGTTTAAAAGTATATCGAACACATGTGCTCTTAATTGTTTATAAATTATATGTTAGAAAAATCACATTAAATTAATTTTATACATTTACAATGTCTATGCTAAAGTGTTGAGGGTTAAAGAGTAGTGATGTCTACAACTTGGAAATATTTCAACAATAAGATGCATTGATGGATAGATAGATAGATAAGGGAGAGATAATAGATAAATGATGGTAATAGAAATACAGCTAACACTAACAACTGCAGAATTGGACCCTTTGGTGGTGCCAATGGTTACATACTCCATTACTAATTGAAAGGGTGATAGTTCAGATCCACCAAGCGGCACCTCAGAAGACAGGTCTGATGAGCACGTCCGTAAAGTGAGCCAATAGAAACCGTATGGAGCCCCATTTCTACTCTGACATATATGTGGTTGCCACAAGTCAGAATTGATGTGATGGCAGCTGGTTTTATTTAGCTTTTAATTAAGTGCTCACTGTTCAGTTCTTTCAACTTCTTTATACTCTTGAAATTTTCTTTAACACAAGTAGGGAGAAACTAAACAGAGCTCCTTTCTTAGCTCCATGATCTTAGACACATTTCTTAGTCTCTCGGTGTGTGCTGTGTCTACTTTTTTTTAATCTGTAAAATTGAAATGAAAACATATGACTGTTTGGAGGATTAGCTATATCATTGCATGTGAATCAGTTGGAAGAATATCTACTATGCAATAAATACATCATCACATTTTTTCCATTGGTCAGGAAAACACACTGCCATGCTGATCACATTGACTGTCTCCTAGGAAAGTATCTATACAATCTTTCTCATCATCCATCCTGAGACAGAGTGTTGCAGAACAAAGTGTACTGAGTCTTGAAGTCCAAAGTTCAACAGGCTTTACACATGTTGTTATTCTCCTTAAACTTCAATATCTTCAACTAAATAATTGAAGTAATTAAATCTGCTTTTTAAAAAAATCCAAACTATTGCCATCAAGTCAATTTCAAGTCAGGGCAACTACTTTTCTTGGTGGAGCAGTCTGGAGGGAGTTGTGCTGCTAATTCAAAGTCTGTGTCATTCTGGTGTCTAAATTTAACAGTGGTTTTGAGAGGGAAAGATAGACATTCTCCTTCCATGCAATTTATAGCCTCAGAAAACCCCCTGAAAAGTCAGCTATGAGTCAGTTCCAACTAAACAGTTGTGTGTGTGTGTGTGTGTGTGTGTGTGTGTGTGTAAGAGAGTAATTTATGGAAGCAGATCACCAGATCTTTTTCTATGGTGCCTCTGGAAGGTTTAAGCAATAATCCTTTAGGTTTGCTAAAGTGCCAACTGTTTGAGTCAAAAGAAACTGAAGTAGAGTTTAGTTAATGTAACTGAATGCCTCATTCCTAAACCTGGTCTACAATCACTGGCTACATAATGGAAAGGAATTGATTGAGTTGTAACCTAAAGCAGCTCCTCCATGGAAATGCTCAGCAGTAGATCAGATTGCATGGTGATAGAACCCTGAGGTATCCCACTACAGAGTGGCTGGGGAAGGGGCAGCACAGTGAGGGATGAGGGAGCAAGCATGCTCACCCCAGTGCACTGAGGTACCTCCCTTGCAGCTCAGCTTTGAAAGCTGCCTCAGCCCTCCAGTTCTGCCAGTATCTATTTAGCCAGGAGGCTAGAGAAAGCAAGATTGATCCTGGAATCGCCTTTGAGGCATTATTCAGACCTATGTAGGACACCAATTATGCAGCCTCTCCACCCTTGAGACTGGCTGGCCTTTGTGTGAGGACATGCCCTGGTAAACAAATGGACCAGAAGAGGCCTTTCACAGTGTCAGCAGCCACTTGTTCAGTGTAGGTTTATTGTAAAAAAATGAGAAAGAGGACAATGAAAGCCTGGTGGGTTTTTCTTCATATGTAAGGGGGGTTTTTAGAAAATCTTGGAATCACTTAATAGATTGTCAAATAGGAATTAATGAAACATAGCATAATTTACTCTTTTGAATTGTGGTCAAAATATGTGTAACATGATACATATAATTTCAATAGAATCTACAAATAAAATTCAGTGAAATTGACTGCATTCTTCTCTATCCTTTCTCAAATCATTTTATTACCCTTAACATAAAATTCAGTGAAACTGACTGCATTCTTCTCTATCCTTCCTCAAATCATTTTATTACCCTTAACATTAACTCAATGCTCCCTAAGATAAAAATACTTCTTTTCTCCTCCTTATCACCACTAATAACCAGTTGTTGTTGTTGTGTACTGTTGTGAACTGACCCATAGCTGCCCCTCCAATAGGTATTCAAATAGCGCAAAAGGAGACTGTCCATCCTTCTCCCATAGAGCAGCTGATGGATCTGAACCATGTGCCTTTGAGATTGAAACACAGTTTCTTACCATTAGGCTGTGTATCTGCACCATGACTTGGAATTAGAAAGCAAAAAAGGGAAGAATACATTTATTATTTCTCAGGCTGAGAGAACTGAAGACGGAATTCAAACCTTGCATTGGAATACTAAAAGATTCTTCTATGTTGTTGTTGTTGATTGTCATAGGTCAAGAGAGACCATAGCAATTCTATGATACTCTTATGTCAGAGAAGTATACTTTCACAATACCTCTTCAACCTATATACTGAGCTATTCAAGAAGCTGGATTATATGAAGAAAAATGTGACATCAAGATTGAAAAACTTAGCCATCCAAATATCCACCTTCGTAAAAAGTTTTTTCATGTCTCTTGCCCATTTTGTAATTGGGTTACAGTAATTTTCTTGTGGAGGCCCTGTTGTATTCTGTAAACTTTGGATATGAGATCCTTGTTGGAGTTGTCATTGCCATGTGTTTTCTCCAAAACTGTAAGCTTTCTTTCTACTCTGCTGGGGAAAGTTGTTGATGAACACAGGGATTTGATTTAAAGAAGATCCCATCCATTGGTCTTATCTTCTCCAAGTTGTGCTTTATTAGCTATGTTGGCAAGCCTATTTATGCCATAGGTCAGGGCTTCTAATTTGTTCCCAGTTTGTCTCTTATAATCTTTATAGTTTGAGATTTTACTCCTAGGTCTCTAGTCTACTTTGAGATGGTTTTTGTTTGAGGTGTGAGATACAGATGCTGTCCATTTTTTGCAGTTAATGCTGATATTTGTGGTTTACAGTTTTTTCCTCTATGTTTCTGGTTCCCTTTGAGTTGGATTTTTTGTATGGTATGAGATTTAGATTCTGTTCCAATTTTCCTGCAGTATTCTGGATGCCTAGCATCAAGGAAAATGTTTAAAATTACTTGCAATTAGAAAGAAGCAACTCAAAACAACAATGAGATATCATCTCACTCCAACAGTAGTAGCTAAGTTCAACAAAACAGCAAACAAAAAATGTTGGAGAGAATGTAGAGAGATTGGAACTCTTATGCACTGCAATTGGGATTGCATAACAACTGTTATGCAAGGCAGTTTGGGGTTTCCTCAAAAAACTAACATAGAATTATCATATGACCCAGCTATTCTACTGCTAGTACTATATCCCAAGGAAGTCATATCTGAGACATGAGTGGACATTTGCACAGCTATGTTCATAGCATTATTCATAATTGCAAGAACATGGAAGCAGCCCAAATGCTCATCAACAAACCATGGCTTGAGAAGTTGTGGTACATTTACATAGTGAAATACTATGGAACACTAATAAGCAATGATTTCTTAGCATACTATGTAACTTTGGAGAGACTAGAGAACATTATGCTAAGTGAAACATCTCAGTTATATAAAGACAAATATTGGATAAGGTCACTGTTGTGAAAATAAAAGGATAATTTAATTAAATATATTAATATTCAAAAGGGAAAAGAGAGAAGGGGCAGGAAAAGAGGAGGGAGAAGTATCACTGGGATAGCAGAGTGGTGGAGGGGATGAAGTAATGGGAAAGTTTCTATGGGAAATTTAAAAGATGGGGTAGAAATAGGGTAAGAGCAATGGTAATTAATTTATAAAATATAATGTATGTAAATGTATAAGACACAAAGTACACATGCAAAACATAATATATATGAATTATGATATAAAAACCAATAAAGATGTTTTAAAAGATTTAAGGACTTATCAACAGCATCTGCTATGCAGATGATGTAAGTTGGTTGAAATTAAGATAATAATTACTGAAGAAGATAGAAAACTACAGCCTTTAGTATGAATTACACTTCAGCATGAAGAAAACAAAAATCCTCACAACTAGATCAACAGGCAACATTATGCTAAATGCAGCAAAGATTGTTGTTTATTATATCATTTTACTTGGATCCACAATCAACACTCATGGTAGCAGCAGCCAAGAAATCAAAAGATGTGTAACCTCAGACAAATCTACTGTCAAGGATTTATTTAAAGTTCTCAAGAGCAAGGACATCAGTTTAAAGACTAAATAAGGTATATGTGACCCAAGTCACAACATTTTCAGTTGTTCCACAAAAGCTGGAAAACTAACAAAGAAGACTGCAGAAGAATTGATGCCTTTGAATTGTGTTAGCAGAGAGTATTGAATATACCATTGACAGCTGTCAGAGACCTCTACAAAGTAAGAGCGAGGACATCCACTTAGAAACTAAGGTGTGTCTGATTCAAGTCATGCCCTTTTCAGTTACTTGCTATATATCTGAAAGTTGAGCAATAACTAAGGATGACAGAAAAATGCCTTTGAGTTGTGGTGTTGGAAAAGAGTACTGAATATCCCTTGGATTTGTAAAAGAGTAAGTCTATTTTGGAGAAAGTGCAGCCAGGAACTCCCTGGAAGCCAGGATGATGATGCTCCATCTCACACAGTTTGGGCATATTGTTAGGAGGGGCTTATCCTTGAAGAAGAACATCATGCTTGGAAAGGTAGAAGGTCAGCATAAGAAAGGTAGATCCTCAACAAGATGGACTTACTCAGTGATTGTGTTCACGTGAATGGGCTGACATATGTTGGAAATGGTGAAGATGGTACAGGATAGGGCAAGATTGAGCTCTGTTATCCATAAGGCCACTTTGTATTGCAGTTGACTAAATGGCACATAACAACAACATTATCAAAAGAACCAACAAATATGTCTTGGAAAAAGTGCAACCAGCGTGCTCCTTAGCAGCAAGGATGATGAGACTGATTATCACATGCTTTGGGCATGTTACCAGGATATTATGCTTGACAAAGTGAAGGGTCAGCAAAAGCAAGGAAGACCCTTCAATGAGATAGATTGACACAGTGACTGCAACAGTAGGTTTCTGTGCGACAGAGATTGGAAGGATGGTGCAGAATAGGTTATATGAGTGAGAGGCAACATGAGGGCACCTAACAGCAACAATACATATTTCTTTTTTTCATATAACTGAGATGAAATGATAGTTGTCTTTTTGTGATAGACTTAAAACATTCATCATGTTTTCAAGGACACACACCAGGCCTGTACCTATCTTCATTTATAAATGATATTCCACTATGTGTAGTTGTTGTTGTTATTTGCCATCAAATCGCTTGTGACATAGGGAGACCTTACGTACAACAGCTCTGAATCCTGAGCCAGCCTTACTGTTTCTGAAACACCTACCCCCATGACCCCAGTAACTGAATCAATCCATCACGTTTAATTTATGCACTCTCTATTTTTTTCTACTTTTTGCAAGGCTCTCTAAAACATGTGATTTCATGATTTTTTTTAACATCTTCATTGTGATTTGAGCAAAAGTTTACAAAAGCAAATTGACTTTCCATTCAACCATTTGTACACATTTTGGGTTCTGACATAAATTACAATATACACAGTGTAACCCTGCACTTGTCTCACTTTCTCTAAATGATTCTTCTTTCCATTGATCCCTGTAGCCCACCTAGTCCTGTTTCCTGAGTCTTATCTTTGGGAAAATGCTGCCCTTTTGAGTGTGTGTGTGTGTGTGTGTGTGTGTGTGTGTGTGTGTGTGTGTGTGTTCTGTCAAATAGAACCTGACTGGTACAGAGGAGATTGCGCCTCTTTCTCCAGCAAAGCGTCTGGTGGATTCGAACCACCTACCTCTGGGATTGCAGTTCAGCTTCTTGCCACTAGGCTACCTGAGCTCCCTTGCCCTTTTGATCTTAAGTGGTGAATGATTCTAAGAAGTGTATACCCTCTTTGGTAAAGTGTCTGTTCATATCCTATGCCCATTTTTCAATTGGATTATTTACCTTTATCTTTTTCTTAAATAAAACTTTTATTTTAATTGTCATTTTAACAAAAGTTTACAGAAAAGTTAGATTTTCATTCCTTCATTGTTGCACATTTTACCCCCTCTCCCTAAGTTGAATTTCCCCCCCCACTAATTTATTTACAAAATTCTAATACAAATTCAAACAAATTCTTTCCATTTCCCTCACCATGCCCCCATCAAATTGTACAACCCAGTGATTAATCCCCTCTTCACCCTGTACATTCACATCCCTCTGCTTCCAGCCACTCCTACCCCTCCTGGGTCCTTATACTCATTCTACAATAATGTAGATTCCAAACTTTCAGTTAGGAGCTGAGTGTGTTAGCACAACCTATGGACTCTAGATGAATATTTCATTTCACTAAATACAGTCAGGCTCTTTTCCAGAATGGTTGTGCCAGTTTAACATTCATACTTTGTGCATACTATCAAGAAGGGAGTTGCTTTCTGAGCTAGCGTGGGGCTTAAACTGGTCTTTGTGACCTCCCACCATGGTGTACCGTGGCCAGGGCCAGAAAGTGCAGAAGGTGATGGTGCAGCCCATCAACCTCATCTTCAGATAGCTGTAAAATAGATCTCGGATTCAAGTGTGGCTCTATGAGCAAGTGAATATGCAGATAGAGAGTTGTATCATAGGTTTTGATGAATGTATGAACCTGGTATTAGATGATGAGGAAGAGATTCATTCTAAAACAAAGTCAAGAAAACAACTGGGTCAGATCATGTTGAAAGGCAATAATATTACTCTTCTACAAAGTGTATCCAACTACAAATGATCAGTGAAGTGAAAATGAAAAGTTTTTGAGGACAATTGTTTTTTTATTTTCCCCTTCTGTTTTAGGTGTCGTTTTCTCTTCTTTTGTTTTAAATTGTTCTGAAACAGTTCATACTGTTTTGACTGGTCTTATATTATTGCCAGTTCATAATAAATGCTTTGAAATTGTTTTTATTAAAAAAAAAAGAAGGGTCAGACCTCAGGAAAAGATGTCATGCTGGGAAAGAAGAGGGTCAGAGAAAGAAAGAAAGATCCTCCACCGAAACAATTGACTAGATAACTCTGACAATAGGCTTGAAAAAGGTGGAGATTGTGAGGATGGCCTGGGATAGAGTAACGTGTTGTTCATAGGGTTGCTGTAAGTTGTAGCTTACCTGACAGCACTGAACAACAACAACCAGCAAAGGATGAATGAGCTTGTTGCCCTAATTCTTCTTCAATCTATTATCCCATTTTTCTAATTATTATTATTGAGTAGGTGTAGAGTCAAAACAACAGAATTGCACAGTTTGGTGGGTGGAGGGAGGCGAGGAAGGAAATGGGAAGGATCTGAGTGAAAAGACAGAGTAATGATGGGCAAGGTCCAAAGGTGATTAATTTTATACAACATGATGCATGAGAATGATTCTATGAAACACAAAGTGAATGAAGAATAGTGTGAAACATAATGTATGTGAACTTAGTAAACAATTTTTTTTAAAAAAATAATGAACGGAAAATTTCAAAAGGGCTGCTCAAAAAGACAAACCAAAGTATTATGCACTGTGCAAAGAGCTGGTGTTAGGAAGTCGAAAGGGAAGAAACATGTCACAATAAGGATAACAGAAGAAGAATCAATGTCTTTAAATTGGGGTTTGGGACAGAATAATGAATATCCCATGGACTTCCAAAAGAACAAACATGTCTGTCTTGAAGGAAATGCAGTCAGGGTCCTCCTTAGAAATGAGACTAGTGAAATGTCATCTCTTATACTTTAGGTATGCTACCAGGAGATGCCAATCCTTGGGAAAATATATCATCCTGGGAAAAGTCAGACCAAGAGAGGAAGACCTTCAATAAGATGGTCTGACACAGGTACTGTAACAATGGTCTGGAGCATACTATGAGGGTGCAGCAGGACAGGGCTTAGTTCAGGTTTGTGGTTCATAGCGTTACTATGAGTTTTAGTTGACTCAAAGACCTAACAACAACAACAACAAATACACACACATTCGGAGAAAAAAAATGGATAATCTCCTCTTGTGTGATTTATTGTTTTGGAAAACCTGCTGGAGGTATACCATGGTTCCAACTTAAGGGCAATAAGTTGAGCAAAGTTTTACATAAATATGTTGTTGTGTGCCATCAGGTTGGAACTGACTCATGGGTGACCCTCCATATGTGTGTGGAGATGGGAATACACTCACACATACATCTCATAATTTAGGCGTGTTGTCAAAGAGGCCATCCTTTGGAAAAAGATATTATGGAAAAAAAGACAATATGGAAAAAGAAAGGTGGAGGGTCAATGAAAAACAGGAAGACCCCCAACAAGATAAATTGACACAGTGACTGCAGCAGTGGGCTCCAGTGTGTCAGAGATGATGTGGGTGGCCCAAGATAGAACACGGTGTAGATCTGTTGTCAATTGCAATGAGTCATACCTGACTTGATGGAACCTAACAACATATTTTATGTATACTTTTTGTTATATTAATATATATACTTTTTGTTATATAAAAATATATATAATTTTTTAATATAACAACAGAAACATACAATATAGGTTGGTTTTTTATTTAAGCCTCACGTTTAGAGTCAACAAGACCTCAGGGAGGGCCTTCGTATCTGAAAGTCCGTTGTTATTATATTTTGGAGGAACATTTTTCTAAGTGATACAGCACTCTTCTGTCAATATACTGTACTGAGGTAACCTGGGGTTGCTGTGATGCTGAACCTTATGCTTTTGGGGTGTCAAATGCCATAATGATTACCCATGGTGGACAGCTCCCAGTTTAAGACAGGTTTTCAAGGAGGAGTGGCAGCTACTTCCTAAACAGCATGCCTCTGGAAACTCTGTGAACTTTGATAAATGGTGGTAGTTGTAGGGGGACTTCAGACCTTTTGTTCATTGGGTTGCTATGAGTCATGTTCAACTGAATGCAATCAACAACAACAACAGGTGCAGATGTTATAGATTTTAAATATTTCTCTGATTTCTAGAAAGATTACATATCATACTTGAAAGCTTAAAACTAAATTGTGTATTTCATGTTTGCTCACATTTTTCTTTTAGCTTTCTAATCCTTTTCATGCCAATTTACAAGAATTTCTTGTATGTTAGATATTATTTACCTTTATCTTGCTGCGGTGCTGAAGTATTTTATAAATTTTAGATATAAGTCCCTTATCTGACATGTCATTACCAAATACTTTTTCCCAGTCTGTGGCTTTGCTTTTTACCCTGTTGGAGAAGTTTTTGAATGAGCATAGGGATTTGATTCTTAGAAGGTCCCATTCATGTATTTTATTCTCTCCTGGTTGTAGATTCTTCAGGATGCTTGGAAGACTGTTGATGTTGTAGATTAGGACTACTAAAGTTCTTCAAAGCTTATGTTCAAAATCCCTAGCTTTAAGAGAGATGCAAATCAAAGCAACTATTAGATATCATCTCATCCCAGTAAGAATAGCAAAATTTAATGGAATAACAAACAACAAATGTTAGTGAGGTTGTAGAGAAACTGGAACCCTTATTCACTGTTGGTGGGAGTGTAAAATGGTGTAACCACTACAGAAGGCTGTATGGCACTTTTCAAAAAGTTGCAAATAGAAATACTATTTGACCCAGCAATTCCACTGGGAATATACCCTAAAGAAACCATAACTGCCACCCACACAGATGCATGCACACCTATGTTAATTTCTGCTTTGTTCACAATAGCAAAGAATTGGAAACAACCCAAGTGCCCATCAACAAAGGAATGGATAGAGAAGCTCTGGTATATTCACACAATAGAATACTATGCTGCATTGAAAAACAAGAAACTCATGAAATATTTCACAAAATGGGTGACCCTGGAGACATTATGCTGAGTGAAATATCTCAGTCACAAAAAGACAAATATGGCATAATGCTACTGTTCTAAAAGAGGACTGACATAGGTGTTTGGGGGAGACTAAGATGGCTTCAATAATGTATAGGGCATTGAAACAGATGAGGGAGAGAACTGTTTAAAAGGGATATATGATTAGTTATTGTTCTTATGACAGGAGACAAGAATGAAGGTAGCATAGAGGAGTGGACTTGGGAGGAGGAGTTAAAAAACAATGAAATAATTTTTTCTTTTACTTTTCAAAAAGAAAAGTGAATTAGTGGGGGAGGGGGCAGGGAGAAAAGTGCAACAATGAAAAATAGGAATTCCAAATTCTTTGTAAACTTTTATTAAAATAAATTTTAGAAAAATAAGAAGTGTATGCCCTCCTGGTGTTACTGTTCATCTTATATACCTCTCCACTGCTTGACTGAAAGCTAAGCCACAGAGATGAGTTTTGCTTTGAGCGTGGAGCGTACCTAAGTGCAATATCTCAAGGGTTCCTGCAGTCTTTATTGGGTGAATAACCCCAGGCATTTTGGGGATTTGTGTTTTGTTCCACATTGACTCCTTCATTCTTTCTGGTACCTACTCCTGGGGTGAGATATCAGCTGGCCCAGTGGACAGAAAGCGATGCTACCAAGCCAAAGGTGGGTGACTTTTAATCGGGCCTGTCTTTCATTGTTTTTGTTCAGACATTCCTTTAGGTCGTATAGCCCTGGTGTACAAGTTGCCGTTCAGCAGTAACTTGTGGTTGCTGTGAGGCTGAACACTGTGACACATGTGTCAAATGTGTTAATGGTTGTTTACCCAGTGCGGACAGAGTCGGGTGGAGTTCCCCCCCCACCCCCGCCCCATTAAAACAAGCTTGGAAGGAGGAGTGGCATCCACTCCCATAATAGCTTGCCTCCGGAAACCCTACAAATCTGGAGAGAGGATGAAAGGCACCCAAGCCTCGAGGACTCTCCTTCATAGGGTCGCTATGAGTCGCCTGCGACTTGATGGCACTTAACAACAACAACAACAACTCCTGTGGTGATCCTTTGCAGAATAGTCCGTAATGGTAGTTGGGCGTCATTCAGTTCTTCTGGTTTCAAGGTGTGGAGTTTTAAGGTTAGGGTGGTCCCTAAATCCTTTGAACTAGTTGTTTCCATGAAACTTGGATTTTATTCCCTCTTCTTTGTTTCAGACAGGAAGAAACACATCTCTGCACCTTAGATGGCTGCTCACAATCTTTTAAGACCCCAGTAGATACTCATCAGAATATGATTCCCTGAGTTTTTAAAAAACTGTTTCATTGCTTTGACTTTCTATAGAAACAGCCTCAGAAATCCCCCACGGAAATTCATTGGCCTTTTAGGGAAGCAATTTTACATCCTCAATCTTAAAATCCATCTGGATTTCAAGATATTTTAATTCATTATTACTGATTTGCTTATTTCTGACAAAAATGCTATTTTGTAAGAGAAATTTGCAAAGCCCCCAGAGTCTCTTTAGAGATCTTTTTAAAGTGCTTTGACGCTAGAGGAGTACAAGGGCTGCTCTGCGCTCTCTGTGTATGCTTTTTACCTTCCTCTTGGCAACACTTAAATGGAATTCAAATCCCACATGTCAGGAGCTTTTCACTAAGCTTAAACCAGTTAAGGAAGGAGTCTCAGAGCAAGCAAAACATGTGCAGGCCCCTTGTTAATGAAGAGCTTTGATGGCAGGTTAGGAAGTACAAAAGAGTTGAACAGTGCCCTTTTCACCCCTGCTTGGCACTGTTCCAGGTGACTGCTGACTCTGACTTTTGGTTGGCCCCCCTTTTCTCCACTCACCAACCCCAACACAACCTCAGCCACAACACCAGGCCCCTCAAGGCAATGGCACAGCAAGCACATTGATGTGATTTTGATTTTTAATTTTAAGGAAATATTTCTAGCGTACCAGGGCAGGGTAAAGGTCCCCAAGTGGCGCAAATAATTTTGTCTCAGCAATCAACTTAGGTTAGCTGTTTAACTCTATGGCACTTTGAAAGAAAAGTCCAATAATTTACTTTCTTAAGAGCCTTAGGCACTCATGAGAACTAATCTTTCATTCATGGGGCCACCATGAGTCAAAATTGACTCAATCACAAGAGTTTTGATTGTTGCTTTTGTTTAGGTCAAGATCACTCTGTATTTCATGTATTTGCATATTCACAGGCAACCACTTGACATGGCCTTCTCAAGCCTTGCCGTGATCCTCAGCCTCAAAGTTACCCTCCATCTCTCTATTTCATGTCAAAGCAAGTACTGTAGAATGTTTCAACATCAAATTTTGAGATCAGAGTCTAGTGGAGTTCAAAATCCAGCTCCAGAACTCTCCAACTTTGTGTTCTTAAGCCAGAGGTTTATCTCTTGGTGCCTAAGTTTCACAGTCTGTAAAATGAGGATAAAGATTACTTTCATGTTAAAGGTTATTGTGAGGATTACATGAGATAGTTTATGTAAGACAGTGTTTGCGTATTTACAATGTGTTTGTTGTTAGGTGTTGCTGTTGTGTACCATCGAGTCAGAACCATACCTGACAGTCTGGTGGGTTTTCAGAGGCAGTTAATCGCATGGTTGGAGATTGCCCATTCTCCTGTGGAGCCTCTGGTGGCCTTGAACCCTGTACCTTCCAGACTGCAGTGCAGCTTCTCCCTTTTAAATGTTGAGTAGATTGACTTATGGCATCTGAACAAAATCCTACCTACTCCCATGCTATCTCCACAATCTCTGTTGTGCATGAGCCCCCTGTACACTCAGCACCATAAAAGTCCTTGCTTTCATCAGTCCTCTATTTTCCAAAGCCAGGTATCTGTTTCAAAGAACTGTCTCCTGCTATATTCAGTATTCATTGCCAACACAACGATTCAAAGACATGTGTTTTTCATCAGCCTTTCTTGTTCGCAGAGGTGTTATTCATAATAAAGTCCTTTTCACTTTAAGAAAATAAGTTTGCATGTGCTGATTATCGTTAAGTGTTGATGAGTATACCTCCAACCCTGAGATTGCATTCCTGTCTATATAGCTCTGCTTCTTGGATATTTGGTCAGCATACAGATGTAGACAGACTGAACAGGTACAGTGAAAGAATACCATTCTGTTGTGCCCTTCCTGATTTTAAGACATGCAGTTCACAAATGAGCAAATCAATGGTGACAAGAATGAGGCTGGAGATAGAATGATTGAATTTTGTAAAATCAATGACTTATTCATTGCAAATACATTTTATAAGAGACACAAACGCA
>NW_006399783.1:17428868-17432311 GCF_000299155.1 Elephantulus edwardii
GTGTCAGAGGCAGTGCGGTTGGCGCAGGATAGAGCAGGGTTTAGGGCTGTTGTGCATAGGGTCGCTATGAGTCGGAAACGACTTGACGGCACATAACAACACAACAACAACAACAACCCAACTGAAAGACCAGCTTTGCATGTATAGGATGGCATGTTGTTATTAGATACTACAGAGTCAAGAACAGCTCAGAGTGACCTTAAGACCAATATTTCTGAACCATGTCCTGTCCTGTGCCACCATCATCATCTCTGACACACACAAACCTGTTACTTTAGACACTATATCAATCTATCTTATTGGGGATCTTCCTTTCTTTCTCTATCCCTCCACCTTTCCAGGAATGATCTCTATTTCTAGGAATGTCCCTTCCTGACTTCATGCCCAAAGTATGTGAGATGAAGCTTCCCCATCTTTGCCTCAAAAGAACACTCTGGCTGCACTTTATCCAAGACCTATCTGTTGGCTCTTTTGGCAGTCCATGGGACATTCAGTACTCTAATCCAACACCATTACCCTTTTTTTAGTCATTCTTGTTTATTGTCCACATCGCAGATGCATAACAAGTGATTGCAAAGATCATGGCTTGACTTAAGAGTACTTAGTCATCTTAAGCTGACTTGATTGTTCTTTGATACTTTGGAAACGGTTCCTGACTGCAGACTTTCTCAATAAAATACATCTTTTGGTTTCTTGACTGCTGGTACCAAGGGTTTTGATTGTGGATCCGGCTAAGATGGAATTGTTGTCAATTTCAATCTTTTCTCTATCTATCATAATGTTTCCTGTTGGTCCAGTGGTGAGGATGTTTGTTTTCCAGATATTGAGATATAATCAATATTGAAGACTAATCTTTGATCTTCTCCAGCAAGTCCTCCTCACTTTCCACAAGCAAGGTTGTGTCATCTATATAATGCAGGTTGTTGAGTCTTTCTCCAATCTTGATGTCACATTTTTTAATTTCCAGAGTCCAGATCCTTGAAGGATTTATTTGCTCAGCATATAGGATGAATACATATGGAGAAACGATACATCTTTGGTACAATTCTTTCTTGATTTTAAACTATACAGTGTTGTCTTGCTCTGTTCGGAAATAGCTTCTTGGTCTAGATAAAGATTTCACATAAGCATTAGTGGCAAGGTGGTCTTTGAATACAATCATACACAATTCATTTCAAATGGTGAACTGAAAAAGTGCACATTTTTGATATATTGGAAATGGATCTAGCTTGGTTAGTTTCTGAATTCCTCCATCCATCTTTCTGCAATATTAGGGTTCAGGAAGCAGCAACAACCACTCTGATCTTCTTTGGGACCCCAAGTCTAAGGCAGTCAGCCATACTGCCAGGTTATAGTTGGGGCCACAGGCTACCCTTGTGGAGTTGGCCCAGAGAGGTGACCCTAAGACTCTGTAGAGACAAAAATCTTATTGAAGTGCCATTTTACTTTTTTTATGTGAGAAATTATGGCATCAGGATTGGAGGAAGAATCATACAACCCTGCTTGCTGAAACTGAGGAGGACTCGAAGCACTTGCTGTGGAAGGTTATGGACCGTAGTCTTCAGTATCAAGTTCAATATCAAGAAAACAAAGATTCTCACCACTGGGCCAGTTGGCAGCATCATAATGGATGGTGAAGAGATTGCGATTGTTAACAGTTTTGGTTTGCTTGGCTCCACAGTCAACACTTTTGGCACCAGCAGCCAGGAAATTAAAAGACATATTGCAATGGGAAAGTCTGTAATTAGAGACCTCTCTAAAGTGCTGACGCGCAAAGATGTCAGTCTGAAGACTAAGGTGAGCCTAATACATGTCATGGTCTTTGCAATCACTTGTTATGCATCAGAGAGCTGGACAATGACTAGGGATGATAGAAGGAGAATTGATGCCTTTGAGCTGTGGTGATGGAAAAGAGTATTGAATATACCATGAACTGCCAGGAGAACAAACAAGTTCATCCTGGAGAAGGTGAAGTCAGGCTGCTCCCTGGAGGCAAGGATTCTGAAGCTTTGTCTGATGTACTTTGGAAGGTTTCAAGAAGGGAGCAGTCATTGGAGAGGGACATCATGCTTGGGAGGGTAGAGAGGGATAGCGCAAGAGAGGAAGACCCTCATTGAGATGGATTGATTCAGTGACTGGGATAATGGGGATAGGTGTGTCAAAGATGGTGAGATTGGCACAGGATAGGGCAGAGTTTAGAGCTGTTGTACATAGGGTCATTAAGAGTCACAGGCGACTCAATGGCACACAACAACAGCAACCCATCATGGAGGTCTCATTTAGAGACTTGGAAATATCCATCTCTCAAAAACAGCAGGTGAGTAACAGAAAGGGATGTGACACTGTTACAGTGACCTTGGGGACACAGAGTTTGGAAAACACCAAGATCTACTGATTGAAAATGACTGAAAGACAGAAGCATCTATAATTAACAATTGGTTCAAGGTAACGTGAGTAGAGAGTATAAGGCAAACTCCTGTTGCTGGAATTAAATTGAGTTAGAATATTAGCTTAGCCAGGGATAGATTTTGTGAGCAAGGGCCTTAACTTCTTAATAGTTTCATACCCTCATCTAGATCATAGACTTTTAGCCTCCAACATAGTTGCATATAATAAATTATTAATATCTAGAAATCTTTAGCACATTACCCAGAACTAAGTAAACACTGAGTAACCAATAGCTACTGTTGAAAGCCCTGGTGGCCTAGTCTTTACAGAGATTTGCTGTTAATCATCCCAAAGGCAGTCTTCTCTGGTGATTCAAATCCACCAGTGGCTTCTCAGGAGAAAGATGGGCTAGAGAATCATCGATTACTGGGTTTCCACTCAATGGCAATGAATTTAAGTTTTACATTCTTGCTGAGTTGTTTTGTTTTGGTGCCAAAATTGATTCTAAAAACTTGGAACTGGATAACTAATATTTATGAAAATTCTCTTGCACAAATATGGACCTGTAAGTGAAGTTGATAATAAAATAATAGGAAAATAATATCAGACAAAATATTTTGCCTTTTTGATTAACAGTCAGTTAGGGGATGGAAGCCTTTTCTTCAAAACCATTTAGCCCCAGAATGTGGTCTTTTTTTACTAATAGTCAGTTTGGGTTCATATCTGTTGCTTATATTGTTGATGTGGGTTGTAACATACTCAACAGCATCAAACAACAAGAACATAATATTTTTTTTTGCTAAAAAACTCTCAAAAAAGTCCTGCATTAATGTAAGAATAACATATTATAATATCTTGAGAGGAAAAGGGACTTTCTCTTAGATGAGCAGTTATATTAAATTATGTTAAAGTAATATTAAATCCCTACTCATAAAGTTGCTCATATCCGTAAATATCACTACTACCCACATAACCTGTATGCAGAACAGATCATCCGGGGGCTGGGCTCCATGAGGAGAAATGCAGCATTAGGATTGGTGGAAGTTCTATCAACA
>NW_006399783.1:17432896-17449929 GCF_000299155.1 Elephantulus edwardii
GGATTGATTTGGTGACTGGGGTAATCGAGATGAGTGTGTTGGAGACAGTGAGATTGGCACAGGACAGAGCAGAGTTTAGAGCTGTTGTACATAGGGTCGCTATGAGTCGCAAGTGACTCGATGGCACATAAAAACAACAAGCACAACAACTCACATAACGTCATTCAGTCAAAACCCACAGGGACATATTTTGTGTCCTTTCCAACATTCCATCCATATGGAATCTGTTGACTATCTCTCCAACATGACCCTGATGAGGTCAGTTCTCTTGATTCAAAGGAGAAAAGTTGCCACAAAGCCTTTAGATTACTTTCCTGATCAACATCAACCTTACCTGCTCCAATCACTGCTTTTCTATCTCCAGGTCAGTGCTGAGCAAGGTTCTCCTCCTAGGGTGTCAGATAGGATAAGAAGTGCAGGTCTTCTTTATTCACAGTACATGTACACACACCAGGGATTTCTGGTTTTCTCTTGAGAGTCCCTAAAGGTATGTCCTGAGACCCTGTTAGAGACATCTACGTGACTCTTCTCTTCTGAGTTTCAGTCCATCTTGTCTATGGAATGTTTATCAAGTCAAGGGTGTAAACTGCAATCTTCTCCAGAAGAATGGTTGTGAAATGAATATTTATATTAAATCACTCAGTACAATGGCTTTTGATTTACAAAGACAATTTTTTAAGCCAACTTTTAAGAAAAGTGCTCCCTTCTCAAAGTTACATCTCTTGGAATTATGTTACTGTGAACTATTTTTAAGTCAGCCCTTGACTCACAGTGATCCAGTGCACAATAGAACAAAACATTGCTGCGTCCTCTGCCATTCCCATGGTCAGTTATAGGTTGCATTACAGACTCTACAGGGGTTTTACTGGATGATTTTCAGAAGTAGACCACCAAGTCTTCCTTCTTAGTCTGTCTTAGTCTGCAAATGAACATCTTGCAAGGGTTTTAATCTCTGTTTCAACAGTCTGTTTTTCAGCCTTCTAACAATATATTTTCATTCTTACTGAGTTCATTTTGCAGCCTTTCAACAACATTATTTGCATTCTCCCTAAGTTCAGGGATCCTGCTTTCTGGATAGTAGCAAACAGGCAATGGATACAAGGCAGTAGAGAGGAATAGAAAGGGAAATAGCTCTGATTAATATCTCAGAACATTGCCTCACTGCAATCACTGGTTTCTCCAACTGGTTTTTCCACTGGTTTCTAAGTGTTTTAAGGAAAAGTATGTTCTTGGTCGCCTACTTGAACCTCTAGCATTAGCCTGAGTGATGAGAGTGTATGGAATAAATTTCTGTGTTTTCTCTTCAAATTCTCCTAGACCTGAAAGCTTTTAGTTACATTTTCATTTCTTTTTAAGGCATGAAGGAAAAAAATAGAGAAGCTATTTTTATCTTTCTTTGTTACAGATGCATGATGAAGGAATAGCATATCTACTTTTATTCAGTCATAGATGCACTGATTATTGATCATCTCCACCTGCATTCTGATGGAATCCACTCTGTAAGCAATGAACAGATGGACACTATTGCTGAGGAATCTGGAATTAGATGCATTAACTCAGTCAGTACAGACTCAGTCAGTACAGACTCAGTCAGTACAAGCTCAGGGACATTGTTGTTGTTAAGTACCATCAAGTTGCTTGGGACTCATAGTGACCCGAGGTACAATAGCTCTGAACCTTGCCCTATCTTAAGCTAACCTTATCATCTATGATACACCTGCCACTACTACCCCAGTCACTGAGTTATTCCATTTCATCCAGGGTCTTCCTCTCTTGTGCTGTACCTCCAGCCTCCCAAACATAATGTCCCTCTCCAAGGACTGGTCCCTCCTTGCAACATGTCCAAAGTACGTCAGATGAAGCTTCACAATCCTTGCCTCCAAGGAGCACCCTGGTTTTACCCTCCCCACAATGAACCTGTTTGTTCTCCTAGTGGTCCATGATATATTCAATACTCTTCTCCAGTATCACAATTCAAAGGCATCAATTCTCCTTCAGTCATCTCTAGTCATTGTCCAGCTCTCTGATGCATAGCATGTAATTGCAAAGACGATAACCTGGATCAGGCACACCTTAATTTCCAGACTGATGTCATTGCTCTTCAGTACTTTGTAAAGATCTCTGACAGCAGACTTTAAGGATGCAATGAATCTTTCAATTTCCTGGATGTTGATACAAGAGTGTAGATTGTGAAGCCAAGTAAACTAAAACTGTTAACAATCTCAATCTCTTCATTGTCTATCATGATGCTTCCAATTGGCCCAGAGGTGAGAATCTTTGTTTTCTTGTTGTTGAATGTCCATTCATATGTAAGGCTGCAGTCCTTGGCTCTCTGCAGCAAGTGTTTCAGGTCCTCCTTAGTTTCAGCAAGTAATGTTGTGTCATCTTCATAATGCCGGTTGTTGATGAGTCTTTCTCTATTCCTGATGCCTCATTCCTCCTCATAGATACCAGCCTTACTGGTGATCTGTTCTGTGTACAGATTGAAAAGGTATGAAAATAAGACACATCCCTGGCATACACCCTTCCTGATTTTGATCCATGCAGTGTTTCCTTGATCAAGAAGTTAGGGAGCTGAACAGATAATTTCAAAGGACAGTGAGGGAAGACAAAATGAGATATTATAATAAAATATGAAAAGAGCTAAAGTCAGAAAATAAAAAGGGCCTAACTCATTCAGCATTTCTTAAGATAAAGGAACTGAAGAACAATTTCAAGCCTTGAGTTGCAGTACTTAAGGATGCTATGAGTAGAATATTAAATAATCCAGGAAGCATTAGAAGAAGATGGAAGGAGTATTCAGAGTCACTGTACTAAAAGGAATTGGCTGACACAGAAGAATGTCATGAAACAACATATAAGAAAGAGCTTGTGGTGATGAAGAAGTTCAAGCTGCTCTGAAAGAATTGGCAAAAAACTAGTCCCCAGGAATAGACAGCATACCAATTGACATATTTCAACAAACAGACACTGCCCTAGATGTGCTCACTAAGTTGTGCAAGAAATCTGGACAACAAACTGATTGGAAGAGATCCATATTTATTCCCATTCCAAAGAAAGCTGACACGGCAGAGTGTGGAAATTATTGAACAGTATCATTAATATCACATGCAAGTAGGAATCTGCTGAAAATTATCCAAAAATTACTGAAATAGCACATCTATAGAGAACTGCCAGAAGTATAGGATGGGTTTTAGAAGAGGCTGTGGTATTAAGGAAATTATAGCTAATGATGGGTGGATCTTGCCTGAAAGCAGAGAGTACCAGAGGAATGTCTAGATGTGTTTCATTAATCATGCAAAGTCATTTGACTGTGTGGATCACAATAAATTGTGCCTAACTCTGAAGAGAATGGGAATCCCAGAACTTATATTTGGGGGAACCTATATTTGGACCTTTATTTAGAACAAAGCAAAGGGATGTGGAGTTGTCTCATATTCTGGAAGCCTGGTCCCCAGATATTCAGAACAGGTGTATAACAGCCCATGCAAGCGAGAACATTTATGAAGATTGCAGTTCAAGTGGACTTAATCAGCTACTTCAGAAAGGAAAAATATTAACCTGTGGCCACACTATGGCACTCAGTAAAGACAGTGCTCTGGGCTGAAACAGCTGAGAGCCAGCTCTGGACAGGACACTGAGTGGTCTCAGAGAAGAAAGCACATATTTCCCACAACTGCAGCAGGGCCATGGACCAAACTTGGGCAATTCAGGCTATGATTCTCCTTCTCCACCTAATGTGCAGGCAGATGACATTCCCTCTGTGAGCCTCAATCTAGTTTCAAGCAAAATCATAGTTAATAACCCACTGAAGAGCTGTGGTGAAGGCAAGAGGAAATAGGCTGTGGGGAGCCTGGCGCAGTACCTGACAGAGGTCTACTCCCTTCCCACATTCAGAAATCCAGTTCTCTGGGATAGAGTAGTGTGGAATTATGGCTTGCAGTCTGGTCCCTGTGTTAGCAAAACGTGTGAATCCTGTTAACTTTCCATTTACAGCTCTATTGACAGCTTTGGGACATACAATTTCAACTTGCCTTCTAACTCTGCATTGTCGTGGGACATTCAATTCTGTCATTTCCTTTGTTAGACTGGCTGCTATGAGGACAGGGTTTGGGTCTGTTATGACCACCACTAGGTCTTCCATCCCTAGCATAAAGTAAGTGCTTGATATATTTGTGACAAATATCCTGAGAAAGGCAGCCAGTCACAAATACTATTGTTGGCTGTTGCTGGACAATTTACTGCATCTTTTTGCTACGTGACTTCACCTAATACTTATTTTGAATAAAGGAAATAGGTAGATAAACTGGGATCAAATTAGGCAGCCTAGTCTGTGGTACAAAGAGATTGCCAAATACAATCAGAAGTGAAAAATCTAGAGAGGATAAAATTAATGAATGGGAACTGCTGAAGATTAAATACCTGTGCACTTCAAAAACATTTTCCAACAGAGTGAAAAGAAAACCTACTGACTGGAAAAAAAAAACATTTGGTGATATCATTCCAGAAAAGGGTCTCATATCAACAGCTTACAGAATCCTACAGGGCCTCCACAAGACTGATCACACAATCACAAAATGGGCAAAAGACATGGAAAGACTTTTCACAGAGGAAGATATTCAGATGGCCAACAGACACATGAAGAAATGCTCCAAATCACTGGCAATAAGAGAGATGCAAGTCAAAACCACAATGAGATACCATCTCACTGCAGTAGCAATGAGTGGCACAGTTTAACAGAACAGCAAGTAATAAATGTCAGAGAGGATGTGGAGAGATAGGAACTCTTACACATTGTTGGTGGATTGTAAATGGTACAACTACTCTGGAAGGCAGTCTGGTGTTTCCTAAAAAAAGTTGAACATAGACATTCCCCAGGGCCCAACTATCCCACTGCTTAGAATATACCCCAAGGAAATTACAATTGAGGCACAAATGGAGATTTGTAAACCAAGAACATGGAAACAACCCAATTGTCCAACCACAATCTAATTGATTGAGAAGTTATGGTACATTTATACAATGGAATACTACACAGCATGTAGGAGCTATGATTTTGAAGATTACTACCTAACGTGGGAGGGACAGGAAAGCATTATGCTAAGTGAACTAAGTCCTATCAAGACAAATATTATATAAGACCATTATGGTAGAAATAGATAACTAGTAAAATGAATAAGAGGATCTAAGGGGGAAGGGTGGGAATAGAGATGTGAGGATGAGCAGGGGTGAGTGGGCTGGTTAATCATAACGTCGCATAGATTGATGAGTTGAGGGATGAATGGGTAAAGGAAATGGGAAGGATCCAGTGTGGAAAGCAATGTATAAGAACTTTGTAAGTAAACCAATATAAAAATTAAAATTTTATATAAAAAAATGAAATAGACCTTACAGTGTAGTCATTTGAAGCACAAATTCTAGAGTCAGATAAATAAGGTTCAAAATTTTAGTTCAGCTTGCGCTTATATCTATGCTTATTCATCATCATCATCATCTCATTGCCTGTAGGGTCAGGAGTGACACATAGCTAGCCCTCCAGCAGGTTTTCAGAGTCTGTATATTGATGGGGGGAGATTGTCCATCTTTCTCCCTTTGAGATGCTGATAATTCTAATCAGCAGAGAGGGCCCAGCTTTGGGTTAGCAACACAGCTCCCCATGGACTACATCACCAGAGCTCCCTCCAGGCTTACTAGTTTATGATTGTGGGCCAATTACTGCTCCTTTCCAAGTCTCAGCTTTGCACTTGTAAAATTAGAGTCACATTAGAATCTATGGTGGCAAAGAGTTCGTGACAAGGATTATTAAAGCATAGCTTTAGCAGAGTCAGTTCAATGGCTGGCACACAGGCAGTGACTCATATTATCTGTACCTGTACCTCATTGAAAAGCCTAGTTCCCAAAGAGGTGAAGACACCTGCCTTAAAAATCACACAAACTGAAATTAAAAGCCAAGATGTTTTATTCCAAATTAGTTCTCCATCCATTCTATGATTATGTTGTTTTTGTTGTTATGTGCTGTCTAGTTGACTCTATATAGCTCTGAGCTAATTTAATTGTCTCCAGCACACTTATTCACCTTACACCACTTACTGAGTCAATCCATCTCACCTGCAGTCTTCCTCTTTTGCGATGATCCTCTGCCCTTTCAAATATGATGTCATTCTCCAAGGACTGATACCTCTTGGCTACGTGCCCAAAGTATGTGAGACAGAGCTTCAAAATCCTAGCCTCCAAGGAGCAGCTTTATTTCAATCTTTCTAGGAAACACCTGTTTGTTCTCTTGATGGTTCATAGTATGTTCAATATTCTTTTCCAACACCAAAACTCAAAGGCATTGATTTTTCTTCTATCATCCCAAGTCATTGTTCAGCTCTCTGATGCATAACAAGTAATTGTGAAGATCATGGCTTAGATCAGGCATATCTTAGTATCTAGACTGATAGCCTTGCTCTTCAGTACTCTGGATAGGTCCCTGACAGCAGTTTTTCCCAATGCAATTCACATTCATCTTTTGATTTTTCTGATTGCCGGTGCCAAGAGTATTCATTATAGCACCTTTTATTTATTGAATCTCCCTCCAACTTCTCAGTGTGAAATATTTCTCTTTTCCAGAAGCTCTGTCACTTGTAATTGAAAAGCCAGTCAAGTTACCCACAATAAATGATCTCAGCAGAGATTTCAGACTGAGATACATGGTCCAGGAAGAGTCTCCTGGCTAGCTACATTTTGAAAAATATCCAAAGAAAACTCTGAATCTCAACATGACAGATTCAGTACAGTGAAGGAACAGGAGTCTTCTAGGTTTAAAGGTGCTCAAAGCCATAGTGGCTGCAAGATGGACTCAAGGCCACTAACAGGAGGCTGAATTTCATTCATGGAATCCATGTGAGCAGTTAACAAGCACAAAAAATCGCTGGTGCCTCCCCTTATGTTAGACACTGTGTTATGCATTTTTCATGCATTAACTCTTATGAAACTCAAGACAGTTCTGAGAGGATACTTTCGTTATCACCACTTCATAGATGAGAAATTAAAGGGATGGGACCAAGGTCACAGAACACTTGTGTGCCAGTGCTGGGATGAACACTCAGGTAGCTGGCACCAGAGTTCAAGCTCTGAACTCTGTGATAGTATCTTACCTTGAATGGTATGCTGGAGCCAACGGACCCACAGGAGCCAATTTTAAGGACTCAGAAATCTTGCTACCTCTCTGTTAAATCATTGATAGCTTCAAACTTGTCATGGTGGACTAGTTACACCACTGAAATGGGCAAACATTATGAATCAAAGATTTTGTTTGGTTTTGTTTTCACCCTAGGACAAGTTACTGCTGTTGCTGTTGTTATGCACCATCGAGTCAGTTTCTACCTCTTGTGGGTTTTCAGAGGTATTTTATCTCATCGGAGGAGACTTCATTTTTCTCCCTTGAAGCACCTGGTGGCTTTAAATTGTGTCCCTTTGAGTTGGAAGTGGAACTTCTTATCACTAAGTCACAGAACTCCCCAAGCAAGTTTAAGGTCCCTATAAAATAGTTTGTTTTGGGCTACTAATAAAATGTTTAATAGTTCAAGTCCACCTAGTGAGACCTTGGAAGAAAAGTATTGGCAATCTGTTTCTGCTAAGTTCACTAGCTCACTCATTCACTCACTCACTCACTCATTGCTGGCAATTCGGAAATAACCCAGAGCTGTTCCTGTACTGGGTTTCTGAGACTGTAAATTGTAGGGGAGATTTGCCATTGTTCTCCTTTGGAGCCACCAGTGGATTCAAATGGCCAGAGATGCTCCACCTTTGAGTTGGGCAGCTCTGAAGTTTAGAGCCATTAAGACCTCTTGGAACACAGTTCTTTCTTTAACCCATGTGATTGCCATGAGTCAAAAGCTGCTCAATGGCTATGGGTTTGGTTTAAAGGATAACAGCTGGAGTACCAGTCCCATCTTCTTAAATTCTGCTGGCACATTGAGACAAAATAGCTCCCTATTCCTTCTCAACTCCAAGTTGCTATTAGTTGAGAAAACTACAGAGGGAAGGGAGGATAAAACACAGATGGTGAAGAGAGTTTTTCTCAAGTTGACACAGTGGTCATCTCTTATCAGGGCTGAAAGTGTGTGGCCTGACAGAAGTTATCTGATATTTAATTGGTCCCCTGCCTATTGAAGGCCACTGTGTTCTCGGCAGGGGGAGGGGTGGCATTTCTGACTGTACTAATTAGAAGCAGCATGTCCATCTTTGGCAGATGTCTTCTTCTTTTCAGCCTGAGAAGGTGTGAACTAGTTGTTAGAGCACATAGTTAGCACAGATTATTCTGGCACTCAAAGGAGAAGCTGGCGTACACATCCAGTGTTTATTCATACACTAGCAAGCTTCCACTCAGTGCTCCCACTTGCCAGGAGTTGAGCTAGACAGAGGAGATGCAGAGATGAGTCATATCAGGCCCTGTCCTCCAGGGGTTTCACAATCTTACAAAACAGTCAGACAGGCAAGAAACAATCTTGGAATTCTATTAAAGGCATTAGCCTCTTGATGCACAATGGTCACAGCAGAGAGGAGGGAGGACTTGAATCTAGATGAATGGCAGAAGCAAAAATAGCATCATTCCCATAGGAATACTTGGCTATTCAGGAGTTGATAGAGGGTTTCCAACAAGGCAGTGAGTAGCACAATTGGTCCATATACTTAATTACTATTTTGGACAAGTTGCTGGGAGAGGCTATTCCATGGGGGGGGCATCATGCTTGAAGTGGAGAGACAGCAAAGGAGAGGAGGACACTCATCCACGAGGACTAACATAGTGACTGCAGCAATGGGCTTGAGTGTGTCAGAGATTGTGAGGATGGGACAGGGTACAAATCTGTTGTTCCCAGCGTCACTAGCCTATGGTCACAAGGGTACTTGACAGCACCTAACAACAACAACTACTACTAAGAAAGGAAACTCTGGTGGCCTGTGAGGAAGGAGTTGTACTATCAACTCAGAAGCAAGTGGTTCACATCCACCAGCAACTCGTCAGAATAAATATGGACAGTCTCTTCCCATTTCATTTAAAGCCTCTCTCTGAAAACCCACTGGAGAGTCAATTCTAGTCCATCCAGAGTCACCTTGGGAGAAAGGTTTAATGATCTATTTTCCCAAAACTCAATCTTTGAAAACCCTGTGGACCACAGTTCTACATAGATAGACTCACCATAAATCAGAATTGACTTGGCAGTAACTAATATAATTCCTAAAGATGAAAGATAAAGGGCAATCTAGACAGAATGAAAAGGCTGCTGGAGTGAGGAGAGCGAGTTCAGGATCAGGGTGTGTTTTTCTCCTGTCGGAGGCTTTACATATAAGGTTGATGGCATATGTTGGCTTGGGGAGTGGAGAAGAATGATTAGATAGCCAAAAGCCATGTTACAAAAGTCCACACAATACATATGAGTTTAATTAGTGGTTATGGTAATTAGCATATAGATAGAACATGGTTGTTAAGTTACAGAGGTGAGAATAAAGCCCAGTTTTGTCACGAAATGTGAGGATTAAGGCAAGCAAGCGAGTTAACCTTTCTGATTCTCAGATTCTTCTTTTTCAAAATAAAATGAAAATAGCATCTGAATTTGCCTTACAGTTTGGGGACAATTTTACTATGTCTTACAGATAACAAGTATTAAGTAAAGGGGAATTGTTACTTCTGGCTAATTTCTTTTTTACTTTAGAAACTTTTTTACTATAAATATGTGCTTAAGGAAGTAAAAATAAAGGGAGCTCTGCTGGCCTAGCCTTTAGACGCTGTGCTGCAATCCCAAAGGCACGATTTAAATCCATCAGCTGCTCTGAGGGAGAAGGATGGGCAACTTCCTCCTACATAATTTACTGTCCCTGAGAGCTGCCTGGAGGGTTAGCACACAACAAGGAAGTAAGAGAATCAGTCAGTGTTCACAGAAGCAATAGTCAGAACTTTTATGTTAGATTTCATATCTAAATATAACATAAAATGTTAGATTTAATATCTAAAATGTTACCAAGCTTTTCAAAAACGTCACTTTAAAGACTAAGTTTGCCTAATTCAAGCTTTGTTATTTTCACACCTCATGTGTAATTGTAAATTCAATAATGAATAAGGAAAACCTCAGGACTTGATAGTATACCAATTTATTTCAACAAATAGACACTGCCCTGGATGCACTCACCAAGTTGTGCCAAGAAATCTGGATGATAACCATCTGGCCAACTGACTGGAAGACATCTATATTTCTTTGTATTTCAAAGAAAGGTGACCTGACAGAGTGTGGAAATTATTGAGCAATATCATTAATATCACATGCAAGCAAGATTCTGTTGAATATTATCCAAAAATGACTGGAACAGCACATCAACAGAGAACTGCCAGATGTGCAGTCTGGGTTTAGAAGAGGCCATGCTATTAGGGATGTTATAGCTAATGTTAGGTGGATCTAGGCTAAAACCAGAGAGTACCAAAGGAATGTCTATCTGTGCTTCATTGGTCATGTGGATCACAACAAACTATGCTAACTCTGAGAAGAATGGGAATCCCAGAACACTTGATAGTGCTTATGCAAAACCTATACTTGGTCCAGGAGGCAGTCATAAGAACAGAACAAGGAAACACTGCATGGTTCAAAATTGGGAAGGGTGTGTGTGAGGGATATCTCCTATCTCCATACTGTTAGGTTAGGTTAGGTTAGGTTAGTGGACTTAAAGAAGAAATCAGAGAGAACGAGAGAAAGCTTACTGCAGCTTTATTAAAGGGGGGTGGGGGTGGAAGGGGAGCTCCTGGGTGAGTTCCTCATCCTGGAGAGGCAGAATGGGAAGTCACACTGTGAACTTACTGGGGAGGATTTTTGTAAACAGAGTCTTTAGGGAGGGACATTCCATTCTGATTTATGAGCCACCTGCTAGTTTAGCCAGGCAGGCAAGGCCTTTTGCCTTCTTATCTGAAGCAGGCAAGGCCATCAACATTTGAGTTCGGAATTCTTCATTCTTCTCTTTGGCCCTCTTTGCACAGACTAACACATACCTTTTCAATCGACATGAAGCACAGATAATCTGGGAGGCTGGACTTTACAAGGAGGAATGTGGTATCAGGATTAGAGGAAGACTCATCAACAATCTGTGTTATGCGGATGACACAACCTTGCTTGCTGAAACTGAGGAGGACCTGAAGTGCTTGCTGCAGAAGGTCAAGGACCGTAAATAAGGACTGAAGCTCAACATCAAGAAAACAAAGATTCATTCTCACCACTGGGCCAATTGCCAGCATCATGATAGACAGTGAAGAGACTGAGATTGTTAAAAGCTTTAGTTTGCTTGGATCCACAGTCAACACTCTTTTTTTTTTTCCTCTCTCACAGTCAACACTCTTGGCGCCTGTAGCCAGGAAATTAAAAGACAAACTACATTGGGAAAATCTGTTCTCAGGAACCTTTCCAGAGTACTGAAGAGCAATGTCCATCTAGAGGCTAAAGTGCACCTGATACAGGTCTTGGTCTTCACAATTATTTATGCATCAGAAAGCTGGACAATGACCAGGGATAATAGAAGAATTGATGCCTTTGAGCTGTGGCACTGGAGATGGGTATTGAATATATCATGGAGCACTAGGAGAACAAGGTTCGTCTTAGAGAAGGTAAAATCAGGCTGCTCCATGGAGGCAAGGATTCTGAAGCTTTGCCTGACATACTTTTGGCATGTTGTGAGGAGGAACTTGCTCTTAGATAAGGACATCATGCTTGGGAGGGTGAAGGGACAACACAAGAGAAGAAGACCCAAGGGATGTGATGGTGATGGTAGACGTAGAGGGATGTGGATGTGCAGGGGGAGGAGAGATTAATCATGCAATTTTACAGTTTGGTGGGTGGGGTTGTTAGGGAAATTGGAAGAATCTGTTCTGGAAAACAATGTATTCAAATTTTGTAAATAAACTAGTTGTTGTTAGGTGCCGTCAAGTCTTAGACGACTCATAACGACCCTATGAACGAAAGCTCTGAGCACTGTTCATAGAGTTTCCGAAGGCAAGCCATTTCGGAAGTGGATGCCACTCCTGCTTCCAGCCTTGTTTTAATTGGGAAGCTCCAGCAAGCACTGTCCACCATGGGTAACCATTATCACATTTGGCACATCAGGGTCACAGTGTTCAGCGTCACAGCAACCGCGTTACCTCTGTATAGCAAATGGACAGATCAGTGCTATGCCACTTAGGAGAATGTTTGACAGAAAAACAATTTGAATTGGGCCTTAGTGCTGCAGATTAAAATCACCCACCTTGGGCTTGGTAGTATAACTTTCTGTCCACTAGACCAACGCAGCTCTCTCTATGTCGTTGTAGTTGTTATTGTTGTTCGATACCATCGAGTTTTAGACGACTCATAGCAATCCTATGAACAAAAGGCCTGAGCACTGTTCATAGAGTTTCTGGAGGAAAGCCATTTCAGAAGTGGATGCCACTCCTGCTATAAGAAAGATACAAATGAAAACCACAATGAAAAAAAACAAACCAACAACAGAAAACTAACTCACCAACACCTAACAACAACAACAACAACAAAGGAAGGAAAAATGCATTAAGAAACAGATATTGATGGAGAATAATAAATTAAAAAAAATTTATCTTCTGACTTTCTAAGTAAAACATTTTAAGAGGAAAGTTTGATAATGCAATACATTCATTTTAAAACAAATCCTCAATGGATAAAAAAGGGATTAAGGTTGTACTGAGGACTCTTATCCTGCTATGTTTGGGTGAAATTGATCAGATGAGGTAATGGAAGTTGATTTCCAATCTTCTGGTTGTTTGGATGATGAACTGCTTGTCAATCAGGCTGTGATTTTTCTGAGCAACCAAGATGTTGACTTCACTTCTAGAGATAAAGAAACATAGTCAGAGGATTAAAAGGGCTGATAAGAAAGACTGAGAGAATGAACTAAAGGGTCAAATGGCTCTGAGTCTACCTATACTGAAGGCAAAGTACAGTAATTAATTTGAATCCTTCGTGTAATACTCAACTCACTGAATCCAAATAGTAGTGGTTACAAATGAACCCAGTGTATGCTATTATTGTAGCATATTTATACATGGAGGAATTAAGGGGGGGGGGCTCAGAAAAGAGGAAGCATAAACTGGTGTGTGCAATCTTCTGTATTGGTTGAAAGATATTTGTATCTGTGCAGGAGATGTCTTTGGTGGATTTGTTAGCATACTCTTCACTGAGATGAAGGGAAAGCAAAACAGAACAGAATTATTGTGGTGCTAAAGGGATTTATTATTCAAAATGGCTTTCCCTTACATTGAGCTTGACTTTGCCATGTGGCTGGGTGGGAACATACCCATTAACCTAGCCACAGGGGATTGGCCAGACTTGCCATTAAATTGAGCAGAGTCAGCCACAGATTTGGAGAATTTCACCATTGAAAAAGAAGAAGCCCTTTGGGGCCTGAAATTCTTGCACCAGCCAAACCAGGGCCTATGGGAACAGCAACCATAGCAGCCACAGAAGAGACTTGAGATGAGACGGAGTTGACTTTGAGGCTGCTATGCTACAGAATCAAAATTAAGAGCCTTTTCCCCAAGACTGTTGGAGGAATGGGCTGAGGTAAGGAGGAGCGACTGTTGGAAGAACTAAGTGCCTAAGTCCACAAGACTCGAGGTTGAGGTACCTGTGAGTACATGTTGGAAGCTGTTTTGACTGAGTGATTGTATAGCCTTTTATCCGCCCTGTGGTCTGTGACCTATTGAAACAGATTTTGGACTCAGTAAAGCAGTAAGATTTGTTATTAGGATGAATAGAAAGAGGTGTGAGAATAGGGGGAACTTGTCAGAACTCATGAGAATTGATTTTTTTTGTTGTTGATATTATTGACAAGTAAGTTCCACTTTGTGGAGTTGGTCAACGTTAAGATATGACTATCCACATGTAATTTTTTGCTCTTTTTAAATTTATACAGATGACTAAAAAGGAAGACTATATTTTTTTAAAAAAATCTTTTCATAAATTCATCATTGTTCCTAAGTGTTATAGAACTAATGGATTAGCTCTTATATAGTAGCTTTGTTTCTGGTTCTGTTCCCCAAATGGCAAATACAATTGCTTGACTAGCTGGCTGAGCCTTAAAAGAAATCGAGAAACCAATAAGCAGGTTTGGGGAACTGGTTACCTGAAGAGCACATGACTGTGTCCCATATGTGCTTCAGGAGTGTAGGTGAAGAGAATGTTTCAGAGTGATGGATCCCAGCTTTCTGCTGCTGGGCAAGTAACTTCCTTTCTTATTCCTCAGTTGACTAATCTTTGAAGGGATAGAAAAATCTATTAATATCTTTTAAGGATATTGGATTTAAGCAAGATGGTATCTGTAAATAGCATCTATTTTAGGTACTGTAGAATCAAATATGACTCATAGTGACCCTCTGGACAACAGATCTTAACCCTGTCCTATCCTGTGCCAATCTCAGACACACTCTAGCCCATTGCTGCAATCACTGTATCAATCCACCTGGTTTAGGGTCTTCCTCTCTTTTGCTCTCCTTCCACCTTTCCAGACATGATCCCTTTCTCCAATGAATAGCCTCTCCTAACAACAAGCCCAGAATATGCAAGATGAAGCTTCACCAACCTTGTCTCCAAGAATCACTATGACTTCACCTTCTCCAACACAGTATCTGTTGCTATTGTGTACCATGGAGTCAGAACTCATCCATAGCTGACCCTCCAGTAGGTGTAATACAGAAAGATTTCTCCCTCAGAGTAACTGGAAGATTTGAACCACAAACCTTCATTATTGCAGCACAGCTCCTTACCACTAGGCCCAAGAGCTAGTATATTGTTACTGCTATTGTTAACTGGCAAGTCAGAACTGATCCATAGCTGACCTTCCAACAAGGTTGCAGAGACAATTTAATCATATGGGAGGATATTGCCCAGCAGCTGGTTCATATGAACTACATGCCTTTAGGATTGCAGCACAGTTTCTTAGTAAAATGTAACCTGTTACTATTGTCATTATGGAAAACAATGAATGATATTATATACATATATATCTATATATAGATATGGAGGGGAAGAGAAAAGGAAAGTTCTGGTTACTTAGTCTGCAGGATGTTGCACTGCTTACTCAAAGACCAAGTCTCCATGGTGGTTAGAATCTACCTGAGGATCTATGGGAGAAAGATCAATCACTTCCTTTCTTGTGATTTACAGCCTTGGAAACCCAATGGAGAGTCAGCTTTGACTCAGTTACAACTTGACGGTAATGAGAGAGGGAGACAGGTTTTTAAAAATGTTTCATTCTAGTAGAAATCATGAGTATATTTAACCGTATTTTTATGTAGAATACTTATTTTTTGAACATATATTTATCTCTCTGTGTTATGCAGATAACACAACTTTGCTTGCTGAAATTGAGGAGGACCTGAAGTGCTTGCTTCAGAAGGTCAAGGACTGCAGCTTTCAATATGGATTGAAGTTCAAAATCAAGAAAAAGATTTTCACCACTAGGTCCATTGGCAGCATCATGATAGACAGTGAAGAGACTGAGATAGTTAACAGTTTTAGTTTGCTTGGATCCACAATCAATGTTCTTGGTACCAGCAGCCAAGAAATTAAAAGAATAATTGCATTGGGAAAGTCTGCTGTCAGAGACCTCTCCAGAGTACTGAAGAGTAATGATGTCAGTCTGGAGACTAAGGTGCACCTAATTCAGGCCATAGTCTTTGCAATTACTTGTTATGCATCAGAAAGCTGGACAATGACTAGGAATGATAGAAGGTTGCAATTACTTGATATGCATCAGAAAGCTGAACAATGACTAGGGTGATAGGAGAATTGATGCATTTGAGCTATGGTTCTGAAAAAGTGGTGCATGGTGTATAGAATATATCATGGACCACTAGGAAAGCAAACAGGTTTGTCCTAGAGAGGGTGAAACCAGGCTGCTCCATAAAAGCAAGGATTCTGAAGCTTTCTCTGACATACTTTGGACATGGTGCAATGAAGGATCAGTCCTTGGAGAGGGACATCATGCTTGGGATGGTGGAGGGACAGCGCAGGAGAAGAAAACCCTCGATGAGATGGATTGATTCAGTGACTGGGGTCATGGGGGTAGGTGGGTAAGAGACAATAATACTGACACAGGATAGAGCAGAGTTTAGGGCTGTTTCACATAAGATCACAATGAGTCGTAAGCAACTCGAGGACATATAACAATACTAAAATTTATCAGTTTATGTGTAGTAATTTAAAACAACAACAGTAACATTTTATCATGATTCAAGTAAATATTTACAAAGCAACTTGACCCAATGACTCAACGTTTAGCCAAACAAAATACAGGACTATAATCAGACTCATAATACAGAGAGACACTAAGTCCTTAGAATGAAACTATTTTTTTAAATTTTTTTTTATTAATGTCAATGAACATCTAAAGAGATTTTGGACTTCCAGTCATTCATTGTTGCAATTTTCTCCCCGCCCACCCCGCCCCAACCCTCAGTTAGCTCCTCTCCTTGAGAAACAAAAGAAAAACTCCTTCATTGGTACACAATCCCCCACACACCCCCACCCCCAGCCCCACCCCGAGTATACTCCACTCTGCAACCCTCATTCTGGACTCTTATGATAATCATAATGTCCTAAAATATATTACTTTTAAACTATTTTCTCCCTCATCAAATTCAATGCAGTAAACATAATTTGTCCAGTTTTTCTCAGTCTTACCACCACCCTGATGTCAGCTTCATTCTACAACAGTGGCACCATATAGTTTGTGACTGAGATATTTCACTCAGCTTGATGTCCTCCAGGGTCACCCATTTTGAATAATACTGCATGAGTTCCTTGTTTTTCAATGCAGCTTAATATTCCATTGTGTGAATATACCACAGCTTCTCTATCCATTCGTTTGTTGATGGGCACTTAGATTGTTTCCAACTCCTTGCTATTGTGAACAAAGCTGCGATAAACATGCGTGTGCATATATATGCTTGGATGTCAATTATGGTCTCTTTGGGGCTAGGTCAAATGATATCTCTATTTGCA
>NW_006399783.1:17450774-17462273 GCF_000299155.1 Elephantulus edwardii
TCAATTCTATTCCATTGATCTATGTGTCTGTCATCGTACCAGTACCATGCTGTCTTAACTACCACGGCAGTGTAGTAGGATTTGAAATCAGGTAGTGAGATGCCTCCTACCTTTTTTTCTATTTTTAAAGAGTGCTTTGCTTATTCAGGGCTCCTTTCCATTCCAAATGAAGCTGGAAATTGCCTTTTCCATCTTGTTGAAGAATGAGATTGGTATTTATATTGGGATTGTATTGAAATGTAAATTGCCTTTGGTAGTATTTCCATTTTCACAATATTGAGTCTTCCTGTCCATGAGCAAGGGATATTCTTCCACTTCTCCAGGTCTCTTTTTGTTTCTTGTAGTAATGTTCTGTAATTTTCTTTGAATAGATCCCTGTGCTTCTAGTTATATTTACTCCCAAATATTTTATCTTTTGACTAACTATTGTGAAGGGTATTGTTTTTCTTAGCTCCAGTTCTGTATTCTCTTTGTCACTGTAGAGAAATCCAACTGATTTTTGTATGTTGATCTTGTCTCCTGCTACTGAATTGGTGGTCAGCTATGTCCAACAGTCTTCTTGTGCTGAGTCTTTAGGGTTTTCTAAGTATACTATCATGTCATCTGCACACAGGGATAATTTTACCTCCTCTTTGCCAATTTGTATACCTCTTATGTCTTTCTCTTGTCTTATTACTATCACTAAGATTTCCAATACAATATTGAATTAGAGATGAGATAATGGGCATCCTTGCCTCATTCTTGTTCTTAAAGGGAATGCCTTTAAACTCTCTCCATTGAGAACAATGATGGCTCTCAGGTTTTCATAAATACTTTCTACTATATTGAAGAAATTCCCCTCTAGTTCTATTTTGTTGAGTGTTTTAATCAGGAAAAGGTGTTGGATTTCTTCAAAGGCCTTTTCTGCATCAGTTCACAGGATCATGTGGTTCTTGTTCTTTGCTTTGTTAATATGATGAATTACATTAATTGTTTTTCTTACATTGAGCCATCCTTGCATACCTGTTATGAATCCCACTTGGTCATGATGGATTATTTCTTTGATGTATTGTTGGATTCTATTGGCCAATATATTATTCAGGATTTTTGCATCTATGTTCATAAGAGATATTGGCCTATAGTTTTCTATTTTGGTGGTGTCCTTTCGTGGTTTTGGAATCCAAGATATGTTTGCTTCATAGAATGAGTCTGGGAGAATTCCATCTTTTACTACTTTCTGAAATAGTTTAGGTAGAATTAGTGACAGTTTTTCTCTGAATGTTTGATAAAATTCACTTGTAAATCCATCTGGTCCAGGGCTTTTTTTTGGTTGAAAGTTGTTGTATTACCTTTTCAATTTCTTCTTTTGTCATGGGTCTGTGCAGATGCTCAATTTCGGTTTGTGTCAGTTTAGATAGGTTGTGTGTTTCTAAGTATTTGTCCATTTCCTAGGTTTTCATATTTGTTTGAGTATAGTTTTTCATAATATTCTAACGT
The DNA here is from genome assembly GCF_000299155.1 of Elephantulus edwardii. Taxonomy (NCBI): domain Eukaryota; kingdom Metazoa; phylum Chordata; class Mammalia; order Macroscelidea; family Macroscelididae; genus Elephantulus; species Elephantulus edwardii. The sequence continues at coordinate 17,452,251 of NW_006399783.1, forward strand.
TATCTTTTTTATTTTAGTTAGTTCTGTTGTGATGTTGCTTGATTCATCTCTTATTTGGATTATTCATGTCTTCTTTTCTTTTGTGAGTTTTGCTAATGGTTTGTCAATTTTATTGACCTTTACAAAGAACCAACTCCTAGTTTTGTTGATAGTTTCAATTGTTTCTTGGTTTTCCAATTCATTTATCTCTGCTCTAATTTTTATAATTTCAGATTTTTTAGAGGGTATTTGGGTTTTATGCTGTTCTTTTTCAATTTGCTGGAGATGTTGGGTTAGAGAGTCAATGGTCAATTTTTCCTGCCTTTTGATATATTTGCTATTGCTATAAATTGACCTCTGATTACTGTTTTTGGCAGTTTCCCAGAGGTTTTGGTAGGCAGTGTCTTTATTGTCATTTGTTTCCAGAAACTTTTTAATTTCATTTTTTTATTTTCTCTTGTACCCAGTCGTGTTCAAGCAAGTTGTTGTTCAGCTTCCAAATGTATGATTTTTTTCTCCTTTATTCTCTTGCTATTAATTTCTAATTTTGTGGCATTGTGATCGGAGATGATACTTTGTATAATTTCTATGTTTTTTAATTTATTGATGCTTGCCTTGTGACCTAGAATGTGATCTATTCTAGAGAACATTCCATGCACACTGGAAAAGAAGATATATTGTCCTTTTTGGGGGGTGCATTAGCCTATAAATATCTATGAGATTGATTTGGTTAATTGTGTGGTTTAATTCTTGAGTATCTTTTTTTAGTTTCTTTTTGGTAGTTCTATCTTTTCTTGAAAGAGGTGTATTGAAATCTGCAAGTACTATAGTAGTGCTGTCTATCTCCTTTTTCAATTCTGTTAATGTGTGTTTTATATATTTTGCAGGTCTTTCATTTGGTGTATAAATATTCAATATTGTTATATCATTTTGTTCTATTGACCCTTTGAGCATTATGCAGTGACCTTCTTTGTCCTTTATGATGGTTTTTGCATTGAAATTTATTTTATCAGAGATTAGTATCACTAGTCCTTCTTTTTTTTTTTTTGGTTGCCATTTGCTTGGTATATTTTTCCCCATCCTTTTATTTTTTAGTCTTTCTTTATCTTCCTTTTTCAGATATGTCTCTTGTAGACAACATATTGATGGATTTTGGTTTTTTATCCAATCTGCTACTCTTTTTCTCTCCAGTGGTGCATTTAAACCACTCACATTCAGTGTAATTATTGAGAGGTAGGGTTTTATTGCTATCATTTTGTTCAACTCTTTTTGGTGTTATTGGTAGTTACTTTGGTCCATCCTGTTTTCTGTGGCATGTCTGTATGAAGGATGTCTCTAAGTGTTTCCTGTAAGGCTGGTCTTGTTTTTACAAACTCCCTTAGGTTCTGTATTTCTGGAAATATTTTGATCTCTCCTTTGTACTTGATGGACAGTTTTGTTGGGTCCAGTATTCTTGGTTGAAAGTTGTGTTCTTTGAGTGTTCAATATATTCCATTCCATTGTCTTCTTGCTCACATGGTTTCCACTGAGAAATCAGCACTTAATCTTACCTGTTCTCCCTTACAGGCTACTCTTTGTTTCTCTCTCATTGCTTTTAGTATTCTCTCCTTATCTTTGGTTCTAGCAAATTTGACAATGATATGCCTTGGTGTTTTTCTTTTAGAGTCTATTCTATATGGCGTTCGCTCAGCTTCTTGAATATATCTTCTGTCATTCTTCATTATGCCTGGAAAGTTTTCCACTAGTAATTCTTCCACAACTTTTTCAGTGCCTTTACTTGCTTCTTCCCATTCTGGGATTCCAATGATGTGAATGTTATTTCTTTTAATGGTATCCCACATTTTTCTTAAGTTTCTTCTGTTTCCTTCTTTTTTGATTCTGCTTTTTTTTCTGTCAGATCTGTGGTGACAATTCTATCTTCTATTTCACTGATTCTGCTTTCCATCTCTTCACCTCTATTCATATGTCCCTCCATCATGTTGACAGCATCAGAAACCTTAGATTTCATATTTTGGATCGTGGTTTCTTGTTTTTCCAATGCCTCTAATGCCTTGTTTGTTTTTTCTGCATTGTTTTGGATTTTTTTTAGGCTCTTCCTCTTTTTGACTGTAGTGTCCTGTAATTCTTCAAGTTTGTTTTTCATCCATTGAAAATATTCAATCTTTTTTCCTTTTTTTTTTCAAATCCGCAACAAAAAAGTCCAACAAAACTTCCGGCCTCAAGAAAACCAATGCCCCCGGGCCAATTTTGGGGGAGAGATATCTTATTTGGGGCTTGCATGGTGAGTGAGGTACCCTGCTTCTTTCAGGACATTGATGTGGACAAGTTTTTGAAAACTAAGGTGATAGTTGGTTCTTGGTTTGACATCACTGTTCCTCTATTGGGATGTCCAGGCCCTCCCTGTTGCTTGAGTTAGTGGGACCAACGTGGTAAGGCCAAACAACAGTTTTTAGTTCAAGGAAACTAAATCTTCAATGTTAGACAACGTTTTCAGGGAAGGTTGATAAATGCTATAATTTGGTCTATGTGTTTTATTTTTGTTTTTGTTGTTTTTTTTTTTTCCTTTTAACTCCAAGACTGGAGGCAAGCAAGACTTGTGGCAGTAAGACTGAGGGATATTAGGGCAAGATCCTGATAAAAGGGAGAACCTTGGTAATGGAGATACTGTGGCATTGCTGTGGAGAAACTATGGGAAGGTGTAAACAGAGGAACTCTGAGATAACTGCTATAGCTAAAAGTTTTTGCCAGATGCTTGAAAAAGAAGCTAACTTATAACGGCTCTGAGGCAAACTTTGCTCAATGATTTGGCTTTGACTATTAAGCTGAAACCTGAGCCTGAGCCTGGACTAATTTAGGAATTGTGCTTTGGAACTTGGGCTAATACTGGGATTTTTATTGGGTGATATTATTCACCTTCCCCAATCTCCAACTTACTTCCCTAATAACCCTCATTCTCAATTCCACAACTGTGAGTATATGAGTTAACAATGAATAAATGAACCTCTTGCTGTTGGTTGAGCTCTCAGGCACTGCGGGACTGAGTTATGCGCCCTTTATCTGCTTTCTGCTCTGGATCATGAGGGGTTGTGTTATTCTCACTCCTTCTGGCCCTTTCAGAAAGATGGTCACACTCCTATGCTTCTATGTTCCAATTTCTCCTCTCTAGATAGGATGTCACTTTGGAGATTAGCAAAGTGCTCAACTGATTCTGAAAATTATTAGATCAGTGTGCCACCATTTCTTTTCATTTACCAAAATCAGGGATACAGAGCAATTCATATCAGAGATGAATCTCCAAGTCAGTGAAGTATTACATGTCAAGCCTCAGGATTCAAGACGGGCGCTTAAGATAGCACAAGTCTTTAAGGAATATATTAATATTTCACTGCCAAGGTATTTAGTGTTATATACTCTGAAATACAATTTACGGAAACAAAAAATGGCTTTTTATAACTATTGAATTATAATCCAAATTCCTTAGGATGGCCTAGATGACCCTACAATTCAAACTTTAACTATGCCAATTTCATGTCATCATCTACAAAAACAATATTCCACATCCTACTTTGATAGAGACTTAAAGTCTCGATAGCTTGAAAACAGCTGTTTATTTCTCTCTCCTGATTAGAACAAAAAAATGAAGAAAGTAAAAAGAAACCACAGAAATGATTACATTTAAGGGATAATGGATCACATAGGAATAGTTCTGTCATAACCAGATCCATGAGAGGTAACAGGTACAAGGGATAACCAGCTGAGTCTTAGGGACTACATTGTTTGAACTTTGCCTTTTCCCTGGGCCTATTTGTACTTAGACAAGAGTAAATTTCCGTTGACTAGCTACCGAAGAGACAAGAATAGAATAGGTCACTAACACCAAATGAGATTTGAGGATTGTCTAATGTGGACATTAAGGCTTTCCTGGGTCTGTATCTGCTCAGGCAAGAGTAGTTCCCTTCTGATCAGTCATAGAAGAGGAAAAGGATGTGTCGGCCACTAACACCATCTGAAACATAGACTTTGCTACTTAGCTAGGTCTATGTTACTCAGGTGGAGATAGCCCCTCCCAACTACCTGCAGGAGAGGAGACAGGTACAAGGGTGAGCTACTAACATCAGCTGAGACTTCTGGATGCAAAGTAGTTTCCTAACCATCTTCCTGGGCCTTTTTGCTGCTCAGGCAGGAGTGACTTACTCTTGACTAGACACAGGAGCAGAAAAGAGTGTGAGGGCCAACTAAGAGTATTAGCTGAGATGTGGAGTTTACACTGCTAGATTTCAATAATTTCTCAGGTTCCTTGGTTCCTCCCCTCCCCCAAAAAAGACCCCAGGCAGCAAGCCTGGGACTTTACCTACCCCTGAGTTTGCTCCCACTCCTGATAGAGTGTGTAATGATCATGAGGAAGCTAGTCTCCATGTGCACCAGCACCACCAAGGACAATTACAGATTTTAGAAGACATAGGTAGCCCTGTAGACCAAAAAGAAGTTGAAGGACTTTAAGAAAGGCAAACTTTCCTATAACAAGGACCAGAAAGGACTCCTGGCATAGTGAGGTGCCTTCCACCATAACGTGAATACTTTAAGTCTTCAACTAATCAATAATATCATAAAAATAAAGAACTATCAACAATGTACTCAGAAACAATAAAGATTATCTAATACATACCAAGAAAAACTTCACATAATGACAAGGAAGTAAAACAAAACAAGCCTCCTAAAAAAGGAGAGTATATTCATTGGGCAAATCCAATGAATATCCCAGAGAAATGGAGGTAGAAGAAATATATTTGCATGAGTTGTATGAACAGCTACAGAAGAAGTTACAGGTGATGGAAGAAAGAACAGCAGTCATGGATAAAATGAATATCACAGAGACTGGGAACTCAAAGAAGTGTATTGATGTGGAATTATATGAAAAGCAATGGAAGAAATTATAAATTATGGAGGAAAGAATGGAAACCACAAATAAAGGAAATACTCCAGAGATAAGAATCCAGAAGAAATATATTGATGTGGAGGAATACGGACACCAAAGGTAAAAATTGCAAAAGGTAAAGGAATGAATTGAAACCATAAATAACGCGGTATGAGAAATTAAAAAAATCATTCCAAGATAGAAGGGATACAGCCAATACAGTATGGAAAATAATAGAAATGCATGAAGAAGCAGTCTACAATATCAAGACTGAAATGGAAGAAGATGCCAACATGCTGGAGGGAAAGAAAAGCAGAACAGAAGAGATGGGACAGAGAATCAGCAAGCAGAAAGACAAGAACCTCAGTAGAAACATACTCAAATAAAAGGCAGAGAGTAAACAAAAGCAAAATGAAGAAAACATTAGCATCATGTGGGATAACATTAAAAGGAACAACATATGCATAATCAGAATTCCAGAATATGAGAGCAGAGAAAGAACTGAGAAAATTGTAGAAAAGGTGCTAGAAGAAAACTTCCCAGCTATCATTAAGAATAAGGAAATTCACATTCCACAAGCTCAGTGAATAAAAAGAAAACAAAAAACACAGAAAACTAGATTCTAAAATAAAATCATCAAGATATATGATAATCAAATGACAGAATACTAAAAGCACCTTGAAAAAAACAGAGTCACTTACAAAGAAGAACCAATTAGATTAAGTTCTGATTTTTCAGTAGAAACCATGAGAGCAAGAAGATGTGGGATGGTATATACAGAAACTAAAAGTCAATTTACTTTCTTCTCAAGTGCACATGTTATATTCTCCAGAATTGATCATATTCATATATTAGAACACAAAGTAAGCCTCAACAAATAAAAAACATTGAAATAATGTTTTCTTTTCAGACCACAATGCCATACTACAATAAATTAAGGACAAGGGGGGGAAATATATAAAGCCATCAATTTCAAAGACGAGTAACACCTTGCTAGAACAAGATTGAGTTAGAAATAAAAAAGTTTCTCAAAACAAATGAAAATGAAAATGCAGTATACCAAAACCTCTGGGATACAGCTAAGGCAGTCCTCAGTGGCTAGTCATAGACAAACACATAAAAAAATGAAGAAAGAGGCAGAATTAATAATATAATTCAACATCTCCACAAAATAGAAAAAGATCAGTAATCTAACCCTACAGCTTATAGAAGAAAGGACATTATAAGGGCAGGAGCGATCTCAATGAGATAGAAAACAGAAAAATAATTGAAATCATCAAGAAGACCAGAAGTTGGTTCTTTGAAAGGGTCAACCAACCACTGAGAAACTTAACAAAATAAAAGAAAGAGTAGACAAATACCTCAAATAAGAAATAATAGATATGATATTATAGCAGAAGCAGATGGAATTAATCTATATATAATATTAGAATATTATGTAATGCTATACTCTGATAAATTTGAAAATCTACAGGAAATGGATAATTACAAGTGCAAAAATCTATCTGAAAGTATAATATTGTCTTAAATTGGTAAACAAAACTTTTGCAGATTTTTAAGTTGTAGTTGGATAGGCTTTCTTGTTCACTATTTTAAATATTTTTCCATTTGTATCTTGACTCCATTGTTTCTGTGTATTTTAATAAAAGTCTCGATAGATAAAAAAAAAATCAACTCAAGGTGGATCAGAGACTTAGGAGTAAAGTCCCAAACCATAAGCATTATAAGAGACAAAATGGGATCAAAGTTAGAGGTCCTATCATTGCATTAATGGGCTTGGAAATATGCAGAAGTGCACGACCAAGAGAGGACAGAATTGATGAATAGGATCTTCATTCATCAAGGATCTCAGAGAATCTAGTCCCTGAGTGCATCAAACATTTCTTCAAAACGGTGAAAGGAAAGCCCACAGATTGGGGCAGAGGGAAGGATGGCAATGACAGCTTAGAAAACATTCTCCTAACAAAACTTTTTATATTACTACAGGGTATTCTCAAGAAAATACTGACAACCCAATAACAAAATGGACAAAAGACATAAGAAAACTTTTCACAGAAGAAGACATTCAGATTGCTAACAGATACAGGAAGAAATGCTCAAAATCACTGGTAATCAGAGAAATGCAAGTCAAAACCACAATGAGATACCATCTAGCCCCATTAGCAATGGCAAAGTTAACAAGACAGCAAGCAATATATCTTGGAGAGGATGTGGCAAGACTGGATCTCTCAGGAACTGCTGGTGAGATTTTAAAATGGTATAATCATTCTGGAAGGTAGTATGGCATTTCCTCAAAAATCTAAATATAAGTATCCCATATGAATCAGCTATTGCACATCTCAGAATATACCCCAAGGAATTTCAATCTACTCCTCAGAGGCTAAGATTTTGAAGTGCCATCTCATGTGGCCAGGAGGCACCAGTCCTTGTAGGAGGACATAATGCTTGGAAGTGTAGAGGGACAGAACAGGAAAGGAATACCTCAGATGAGCTTGTTGAAATATTAACTGGGGTAATGGGGCAAGGTGTGTTGGAGATAGTGAGACTGGCCCAGAACAGGGCAGGGCTCAGAGCTATTGGACGTAGGGTTTATATAAGTCACAAGCTACTCAATGGTACAAAATAGCAATACAACAACAACAAAGAATAGAGTCATAGGGATTTGATTCCTAGTCAATGTATCTCATGAATAGTCTTTACCAATCTATTCACAGAGGCTATCATGTTGCTATGATGATGAACAGGTTTCAGCAGAGCTTACCGACTAAGACATGGGTAAAGTATATTAATAAGTATTAGTAACAAGACAAAACACCAAGTGTGTAGGAGAAAACAGAGGTGAAGCAGGAGGCTATCAGTTCTCAAACAATTGAAGCCAACTGAAGCACCAGCCTTAGCTTCTTTGTGTCTTTTTTGAAAATTGCCAGGGAGCAAATCACCAAGTGAATTCAATGCAAATGAAGCCAAGCTCTTTCTACTGAAAACATTATGCTTAACTCAGGAGGGAGGGGTTAGCAAATACAAGAATCCTGTAACAGCCTAAGGTTTGCCTTAGTGCCTACCCATGTAAGCATTTAAGGATCAACTTAGTGCTTCAGTGTGAATTCCAGCTTGTATCCTCATCCCTCATATCCTGAAATAGCATTCTGTTTATTATAAATATTTAGTATGAAATTTGGCTTCCCACAAAGACATACTAGGAAGAAAAGCCTCGTGATTGCTTTAGAGGTCAAAGCATATGCTTGGTAGATACTGTCTTTTGCCTGAATAGTAAACCTTGGCATGACATTAACAACAACAACAACTGACTTTTCAGAGCAATGTTTTTATAGCTACCTTTAGATTATTTATGAATATCCTATAGACTGCCAAAATAACAAACACATATGCATTGGTAAAGGTATAGCCAGAGTATTCCTTGGAAAGCAAAGATAATAAACCTTCATCTCACATTCTTTGAGCATGTTGCTAGGGCATGTTATTTCTTGGAGAGGATCATCGTGCTTGGAAACCTGGAGGAACTTTGAAAGATAAGTGAGTGAATTGATACAGTGACTGCGTCAGTGGGCTCAAGTGTGTCAGAGAATGTGAGTATGGCACATGATAGGAAAGGGTTCCGATCTGCTGATAAAAGGTCTTTAAGTGTCATACTTGACTCAAGACTGACACCTAAGAAGAACAACACAATGGTGTTTTTTTTTGTGTGGTATTTTTTGGTTGGTTGGTTGTTTTTTTACTTACTGGTCTGTCTCCTGTACTTACATATGAATTCTTTCTTAGCAGAAATCTTTATCTTGTATTTCACATCTCGAACAGTGTCTGGCAAACATAAGAGGAGCTCAGTGGGTGTCTGGAATGCAGATTGATTTGAAATTCATTAAATCACATTAGTGAAAACTAATTTTAAATGTCCACAAGCTGTGAAGGGTAGTCACCTAGTCTAATTCAATTTAACAGCTATTTATCTAACACAATTCCATGAAATGACGTGATTTTCCCAAAGCTGCAGCTCATTCCAAATAAATAAAAGTGAGATCCAATCTTTAATTACAGTAGTTCAAAAACTGGGATGAGTCTTGAAAATCACAGGTGCAATACATAATGAAAAGTCAGTCTATACAGGTAGCTCTCTATTAAGTCTTACCCCTACATTGAGGACTCAGAGTGGTGGGTGTTACAGGTATGGTAACTTGCAAGTATTGTAGGAATAGACAGAGAAGGAAAATCAATTACCATGAAGACTAGAAAATCTTATAGCAATTAAGAGGTTCCAGGTTTTGGAAGTAGGAATCTGCATCAGGCACTGGAGATTAAGGTGAGTAATGGACATCCTACATGTAAGGGGGTGGCATCAGGAGGACCCAGAGTCATTGGGGCAGCTTGAGGAAAGACAGGAAGAGGGGGAGTAGAACCAAGAAAAGGGGGAGGTCTCAAAGGCCTGGAATGGCTCAGAAACCCACTGAAAAAGGCAAGCTCTTGCTATTGCCACCATTTCCAACCTAGTCTGTGATACTGTTTCCTAGATGATGGCAGGCTTTGAAGACATTTTAGGCGTGAAGTTTTCTTGCTGTTACATGGCATTCTAACCTATCTCAGTAGACTGACTTTCTAGTAAAGGAAGGGTGCCCCAATATTAGCCTATCTATGGCATGTCTGCTCCTATCTCTTATAGAAAAGGGCACTGCTTCTTCAAAGAGAAGTTCCTTTGGAAATAGAATGAATGAAAGAGCACAGGTGCAAATTATCTGGTCAATCATAGAATGCATAATGGGTGAAACTAGAAATCTAGTCTTTCCTTAATTTGTAACTCTTGGCATCTCATCTTCCTATCTACCTCAACATTCTTCTCTGTAAAATGGGATGATGGTTTATGTCTGACAAGCTTGTCCTGAAGTTCAAAAGGGAGAATTTAGTGTTTCTTAATGGGCAGGATGTGGAACATTCATGGAAGAGAAGTGGTTTCATATGGTACTGTTGCTGTTGTTGTTGAGTTGAAACCAACCCATAGCTGACCCTCCTGCAGGTTTTCAGAGACAGAACACAGGAGGAGATTGTCCATCCTTCTCCCATGGAGCAGTTGGTGGAGTTGAACAAAGTGCCTCCAGGATTTCAGCACAGCTTCTCACCAC
>NW_006399783.1:17464873-17482783 GCF_000299155.1 Elephantulus edwardii
TGCTTCCAAGGAGCAGCCTCCTGGCTTCACCCTTTCCAGGACAAACTTATTTGTTCTCCCAGCAGTCTATGGTATAATCAATACTATTCTCAAGCATTAAAGTTCAAAGGCATCAACTCTCCTTCTATCATCCCTAGTCATTGTCCAGCTCTCTGATGCATAGCAAGTAATTGCAAAGACTGTGGCCTGTATCAGGCGCACCTTAGTCTCCAGACTGACATCGTTGCTCTTCAGTACTTTGGATAGATCTCTGAAAGCAGACTTTACAACTGCAATTTGTCTTTTTATTTTCTGGCTGCTGGTAGGAAGAGTGTTGATTGTAGAACCAAGCAAACTGAAGCTGTCAATAATCTCAATCACTTCACCAACCATCATGATACTGCCCATCAGCCCAGTGGTGAGAATTTTTGTTTTCTTGATGTTGAGCTTCATTTCACATTGAAGGCTGCAGTCCTTGACCTTCTGCAACAAGTACTTCAGGTCCTCCTCAGTTTCAGCTAGCAGGGTTGTGTCATTGAATAATACAGATTGTTGATGAGTTTACCTCCAATCCTGATGTCACATTTCTCCTCATAGAGCCCAGACTCCTAGACTATCTGCAGTGTTTTCTTGCTCTATCCTGACAACTGCCTCTTGGTTCAAGTATAGGCTTCGCATAATGAGATTTCCATTCTCCTCAGAGTCAGCTACTGTTTGCTGTGAGCCACACAGCCTTCCTAAACAGAACCTTGTGGAACTCCAACTTGAATGGTTTGTGGAGAAAGGAGAGCTAAAAAGGAGGCAAATAAAGACTCCCTAGCAATGTGAGGAAATGTGGAGCCACAGAAGCCAAAAGATAGTGTTGGAAGGAACAGAGCATAATGCTCCTTGGAGGCCAGTGACCTTAAACAGTATGCATTCTCTTCAGCATCACATCAGGCCTGAATTTGAGATCTCAGGACAGTTCACCGAGCTTGAGGTGAATGTGGCACTAGCACATGGGCCTTTTTGCGGGAAGCAATTAGCTCAAGAACAACCCCTGAGCTTTGTGGTCCTGAGGACTGCTATCCATCACCCAGACCTCCCCTCCTCCCTCTCTTCCCCACACAAGGCCTATGCTAGGGGACTTTTAGAATGTTCCCAGCCTATGCAGCAGAGGCAGATTGACTCAGAACAAAATGTTTAGTTACTTCTAGCTAAAGTTGTTATTGCACAAAATTCAAAAAAGGCTTTTTAACGGTTGTTCATTTATTTTTTTTTTTTAAAAAAAAAGGGCAACAAAATACTATGGGTATTTCCCTGGAAATAAATAACCCAGACACGCTGTGTTTCTATTTGTAGTATGCTAACAACACCAAACAATATTTTAAAATTATAAATAACCCTTGGGGAGACTGATTCTGAGCGGTTATTAGCCTTGGGAAACATCAGAATTGAACGTCCAAATGCTGATATCAAAGTTTTATTTTTGTGATAATGAAAGGATCCATTTCTACTTTATTCTGTAGATTTGGAAAGCCCAGAGCCTGCGAAAGTTATTTTCATTGACTGAAACAACTAATGTTATACACAGGGCTCCATTCTCTCTGAGAGTAAAAAAATGTTTCCACAAACAGGAAAAGACAGATTACTCTAAAGCTATGGTAACAAGTAGCCATGAGAACAGGTTTTAAACTTGTTCTATCAATCAGCAACCATTGGCAAAACATGAATACACTTTTTCAAACCAATTCATAAGTGTCAGACCTTGGGTAAGAAAACCAGCTAAACTGGGGTGAACTCATTCCAGTAACTCTGAGTTTCTAACCATAAATAGGAGTTTGTCAAATAAAAAGAGGTGAGCGAATATTCTAGGCATTGGGAAAATTATAAAGAATTAAAAGAACAGCTTAGATTAAGAGACAGTGAGAAGTATAGGGAAACAGAAACAGTCTTAGGAAGAAGGGATGAGCAGGATGGAGTCAAGGCCTATAAGAGTCCACCGTGGTATTTTAGAACAGGAGCTTAGTGGTACAATTAGTCAAGGACTCTACTGCTAAACCTAAGGTTGACTGTTCAAACCTGTCCACTGATTCCATTAAAGAAAAACTGAATGTTCTTCTCCTGTAAAGATTATTAGTGTTGTTGTTATTAGGTGCTTTTGGGTTGAGTACAAGTCATAGCAAACCTATGAACAACATATCTGAACTCTGTCCTATCCTGTGCCATCCTCATCATCTCTGACACACTTGAGCCCATTTCTACAGTCACAGTGTCAATCTCATTGAGAGGCTTCCTCTCCTTCACCATCTCTCTGGCTTCCCAAGCTTGAGGACCCTCTCCAAGGAATAGCCCCTCCCAACAACATGCCTAAAATATGTGAGACAAAGCTTTATCGTCTTTGCTTCCAAGGAACATTCTGGCTGCACCTTTTCCAAGACATAAATGTTTGTTCTTTTTGCAATCCATAACATAATTAGTTATTCATTCCCCACATTAACATTGTAAAGATTACAGATGAGAAAATTCTGGAAAGCAGTTTTACCCTGTAGCACATGGAGTCACTGTGAGTCAGAATTGACTTGACAACATACAACAATAATGCTGTGTTTGAGAGTCTGGCTCATTTACAAAATATAAAATAAAATAATCTCACTTCTCAGGATTGCTCTGAGGGTTTAATTGGATCATATAAATTAATGCAAAGGTTTTGCATGTGATATACATCCAAGCAAGAACCTGGATGATTTTTATTGGACTTTATCATGATGACTTTGGAGAGTGAGAGAATGATTTGGTTATGTTTTAGAAAGAGCTCTTTATGGCATTGTGGGGAGTAAGTGGAGGAAAAATGTGAAAAGATTTCTTTTGAAAATTTCAGGCAACCATAATAACCATAATAACAACAAAATAACCATAATAATAGAAGCTAATAGTTCCTGAGAGGTTGCAGCCTGATTGCTCTCTGGAGGCAAGAATGATAAGGGTTCGCCTCACGTACTTTGGACTTATTGCTAGGAGGCGGTATACAAAGGAGAAGAAGACCCTCAACCAGTTGGATTAACATGGTGACTGCTTGAAATGGGCTTTTGTGTATCAGGAAGTGGGAGGATGGCAGAGGATGGCACAGGATTCAGATCTTTTGTTCACAGGGTAGCTATGCATTGTGCTCGACTCAACTACATCTAACAACAACAATAGTTCCTGAGCCCTTACACAGTAGAAGGCACTGCATAACATGCTTTGAGTCATTAATCAAATAACTCTATGAGGTAGGCATTACCATTATCAAGAGAATGACACCTTAGAAGGAAAATGAAAAAAAAATTGAGGAAGCTGAGACTTTGGACTTTGATAAACAAAGAGCCTATATATTAAGACAAAAATTGGCAGCAGTTGAAGTTAAAGTTGGAAATGACTTGTGTTCTTGTAGATTTGAGTTAACGTGGCTCTCATACACTAAATGGGAAATTAGGACTACTAAGCACCCTAGTGCAAGTAGCACCCACTCTTCTAGAGATTTCAGTAATAGCTATTGTTAATGTTGTCAAGAGAGGCTAGTCCTTGGAAAGAATAGCATGTTTGGAAAGATAGACAATCAGTGCAAGGGGGGAAGACCCTCAGTGGTATAGAGTGACACTGTGACTATAACAGCAGGTTTACTTATAGCAGAGATTGGGAGGATGATGAAAGATTGGGCAGTGTTTCACGTTGTATTGTACAAAGGATCATTTTGGCTCAGAGCCCGTTTAATGAAGGGCACCTAACAATGCCGTGGTGGCAGTGGTGGTTCAACAGTAAATTCACACCTTCAATTCTTCCACAAGGGAGCTCTTGTGGCTTAGTGGTAGGGAATCATGCTGCCAACCTAAAGTAATGTGATTAAATTCTTACCAGCTGCACTGCTGGAGAAAGATGAGAAATCTCCTCCCATGTGACTTACTGCCTTTGAAAACCTGCTAGAGAGTCAGCTGTGAGTCAATTCTGACTTGACAGTACACAACAAAAACAATATTCTTCTATGAGAGAGACCCAGGTTCAATTCTCAACCAATGAACCTCAAGCCTCTTAACCACCTGTCTGCAGTAGAGGCTTGCATTTTCCTGTGATGCTTTTGGTGGAACTTGCAGACTTAGATAGAAGAGGAAGAAATGCCTACCAATATACTTCCAAACACTAGCCAATGACCACAATAGTTCAGTTTAAAATCAATCATGGGAATGACATGAAACTGGGCAATGTTTCATTTCACTATTCTTGGGGCCACCATTAGTCAGAACCTACCAGAAGACACCTAACAATAGCAAGAGTTCATCAAATACTTGTGTGGTCATTCTTATTTGCAGAAGAGAAAAGTCAGGGCAAGGAGGAGGAAGAGGCTTGGAGATGAGTAGGGTCTTGGCTGCCCTCACTCTGCAACATAAAGTGAAGGTAGAAGGAGCAGAAGAAACAAGGTCCTATCCCTTCTCCAACACAAGGCTATCCTCCTTAGAAGTGTTGTTTGATTGGTGTGCCTGGCCAATCAAACAATTTTGCTCTATAGAGATGTGAAATTGACATTCCCAGCTGTTAGGGGTGGGAGTGTACAGAGAGTAGGAATGGGAAGAGTAATGATTTTAACATTGCTCAATGGAAGAGCAAAGATTTTAACAATATAATGGAACAAAACCTTCTGGCAGTAATTTGTCAGGCTCCTCTATGGCTGGGAAGCTTTCATAAAGAAGAATAATTTAACAGAAGCTGTTAGGGGCGGTAGGTGTCAGTGAAGCCACCCGTGATAATGATAAACTGTCCCAATCACTCACCTCCTCCATAATCTTCTCCCTGGCCAAGATAGTGCCAGGCATCTGAAGGAAATCTTTTAAATCAAACTGAAGACTTAGATGTAAAGCTTTGCTACTGAGTTCCTGTATAGACTCTTGGAGTATCTCATCCCTCCAATCTCTACTTCCTTCTCTAAAACAGAGATGTAAAAGCTGAGGGCCCAAATGAGGCTTAAGTAAGACAATGGAAGAGAAAGTAACTTGCCTGGCCTGCAGCAATGACAGGAGCTCAGAAACTGGGAGCTATGAATCAGAATCTAAATGCAAGGTAAATGCCCAGTCCTGTGGCATCCTCACATCTTCTTGCAGATTGGACCCTGGTGATCACAATGTTTTCTTCAGCTATTTTTCGGAAGACAAAGTCAGGCCTATTAGTTGTGACTCTTGGAGCTAGATAATTTTGGAGTGCATATGCTTTCGTTGTCTGACTCAGAAATTCATATTTCTGCATGTGTGTGTGTGTGTGTGTGTGTGTGTGTGTATACCATCATTTTTCTGATGTAGAGGCTCCGCCCATACACAGCACCCCGTCACTCCTATCCAGCTTTACATAGCAATAACAATGTGGGGAATTCTTACCCTTGTGTGTATTCAGGGCTTACCATCAAATATTCCGTCACTGTAACTCAGAACAGGAGATGGAGGAATGCTAGATTCCGATGCAGAGTGGATCTGGATCACACTTTGCAGACCCAACTGTCCCATGCTGAGACAAGGCCTCGCGTAGAGTAACTCAGTTAAGTATTTTGAACAATGAACACAGGAGACAAATTAATCCGTTTCATCTTAGGCTGCCCTGAAAGAACGTTTTGACAAGGAACACACAGCTGCCTAAAATATCTCCATACATTTCACACCACAGAGGTGGTGCCTGCCTCCCGAAAGGGCTCTGCACGGAGGAGGAAGGCTCAGAGGCACCAGCCTAGCCCGGAAATATCAGTCAGGGCCCTGATGCCGGGGAAGGCAGGAAGCCACCCCGAGGATGAGTCCTGTGCTATTTCCAGTGCTTTGCCGTCACTGCCACTGTGGAGAAGAGAGGAAGCTGGGGATATCTGAAAGAACACCATTTGTGATTCTTTGCAAGAAGCTACAGGATATAATGGTCTTAAATCAAGCGAGGCAAGAAAGCACAGGGCTTCAGAAGAGACTCTGGATTTTAATCCCAGCGAGTCACTTCCCCTTTGAGTCTGTTTCTTCATAGGAGCACCATCACTTCAGAAGATTGCTGTGTGGATTCGGGCCTTAGTGAGACTGATCCATTTGCTAGACCCAGGTCACAGCTGTGAGGGATGAATGAATACTGCGTGAGTGCTCAGTGCACACCTCCAGGACCTTCCTGATCCTATCAATGCATCAACTGTTCTCTCATATTTGGGCCGTTTCTACATCAGGAATCTGCCTACCAGCTCAAAGTTTGCATTTCTTGAGATTCTAAGTATTCTTCCATGTGTTGGTTGTTGTTGGTATGGGCCATCGAGTTGGAACTGACCCACAGCTGACCTTCCAGAGGGTTTTTACAGGAAGAAATCCCATGGGAGGAGATTGCCTATCCTTCTCCCACAGAGCAGCTGGTGGATTTGAACTGTGTGCCTTGGGATTGCAGCACAGATCTCCCTATTGCTATCTAGTTGATCCAATCTCCCTAAATCCATCCAATCGATTTTAGAGCTCTGGTGGAAGATCAACTCTGAGTTAGTTCCAACTCACTGGTATGTAACAATAACAGTAGTGGCCCTATAGGACAGTGCAAAGGCCATATGGAAAGGAGACTTGCATGTTTTCTCCTGAAGAGTCACTGATGTGTTCAAACTGTTGACCTATCAGTTAGCAACTGGACAGATAACCACTGCTCCACCAGGACTCCACCAGTGATCCGGCAACCCTATCTCAGTTGTTGGACCAGGCCCCACTTGAACTCACTCCCTTCTGGTTGCCACTGTAGAACCTGTGTGCAGTGTAGATGCTACTATCCTCATACCCTATGGCTCGTACCCTTCTGGTGCAAGGCCCTGGACAGAGGCCACAGGGGCACGTGTACGGTAAGAAGATTCAGTGGTTCCTGTGGGGCTTTGATGAGTGTCCTGAGTGAAATCACTGGTACTTCCAAGGCCATTTTACTGAGGCATTATGCCTCCTTCTCTCCAGGAAGCTGTTTCCCAGCTAAGTCCCAAACCAGCGTATCACTTACCTCTTATCGCTTATCTCTCTCCTCTGTCTTCTCTCTTTTCTTTGCCTTTTTTAGTGACCAATGTTCAGAGTTTTCCTTCCTGGAGTTTTATGATGTGTCAGGCACTTTGTCAAGTCCACAGCATGTACTGAATTCTTTTCTCTTTGTAAGTAATGCTATGTGGTGAGCTCCATTGCTGGATCTTGGGTGGAACCTCAAGACCAGAAGGTAGTGGAGTCAGAGCTCAGAGCCTGTCACTGGGGTGACTCCTCTGTGTTTTCTGTTTCTCCAGTGAGTCTCCATCCAATGCTGAATGTGTTACCTTCATCCCATTCCCTTGTCTCTGCCTTATTCTCTCTCCTTCTCTCACTGGCTTCCTCTCTTTCAAAATCAATGCCCAATACTCTTCAAGGATCTCATTGTCTATGTCCTTTCCTGTGGGCTCCTTGGGAACATAGTCCTCTGCCTACAAAGGGACCCAAGTGAAAATGGATGGATGGGGCAGAATGAGGAAAGTGAAGGCTAATTGGAGATCTCTGCAAGAACCAACAGGAAAATACCTGTGTTTTCCACTGATGCCAGAGTCACCCATGCAACACATTCATCATGAAAGGACAATGCTCACCTTGAGATGGAAATTGATGAAATTAAAAATTCCTCTTCTCTTTGCTGCTCCATGGACTATGAATTCTATCAATGGATCTCTTGGAAAGAAAGAATCTCTATAACAGGTTTATTCTAATAGCATCTGAGCTATTGTGTAACTGTTTTGTCATTTTTACCTCATGAGTTCCTAACATACAGAGACTGTCTTATTGACCACTTCACGACTGAAATTCTCCTTGAAACTTTCTGAGCAGGACTACCATCTCCAACCACATTACTCCACTCTCCCACAGCTCATTGAAGAACATGGACATTATTGCTTTTTCACCCTTGGATTTCATAGCACCCAACAAAGCCTGGCTTACAGAGTGTTTGCTGTATGCTGGGAGAAAGAAAGGAGAGAAGGAAGAGAGGAAGGAGCAGGACAGAGGAGGGAAGAAAAAAGGGAGGCTGAGAAGGAGGAGCGAAGAGAAAGAGGTAGTGAGAAGGAGGGGAATGAGGAGGGAGATTGAGGAGAGGTGAGAGAGGTAAGGAAGGAGGGAGGTAGAGAGGTGGTGGAATGAATCCTCACAGGCATCTGCATAAGTTGGAGGAAGCAGCAAACAACTCTCCCCAGCCTTCATCTGCTGTTTCAAACTGGCCACTATGGATAAATGTCCCTTTTCTGGCAAGTACATATGACTTGTCTTCTTGCTAGTGAGATAAGTAGCAGAATATGTCTAAAATACAAATTAGTTTGACCCTCTATACACATAAAAAGGCATCTCTGGTTACCAAGGGGTAAGAAGTTGTACTGCAATTCCAACAGCACATAGCTCAAATCCATCAGCTGCCCCACAGAGAAGGATGGGCAATCTCCTGTGCTATTTAATGCCTCTGAAAACCAATTAGGAGGTCAGCTCTGAGTTGGTTCCCACTCAACAGCAGACAATAACAGCAATACATGTGAAAAGAAGAGTAATGCTTTTGTCAATTTTTATAATGAACTTAGATTCTGATATTTCCCTCATCAAGCCCTCAAGATGTACTGCAGAGAGGCCATCAGTAGAAGAGCTTGCCTGTCACCTTCCCTTACCGATGCGTTTCAACAAAATATTCTGGGTCATTACTATGCATCCAGCTGGAGGCTAGAGGATAATGTCAAAGCAGCAGGACTGATCCCATCAGCACCAAGCAGGGCATGCAACAAGGAACCTGTCCAGGGAGGCAGAATGACCAACAGATGTCTCCTTTACCTGGCCGTCCTGTCCCACACACAGAAGAATCCCACAAGGAAATGGATTGAGTGTGATTCATCACTAATGAGTAGATGAAGGCAATTTTGAATTAAAACAGGAAAGAATCAGATACTACTGAGTGGTGTCTCTCTGGCCACACTGTGCCAGAATAAGCCCTCTGGAGGTTATGGCCCTTGTGTCAGGATCTTGGGCTCAATGCCTAATGCAGCCTTGCCTGTTACACTGTCCCACAACAATTAATAACCAACAACAGGTAGTTGAAATCCTACTGTGGCATCTGATTAGAGATGCCACCTCCAGCCATATCACAAGAACCCTTTCGCTCCCCTCTCCCATAGCTCACTGGAGAAAATAACTTTTATTGCTTTTCAAGACTGATTTCTGACAAATCTACTTACCACCCTGATTAGTTCTCTCAAACCATGGAGCCCAGATTCCAGCAAATGTTTAGCTGCTTTCCCCAGAGCTCGCTTTGAGAGACTAGAACAGTATGTCAGTCTCTACTACTGTTCTCTAGCTTGCTGTGAATCACCTCAAGTGAAAGATGGTGGCATTTCGAGTAGGAAAGAGTTCATCTTTTCTAGTCTTAAATTGCTTTATGTAGCACCAGAAATGGTAGCCATAGAATCCAGGAAATGGAACTTTTAAAAGCCTCTTACTCAGAGGGCTTAAGCACACTCTGTTTTCAGAGGTGATGAATTACTACAAAGAAGCCCTGCTGTTAGCATGATGAAAGCACTTGGATGTAAATGGAAAGGTTGGACAGGTCAAATACAGCACTTCTCTGTGGTAGAAAAATAAAAATTCTGCTTCAGTAAAGACTTGTAGATGGCCTTGGGAACCATATGAGGCAGTTCTACTCCATCCTAGAGAATTACTGTGAGTCAAAAATAAACTTGATGGTGATGAGTGTGGGGATCACTAGAGGAATGAGCAAGAGCCAAGACCCCAGATTCAGACTGAGCCTTGTAGATACCTACACTACTGTGTCCTTTTGGTGCCTCTGGGAAAGATATCTCACCCGATGAAACTCCGATGTCTTTGCATGAGAAGGAGAAAACAACAGTACATATTATCCAGAATTGATGTGTACATTAAATAAAATAAAAAACAGATAATACTCTCAGCCTTGATAACCTTCAGTCAGTGTTCACTATCCTTTTGTTATGGATAGAATTGCGTCCCTCAAAGAGATGTGTTGAAGTCTTAGTCCTTCCTGCCCCTGTGAATGCAGCCTTGTTTGAAAGGAGCATCCTGAAAGGTATTGAGATCCCTTAATGTGGAATCTTATCAGAATAGGATGGCTCTTGATTCAATGAATGACTTCTTTGTCCTTGTCAAGGAGACATCTAGACATGCACATAGATGTAGATGGCTATCTGAGCACAGAGACAGACAGTGAAGCAATATATCTACTAATCAGGGAATGCAAGGATTGGCAGAGCCACCAAAGATAAGAAAAACGGAAATAGTTTCTTCCTCAGGTGGCTCTGAAGGATTCAGCATGGCTGACACCTTGATTTTGGGTATCTAGCATCCAGAATGAGAAAATAAATACTTACTGTTTTAAACTACTCAATTTGTGGTACTCGTTACGGTTATCAAGTGCCATCAAATAAACAACAGATTGAAATCTTGCTCTATCTTGTGTCATCCTCACAATCTCCACAACAAACAAGCCCTTTGTTACAGCCCCAGTCACACTGTATCTCTTTGAGGGTCTTCCTCTCTTTGTCTGTCTCTCCACTTTTGCAAGTATGATATCTTTTCTAAGGACCAGCTAGCACTGTTACCTGGGTTACATAACTTAGATGTTAAATTTTGTTCCTGGATTTCTCCTCCAGGAGAAAGGCCATTGAGCCTTTTGTTTTCCAGAAGAGCCTGCTAGGAGGCTTATGTAGGGTGAGGGAAGAGAGGTTAAGGCCTGTGAGGGTGAAAGATGAGGAAAGGTCCCTTGTAACCTGAGCAAGCCAAAATAGCATATGTACAACACCCCAGAAGGTAGTAGAACCTTGTAGAGAATGGCAGCCTAGATTGCTATGTGACTCACAAACACCAAAGGTAAAACTTACCACCAACTAGATGGGATGGAGATTGCAAGTTAGACTGAGTCTGGTGTAAATCAAATAAAGAAATAGAGTTTTGCTTTATTCCTGATTTTGTGGAATAGAAGGCTGATGTGGTGGTGATATTGAGGATGCTAAGAGAGGAAAATGGAAGTCATTCTTAAATATTTAAATGGAAAGTTCCCAAAAAGATGCACAAAGAGATCTTGGAGAGACAAAAAGGAGTAGTGAAGGCAAATGTAATAAAAGGAGATGGAAGGATGGCATTGGCTGTGAACCTGAATCTCTGGGATTTTGCTCCTGCTAGCCCAGCTGACCGGAGAATTGTTTGGGACAATGATCATTTACTGAAGTTAAGGAAAACAAAATAACACACACATATGTAAGCACTAAGCAAAGGCATTTTACTATAAGGCTGTCAATGCAAAGACAGGCACTGAACCTATCAAGTCACCTGTCCCTCTGTGGTACACAGAGTCTCTCAATTTTTCTCATCGTTCTCATTCTCCAGCTTTCCTTGAAGTCTTCCGGTCTTTTCTTACATGTGTAGTACTGCTATAACAGAAATTTTGTAAGTAGATAGCTTTAATCAACAGAAGTTTATTCTCCTTCAGTGTAAAAACTCAAACTCACAGCAATTGAGTTGGTTTCAACTTACAACTCTCCATGCATATTGCCAAGGTTGTAAATCTTATTGAGAGGACACTTACAATCTTTTCCCCAAGGAGCAGCTGGTGAATTGGAGCCACCAGCTACAACTCAACATTTTGGTTAATAGTACAACACACTATGGATTGTACCACCAGAGCCTCCTTCCCACAGTGCAGGAGGCTAGAAGTCTAAATCTGACATGTCAACTCTAGAGGAAGGCTTTCTCTCTGCGCTCTCTCTCCTCATTCTAGGAGTTTCTCAGCACAAAATTCTGCCTCCAAAGGATATGTCTTCTTTCCCGGTGTTAAAGATCCTTAATTTTCCTCTGGATTTCCTCTCCTTTATCATTTATAAAATAAAAAGTTGTTTCACATCACACCCTAGGGGTGTTACGTTGAATCAGGGGTGTAATCAGGCTAAGGATATTGCATCTTATTCTTAATATTTTTCCATCTGATTGGCTAATCAGATTATATTATTAGGTACCATCAAGTCCAGCACAACTCGTAGCAATCTTATGAACAACAGGTCAGAACCCTGCCCTATCCTGTACTATCCTCCTTAGTTCTGACATACTTGAGCCCATCTCGGCATTCACTGTGACAATCTATCTGGTTGAGGCTGTTCAGCTCTTTTGTCAAACCTTCACCTTTCCAGGCAAGATGTCTCTCTCCAAGGAAAAGCCTCTCCTAACAACATCCCCAAAACATGTGAGATGAAACTTTATCGTCTTTGCTTCCAAGGAGCACTCTGGCTGCACTTTCTCCAAGACATATCTGTTTGTTCTTTTGGCAGCCCATGGGATAGTCAGTGCTCTTCTATCATCCTTATTCATTGTGCAGCTCTCAGACACATAGGGGATCTTTATGTAATTTCCACTCTCCATTATAATATTAAAAACATTGAGAATCATGGCCTAGCTGAACAAGCAATTTTTGCAATAGGGGGAATATGGCGAGAGGGTCACATAATTAAATCTATGACAGTTGTCAGAGCTGTAGTTAGTTTCTATTGTGTTTATTTTTACTCTGATGACTCTGTGTGTGTCAGAGTAGAACCAGCTCTACAAGGTTGAGCTATGGTGCTGTAGAAGAGTATTGAATATACCATGGACTGCTAGGAGAACAAACAGGTTCATCCTAGAGAGGGTAAAATCAGGCTGCTCCTTGGATGCAAGGATTCTGAAGCTTCATCTGAAATATTTTGGGCATGTTGCAAAGAGTAACCAGTTCTTGGAGAGAGACATCATGTTTGGGAGGGTAGAGAGACAGCACAAGAGAGGAAGACCCTCAATGAGATGGCTTGACTCTGTGACTTGGGTAATGAGTATAGGTGTATCAGAGACAGCAAAGTTGGCACAGGATAGAGCAGGGTTCAGAGCTGTTGTACATAGGGTCACTTTGAGTCGCAGGTGACTCAACAGCATATAAAAACAATCTTCTGAAGAGTATCTGGATAAGTTCAATTGACCCATCTCTCCAGTTAGCAGTCAAGTCAAGACCATAACCATTTTTACCACTCATCATCAATATGGAAGATCCCAAAGGGTTGCCTCCCCACAGGAGCTTCAACCTCAATTAACATAACCAGAAGGATCCAGCACTCACTCCTCTCTGACTCAAGGCACAATTACAAAATTCCAAGACAAAGAATCTGACTGATACATGTCTCTTGGGTCAGCTAATCAGCTGTGGCCAGAGAGAGATGGGAGCATGCATCTGAAACATGGCTTCAAAGGGCAAGTTCACAGTGGAGAGGGCTGTGAACTGAGCTGAGCAATCATTGGCCACAGTGTCTACTTCGCCTGCCATCCTCCCCTTTCACCAATGTACACCTAGCCTTCAATGCATAAGCTACTCTCCACACCTCTGTTAAAATGACACTTCCTATTGCAGTATTTTATCTATATGTTTGATGTTGGTTCATAGCTTGAGAGTGGGATTGTTATTTCTAGTTTTCAGCTGAGGGCAAAAATGCTAACTGAATGACTGAAGGAAAGAATTCTAATCACTCTTATATTTTATACTATATCTTAGCAACTCTTTGGAGAACTTTGAGAAGTCCTTGTGTGGTCCAAACAATTAACAACCTTGTCTGTTAACCAAGAGGTTGGAGGTTCAAGATAACCCAAAAACACCTTAAAATCACCTAGTGGTCTATTTCCAATATGCTAGCAGTAGAAATCTACAGAGCAGAATTCTACACCAACTCACAAGTGTTATCAAGAGTTGCAGTCCACTTGATGGGAAGTAGAACTGGAACTGGCAGAGATCATTAAAGATCATATCATTGTTGTCCAGAAGGATGAAGTGGCTTACCTACACCACACAGCTTGTTAAGAGATGGAATAAAGGACTCCAACCTAGGGTTTATAATTTCAGGCCACTGAACACAACCATTTATACCAGTCATTCTTAAATGTAAATGTTGTCATAACCTCTCTATTTTTCACTTTGTAAGAGATTTATTTGAATAACACTATTTGCCTTTCAAGGGGGCTGTGGGAGAAATAATGAATGCTTATTCATTGTTTAGAAATGGCAGGTTATAAAATGTAGCAATCTAACTCAGAATTCATCTTTAAATCTTTTATATAACATGAAACTCTACTCTGTAATCATCACTCAAAAATAAAGTTGTCCTTTGTATGTCGGTTTAAAAGCTCATTGGAGCCCTTTGTTTGGAAATCTAGAGTTGGATCATTTTGAACTCCCTTCTGTTTAAGCGCAGATATTGATTGCTGACTTTTCACTGTGTCTATGTAAAACCACTTCAAACCTCTTTACAGATCATGTGGATGGGAGGGGGAAGGCTTGTCCTCTAGAATCAGGTATGGTCACTTAATTCAGGTGCAACCAATATCACCTTGTATCCAGTTGGCTAACAAACTGGTTCAGAGGAAGGATGACCACGTCAGGTCAAAATTAGATTTTCTGGAGTCTTCAGGAATGATATGCTGAGGTTTCTTATAAGCCTAGAACTGCTGATGTCCATATTTACCACTGCTTGAGGCCTCCTAAAAAGCAGACTCAAGATATGGAGAATTTTCAAACACTCACCAGACTAAGGATCCTATGACTAAAGGTACCTACTACACCCCTGGATTTACCCATTATGTTCTTCTATGTCCTCTTCTGAATCTGGCTTGAAATTCTAGTAGTTCTCTGTCTACTTTGTTAGGTACCATAAGGTAGGCTCTTACTCACAGCAACTGTATGCTTTAGAGAACAAACTACTTCTTTGTCCTGTGCCATCCTCACAATCCTTACTATGTCTGAGGCCATTGTGTCAAGGTCTCTCTCATTGTGGAAGGTCTCTCTCTTTTTTTCATTGACCCGCATCAAGCTTGGTATCTTGCTCCAGGAACTGTTCTGTTCTCAACTGTTTACATGTTAAAATACATGAGACAGTCTTGTCATCCTCTCTAAGAAATGTTCTGCCTGTACTTCTTCTAACGTAAATTTGTTTTCCTGTTTATCTTTTCCGACAACCTGATTCAAAACTACCAATTCTCCTTTGGGTTTTCATTTTCATTGTCGAGCTTTTCCACACATAGAAAAGATCATGGCTTTTCCACGCCGAAAAATATAATTAATTGAGTTAGGTTTGTGTGTTATCTTTGCTTTTTAGCACTTTGAAGATGTAGTTTACAAATATGCCCAATGCAATACATTATTGGATTTCTTGACTGCTATTTCCACGAATGTTGATTGTGAATCCAAGTAAAATTAAATCCTTGACAAACTTCAATCTTTTGTACATGCAATACAATGTTCTCTTTTGGTCTAGTTACGAGAATTACTGTTTTCTTTAAACTGAGATGGAATCTACGCTAAAGATTTTAGTCTTTGATCTTCCCCAGTAAGTGCTTCAAATAGTTTTCACTTTCAGCAAACAAGGCTGTGAAAGCTGAATATCACGGGTTGTTAATGAGTCTTCCTCCAATCCCAATGCCACATTCTTCCTCATATAGTCCAGCAGCTTCTTCTATTATCTGTTCAACATATTGATAGAGTGTGTATGGTGAAAGAATACACACTTGAAACCCACTTTCCTACATATTAAACCACATATTATCCCTTTGTTTAAACAACTGCTTTCTTGGTCTATGTACAGGTTGCATATAAGCACAAATAAGTAAATTCCTATTCTTTGAAATGTCATCCAAAATTTTTGATGATCCACACAGTCAAATGCCTTTGCATAAGCAGTAAAGTGTGAGTGAACACCTTTATGCTATTTCTTCTTTCAGACAAGATATACCTGACATCGGCAGTGATGTCCCTTGTTTCACATCCTCCTCTAAAGCTGGCTTGAATTTCTGTTTCCTGCTGATATAGTGCTGCAATCATTTTTTCCCCAATTATCTTCAACAAAATTGCCAATTACAAGCTATAAGAAACAATACTTTCCCTTTTCCCCCCCTACAATTCATTTGACCTGGGTCTTCATCATTTGCAGCGATAACAAAGTCCTGAATAACATTGTAAACACAGTAATTAAAATAATTGAAATGTAATAATAAATTAAGTCAAGCTCTTCACCCATATTTGTGAAATTCAAATTATACTAATGAATTAATTTAGACAAAAGTTGCTAAGCTCAAGAAATTTGTATTCCAGTCAGCAAGACTAAATGCAAACAGATTTTTAAAATATTTTTTTACCCAGAAATTCTACTTTTAGATACGTACTTAAAACACTTAAGAGCAGTAATTGAGACAGAAGATGGACATCAGTGTTCAATGCTGCTTTATTCACAATAGTAAAAAAAATGTGGATACAATTCAGTGTCTTTGAACAGATTACTAGATTAGTAAAACATATTGTATGTATGTATTATATGCATTTACTAAGCCAGAAAGAAATAAAGCCCACATGGATGAACCTTGAAAATATTATGCTGAGTGATGTTCCCAAAAGGGTAAGTGTTACATGATGTCATTTTTACAAAATATCTAGCATTCAGAAATATGTATTGATCTCTGGTGTCCTAATTTTATGGTAAGGAGTTGTGCTGCCAATCAAAAGACAGACAGTTTGAAACTACCCCTTACTCTGTAGAAGAAATATGAACAATCTTCTCCCATACAAAATGGGCAAACTTCTCCCAGCCTCTTAAAAGAAAGTTAAGGGTGAGCTCTAAATTCATGGATGATACTTCACCTCACACACTTTGGGCATATTCCTAGGAGAGGTTATTCTTTGGAGAGAGATATCATGCTTGCAAAGGTGGAAGGGCAGTAAAAGAGAAGACCAGGTGGCCAGGTGGGGTGACATAGTGATTGTGGCAATAGACTTGACAGTGTAATGGATTGTGAGGTATTCATATCACTTGTTTGTAGGGTCCCTAGGAGTCATAGTCAATCCATTGGCACCTAACAACAACTTAGAGGGAGGGGGCAAAGAGGAATCATTAAGATATATTAGATTTCTGTTCATTAATTTGGAAAATCTAACCAATGGTTATTGATGATTGCCCAACATGACTTATGTATATATGAATGTACGAAAATTGCCAAATTAGCAAGTAGGTTATCTATATTTTCTCAGCAACAAAATTATGCTTTCATTTAGCAAGTATTTGTTAAATGTCTGCATTGTGCCTTTTCCAGGGCTATAAGCTAGTGACACAAATGAACACAACAAAATAAACTAGAGACTTTTATTACATCTTAAATTTTTGCTTTATGGCACTTACTGCAATTTAAAATAATTTATTTTGGTGTTAATATCATGCTAATCACTACCTCTCCACTTAGAGAAATTAGATATTGTCCATATTTTGTTCATGGCCCTTACTCTCCAGAAACTCAGAATCTGATAGTAGAGACATATTTAAGCAGACAATTAAAAGACAGGGAGATACATGCTGAATAGGAATGAGGTGTGCAGGAGCTGTGAGTCCCTAGTGAGAATGTTTGTTGTCCCTTGGAGTGGAGAACCTGGGAAGGTTCCCCAAAAGAGATAGACATTTGAGTATGCCTTTAAAATAAGAGGTTTTCATTTTAACTAAGAAAGTTATTGTTGCAAACACATTTTAGGGTATTATCTTCCCTCTTTGTCACTCATGTCTTCTAATGTCCAAATTTAGATTTCTTCTTGTCCTAAAAGGCAAAAGAGCAACGTCAACCTTCTGGCAGAACCTAAGCACTCCCCTTGGCATGGTCTCTGGGTATTACTGGTGATTTCACCAACGGCCTTCAGTGACACTCATGTCTTGTTGGGCACAATCTTGTGTGAATCCTGGACCTTTTGAATCACTTATAATAAATGTTGTTATTGTTATATGTCATCAAGTCAAATATTATTTATAGCAACCCTATTCATACAGATATGCAAAGGCATTTGACTGTGTGGATCATAACAAACTGTGGCTGACTCTGAGAAGAATGGGAATCC
>NW_006399783.1:17485708-17493674 GCF_000299155.1 Elephantulus edwardii
CAATCTCCAATTTCATCTGGAATTAAAAGAGACCCTGAATAAAGCAAAGCCATCCTGAAAAAGAGAAACAAGGTAGGAGGCATCTCACTTCTTAATCTCAAATCCTACTACTCAGCTGTGGTGGTCAAGATAGCATGGCACTGGTACAGTGAAAGACACATAGAGCAATGGAATAAAATCAAGAACCCAGCAATCAGCTCATCTATCTATGGTCAACTGAGTTTTGACAAGGAAATAAAATCAGTTAAGTGTGGAAATGAAAACCTGTTTAACAAATGGTGTTGGCAAAATTGGAATACTATCTGTCAAAAACTCAAGCAAGAACACCTCACACAAGACAATTTTGATCTTTTATCTGGCTACC
The DNA here is from genome assembly GCF_000299155.1 of Elephantulus edwardii. Classification (NCBI taxonomy): domain Eukaryota; kingdom Metazoa; phylum Chordata; class Mammalia; order Macroscelidea; family Macroscelididae; genus Elephantulus; species Elephantulus edwardii. Next base: position 17,486,073 of record NW_006399783.1, read on the forward strand.
ATGATGCTATCTATTGGTCCAGTTGTGAGGTTTTTGTTTTCTTGATGTTAAGATGTAATTCATATAGCAAGCTTTTGTCTTCCACAAAGGTCTTTGATCTTCTGCAGCAAGTGTTTCAAGTCCTCTTCACTTTCAACAAGCAAAGTTGTGTCATCTGCATGATGCAGGTTGTTATGTCTTTCTCTGAGCCTGATGCCACATTTTTCTTCATAGAGTTCGATTTCTTGAATTATTCACCCAGCATGCAAACTGAATAGATTTGGAGAAATAATACAACTCTGATATATGTCCTTTTTCTAAAATTTTAAACTATGCCATATTCCCCTGCTCTATTTGGACAACAGCTTCTTGATCTAGAGAAAGGTTTCTTTTCTTTTTTTGAGAAAGTTTTCTTAAGAACAGGATTAAATATTCTGGGATTCTCATTCTTCTCAATGTTAACTGTAATTTGTTATGATCCACACTGTCAAACCTTTGCGTAGTCAATAAAACACAGCTGTACAGTCTTTAGTATTCTTTGCTTTCTGCTAAGATGAGTTGTGTGATGGCATTAGGGATTTCATCCATGAAGAGAGCAGAAGACAATGAATGTTGTTGGGGACCGTCACAGTTTTTGAACTCATAGTGATCCCATATGATGGACTAGAACTGCAGACAGGATACTCTAGGCTGTAATTTTTATGGAAAAAAATTACTAGACCTACAGAGTCACTGGGTGGATTTTTAAATTATTATTATTAATTTTAATGAAAATTTACAGAGACTTTAGATTTCCATTCATTCATTGTTGCACTTGTGTCTCTGCCCACCCACCCCTGCTAGTACACTCTTCTCTTTGAAAAGAAACATTTTTTCATAGTTTTACAATTCCTCCCCCCAGGTCCACTCCACTATGCAGCCTTCATTATGGACTCCTGTCCACTGTGTGGATTTGAACCACCAACCTTTCTGTCTGTAGTCAAGTACTTAACCTTTGAGTCATCCAGGCTCCTTTTTATATTGAATGGTTGTCATTGTTGAGTATCATTTAATCAGAACCAACTCACTGACCCTCTAGTGGGTTTTCATAGACAGTGAATCACATGGAAGGAGATTGTCCATCTTTTTTCCATGAAGCAGCTCATGGATTCGAACCACATATCTCTGGGTTGACAGCATAGTTCCTTTCCAGTAAGCCACATGTGAAAAGAAAAAAAAAGACACATTAAATTCAGAGATTAAATTACAAAAAGATGGCCCTTTCTGCCTTATTTGAGGAAACTAGCTATTCTATGAAGAGATTCACATGGCAAGGAATTAAGAGTGACCTTCAGCCAACAGACAGACTATGAGAGCACAGAACTAGAGTTCTTGAGAAACTAACTCCTGCACACTTATGTGTGTGAGCTTGAAAGTAAAGTCTCTCTCATTTGAGTCTTCAGGAGCTTGATCACAGCATTTTAAGAGACTCTGAATTAGAAGACTTGAGCAGGATTTAGCCAATAGGATTCTTAACTCTCAGAAACTGAAATGATCTGTATTCTCTAATTTTGAGGACAATATTTTAATGCAGCAGTAGATAATACAGTGGTTCTGTTCACTTTCTCTTCTGCCATAAATGTAATTGAGTTTGGAGGTTTCACCAAGACAATGGTGCAGGCACTAAATTTGGGGAACAGGTCCCACAAGTTATGGAATCAGAGTAGACTCAAATGGGGGTGACAAGTGAGGTATTAGAAACAGCCTGGCTGGGCAAATGTAAAGGTGATAGAAATTGTCAGTAGTAGTATCAAAGTTCCACTAGATTAAGAACAGAAATAAGTTGAGAATGAAACTAGAATGGCCATTGGTAGGCCTTTTACTTTCCCCATTAGGTTTTGCCCAGTATGCTTGATAAAAAATAAAGCTTAATAATTAAGAATATGGATATTGCAGTCAAAAAGACATATTCCAGCATCAGCTTCTCAACTTAGAGTTATTTACCCTTTCTAAACCTCAGTTTACCTATCACAGAGTTAAGTATAATTATTATTTGATATGACGTGGCCTAGTGGTAAGAAGCTGTGCGGCAATCCCAAAGACACTCAGCTCAAATCCACCAGCTGCTCCTCAAGAGAAAGATAAGCAATCTCTACCCTGGGTGATTAACTGCCTCTGAAAACCCACTGAAGGGTATGCTATGGGTCATTTCCAACTCAACAGTACTCAACAACAAAAACAGAGGAATTACCTCCATAATTCCTTTTCTGATTGCGAAAATGTGTTGCTCTTCTCCCTGTTTTCTAGAGATTCTGAACATCCTTCTCTTGGACTTATTACCTATTGTAGATTCTTGCTTATGCCTCCAACTTTCCCCTAGTTTCTTAGTCACCACCCCTAGGGGTGGAGGTCCTTGCAGAAAGTGAAGAAGGCTCAAAGCACTTACTAAAGGCGATCTAGGATTAAAGCCTTCAATATGGATCATATCTCAACCTCAAGAAGACAAAAATATCAATACTTGACCTAATAGGCAACATTATAGATGGAGAAATGACTGAAGTTGTGAACTATTTAATTTTATTTTCTCCCACAATAAACACCCATAATTGAAATGGTAAGAAATCAAAAGATGCATTCGACTGAGGAAATCTGCTGGAAAGGACTTCTCCAAAGTGCTAAAGAGCAAGAATGGCAGTTTAAAGACTAACATGCCACTGATCAAAGGCATGACTTTTTCAGCTCCTTTGTATGCATGTGAAAGCTGCACAATAAATGAGGAAAACCATAGAAGAATCTATGCTTTGAATTGCGGCATTGATGAAGAGTGTTAAATACACCGTGGACTGCACATTTTTCTTGGAGAAAGTGTAACTAGGGTAGCCCTTAGAGACAAAGATGGTGAAACTTCGTCTCACATATTTTGAACACGTTGTCAAGAAGGGCCCGTCTTGGGAAAAAAGATATCATGCTGGGAAATCGCAGAGGGTCATCTATAAAAGAGGAAGGCCGTCAAGAAGATGAAGATAGAGACTGCATAACAGGCTTGAGCACAGCAGAGATCAAAGGGATGATGGAGGATAGGGTAAGGTTCAGATCTGTTGTTCACAGGGTTGCTATGAGTCATAATTGCCTCAAGGGCACCACCAACAACCCTGGGGAGGATCTATGAATCAACCTTCTCTGTGTTTCTAGCTGCTAGGCATTGGTGTGAATTGTTACTCAGGAAATACTAAGTTGTGTTGAAATAGAAATGGACCCTCAAAAATCTTCCCTCTGGATTTTTATTTTTATTTTTGAGACATTTTGCACCCTGCCAGGAGACAATTTCTCCTCTAGAATGGTAAGATCTAAGTTAATTCATGGATATCATGATTCAGAAACATTTATGATGAAAGTAGATATGTTCACCTCACCATTAAGGCTTCAGCAAAGCAAACTGGAGCAAACTAATGCATGTGTGTGAAGTTGCATATGTCTTAAAAACCACAGTCCTTTCTCAGGGTCCAGGCCAGAACTACGTGTCTTTCTCAAGAGCTCTGGAGCACGAGGTTTTTGTTGGTTTAGTTTGAAGGTGAATGCTTTGCATTCCAAAAGCATGTTTCAAGAAGTACAATAATGTTAACCCCAACGATTAAAGTGAAATGGCAGGCCATTACCCTGTTACATTTTGCTGCAGATATTCTAAATGTGGACAATAGAAATCTAACCTGATTTGAAAAATTCTCCTTGTCATTACTGCCTGGATTTATTCATTCATTAATTTGATCATCCATCCATTCTTTCAAGACACATTTGTCAAGTGTCTTCAATGTGCCAGAATTTTGCAGAGCAAAATCGTCTCCACATTTTCTGGTGTCTTCAAATTTCTCTAGTGAGCCATTTTCAAACAGCATTACCAGAGAATGGCTGACAGTTGAAGGCTATTTTGATAGAATTGCTGCTATCTCATCTCATCTTTCTCTGCCCCGGCCTGTTAAAACACCCAATTCCTCTCAGGGTTTTGGAGTCATTGCTATGAAGTGTCAAGAGGCAATACTGGAAATTTTGCAAGTTACGCCTTGTTCACCAGCCTACTACAAACACATTTATAGGACAGTTTCTATAAATTGTTCCAATCACTTAATTACCCTGTTAGCAATTAGCCTAGCCCCTGTGTCTTGGGTCGCCCTGTCCCTCTCAAGCCACATGGAAAGCCCCAGGATTTCCTTAGCCAATTTAATCTTCTTCTCCTCCTTCCCCCGCCCCATTTTCCTTCTTTATAAATCTCCCTTCCTAACTTTGAACCATGCAATATTCCCTTGCTCTTTGTTCTTTCTGACCACTGCTTCTTGGTTCAGGTATAAGTTTTATACAAGCACAATCAAATGTTCTGGGAGTTCCATTTTTCACAGTTAAATGGCACTATTCTTGTTCCTGTCTAGTTTCCCCCCCACTGTCTATTTTTTGGAGAAGTCATGAATTTATTCTTTCAGTCATTTATTCTCCATTTAATCATTAATCTTATCCACTTGCTTATTGTGTTCCAAGTTTATGTTTATTCATTCATTCATTCATTCATTCATTCATCTGTCCATCACTCATTGCAGAGCTCATTGTCCTTTGACCAAATACTGTTGTTATTGTTCTTTATTGTCAAGTCGGAGTTGACCAATAGCTGACCCTCTGGCAGGTTTTCCGAGGCAGGGAGGAGATTGCCCATCCTTCTTCTACGGAGCAACTGGTGGCCTCAAACCACAGCCTTTGGGATTGCAGTATAGCTTCTTGACACTAGGCCACCAGATGGGATGAAAAAAAAAAATCAGCCCAGCTAATATCTGGTCCAGGCCATCATCATTTCCTTCTTTATAGGGAGTGCAAGAGACAGAGTGGCAGTGCTAACAAAACGTAATTTTGTGCCCCTAGAGGGTGTGAGTAAAAGGATTAGGAACTTCATAGAAAGGGACAAGTAATGTCTCAAGAAGGCCAGGAAAAATTCCAAAAAGATGAGTGGAGTTGGCAGAGAGATAAGATGAAGAGAGATATCTCAATGAGAGAAGACACCATGTGCAAAGGCACCAGGCCTGAAACAGCATGCCTGGCTCACCGATGTAACAGAAAGGTGTGAAATGAAAAGGGCCCAATGGACTGGAAACTGAGTAGGAAGATAAGACTCACATCTCAAATGATTAGCTGAAGTGTTGTCTCGTACACAGGTCAGTGGAATATTTCAGGCAGACTTGAAACTGTGAAGAGAGAAGAGTGGGACCTTTCCAGTCTTTGGACCATTTCCTGGAGACAACCCTATTCAACATTGTAAAAGATAAAATTTGTCATACCACCTGCTTTCAGGCCCCAGATCACCACCAGAGTCTGCACTGGACATTGGGATGCTGAGCTAGATCCTCAGCAAGAAGCTGAGAAATTTTTCTCCAGCAAAAAAGCCACATCTAATCATTACCATAGAAATTATGGTCTCAGAGAAGGGATTTTGTTCAACTGTTCACCAAAGCAAATGCTACTGTTACTATTTCCTTAAAGAAGAGCTAAATGAACGGAGGGATGGTTGGATCCATGAATAAATGAATTGTTGTTGCTCTTAGGTGCCGTTGAGCTAACCACAACTCATAATGACCGTGCAGACAAGAGCTAGAAACCTTGCCCTATCCTGTACTGATCTCCACCATACTTGAGCCCACAGTTGCAATCACTGAGCCAATCCATCTCATTAAGGATCTTCAGTTCTTTCTGAAACAGTGGTCTTATACATTTGTTCTCTTATAATCGAGTTATTTCATTCAGCATAAAATCCTCTGGATTCATCCACACTGCCTAGGGTTTCACAGTTCCTCATTGTTTTTCAATGCTCCATAACATTCCATTGTGTGAATGTAAAATAGTGCCTCTACCCATTTGCTGATGAGTGCTTGCCTGAGTTGTTTCCATCTCTTTGCTATTTTAAATAATTTTGCAGTAAACATGGGTATGTTTATATTTGATTGTGTTGCAGCTCTAATTTCTTTAGGGTATATTCTCAGTCTATTTTCAACTTTAAGATATGAAAGGCTGTTTTCCATAGTTATTGTATCATTTTACCTTCCTTCCAGCAGTGCACACAAGTTTCAATTCCTCCACATAGTCGCCTACACTTATATGTTGTCCTGCTGAACTTTGCTATTGCTGCTGGGTTGAGATGATGGATCGTTATTGTTTTGGTGAGTAGCTTTCTTTTTTTCTTTACTTTTAAACATTTTTATACTGGTTTATTTACAAAGTTTGTATATACTTTTCCACACCAGATCTTTCCCATTTCTTTCACATACCCCATATTAAATTGTGTGACCCTATGATTAACACCTTCCCCATCATCACTCTTCTGCTTCCACCCTCCGCCCCTTGGATCCTCACATGCTTGATCTACAATAATGTTCATATATATTATTTCTCCTTTATGGAATGAGTTCATTAAGCATAATGCTCTCCAGTCCCTCCCAAGTTAGGTAGTTATTTACAAAATCATTGCTCCTGAATGATGTATAGTATTCCACGGTGTGAATGTACCATAATTTTTCAATCCATTCGATCGTGGTTGCACTTTTGGGCTGTTTCCATGTTCTTACAGTGGCAAATAACACTGCTATAAACACTGACTAGGCCATCCCAGTTTGTCTCTGATGAATTTTATGGTTTGGGGCATTACTCCCAGGTCTCCGATCCACCTTGAGTTGATTTTTGTGTATGGTGTGAGATGAGGATCCTGTTTCAGCTTTCTGCAGGAAGCAGTCCAATTTTGCCAGTACCATTTGTTGAAGTCATTGTCATAAACACTGGTGCACAAGTCTCTGTGGCTCAGTTCTCATTCTCTCGGGGTATATTCCAAGTAGTAGAATAGCTGGGACATATGGAATCTCTATGGTCAGCTTTTTGAGGAAACGTCAAACTTCCCTCCAGAATAGTTGCACCATCTTAAAATTCCAACAATTTATAAGAGTTCCCATATCATCACATCCTCTCCAACATTTCCTCCCTGCCTTCCTGCTAAACTCCGCCAATGCCACTAGAGTAAAATGGCACCCCACTGTAGCCCCGACCTGCATCTCTCCCACCGCCAGTGACTCCGAGGACCTCCCATGTGTGTGCTGGCCATCCGAGCATCCTCCTCTGTGAAATCTATTTTCATGTCTTTTTCCCATCTTGCAACCATGCCATCAATCTTCTTGAGGAGGCCCTAGAGGATTCTGTAAACTCCTGATACGAGACCCCTGTCTGAAATGGTAACGCCAAATGCTTCCTCCCTAGTCTGTAGGGCTTTCCTCTCACTCTGCTGGAAATGTTCCTGATGCACACAGGAATTCAGTCTCTAGAAAGTCCCACTCATCAATCCCATCCTCTCCAGACTGTGCACCTTTGGATGTGCTTATCAGTCTCTCTATACCATTGACTAGGCCATCAAAGCCCCATCCCAGTCTGTCTCTGATGAACTCCATGGTTTGGGGCATTACTCCCAGGTCTCCGATCCACCTTGAGTTGATTTTTCTGTATGGTGTGAGATGAGGATCCTGTTTCAGTTTTCTGTAGGAAGCAGTCCAGTTTTGCCAGTACCTTTGTTGAAGTCATTGTCATTTCCCAATATGTTGTTGTTGTTGTTGTTATGTGCCGTCGAGTCGC
>NW_006399783.1:17494209-17505486 GCF_000299155.1 Elephantulus edwardii
CTGTGTACAATCTCAATCTCTTCACCATCCATCCTGATGCTGCCAATTGGTCCAGTGGTGAGAATCTTTGTCTTCTTGACAAAATGGTAAGTTTTATTTCCTTTTCTAGTATCAGTTGACCATAGATAGCTGGGTCTCTTTCTGGGTTCTTAATTCTGTTCCATTTGTCTATGTGTGTGTCATCGCACCAGTACCATACTGTTTTGGTTACTTCCACTGTGTAGTAGATTTTGAGGCCAGGGAGTGCTAAATCTTCCCCTTGGATTTTTGCTTTTCAGAAGTGCTTTGCTCATTCAGGGTCTCTTTCCTCTCCAAATAAACTTGACAATTTCCCTTTCATTCTCCTTGAAAAATAAATTTGGTATCTGTATTGGAATTGCATTGAACACGTAGATAGCTTTTGGTAGGACTGTCATTTTCACAATATTGAGTCCTCCTATCCAGGAGTGGCATCCACTTCCTAAACAACATGTCCCTGGACACTCTAATAAATATTGATAGTTATTGGAAGGCTTCAGGCCTTTTGTTTGTAGGATCGCCACGAGTTGTGCTCAACTCAATGGCAATCAACAGCAATACATTTTTCCATTTCTTTAGGTCTTTTATTGTATCATGCTGAAATGTTCTGTATCCTTTGTATAGGTCTTTTATGTCTCCAGTTAAGTTCAATCCCAAGTATCTCAGTTTGTAGCTGGCTATCATAAATGGTATTACTTTCTTGGTTTCCTTCTCTGAGTTCTCTTTGTTACTGTAGAGGAATTTCCACTGATTTTTGGATACTGATTTTCTATCATGCCACTCTACTAAATTGGTTTACTGGCTCAAAAAGATTTTTTGTTGAGTCCTTTGGGTTTTCTGTGTACGCTATCATATTATCTGCATATAGTGATACTTTAACCATCTTTATGTCAATCTGGATGCCTCTTATTTCCTTCTCTTGTAGTACTGCCCTAGCAAGCACTACCAATACAATTTTGAATAGAAGTGGTGACAGTGGGCATCATTGTCTGGTGAGTAACTTTCTAATGATTAGTGGTCTTGACCATTTCCTCATGTATTTTTTGGCCATCTGAATGCCTTCTTTGGTGAAGAGTTTCTTCATATCTTCACCTCTTTCATAAGTGGGTTGTTTGTGTTTTTTCACTGAAGTACTGGACAGTTTTATAAACTTTACATATATGTTCCTTATCAGATATGTCATTGCCAAGCATTTTCCCCATTCTGTGGGCCCTCTTTTAACCATCTTGAAGAATTTTTTTGATGCGTACAAAGACTTGCGTTTTAGAAGGTCTGATCCTCAACTTTTTCCAAGATTAATAGATCCTGTCGTTGTTGTTGTTAGGTGGCATCGAGTCAAATATGATTCATAGTGACCCAGCCCTATCCTAGGCCATCCTAAGCATCTCTGACACTCTTGAGCCCACAGCTGCAGTCACTGTGTCAATTAATATCAAGGAGGGTCTTCCTCTCTTTTGTTGACCATCCACCTTTCCAAGCATGGTGTCCCTTTCCAATTCTCATTTTTTTTTTTTTTCATTTTTTCTTGAATCCAATTCTAATTTTGTTTTGTCTTGTTAGGTATCCAATCAACTACAACTCAGCAGCCCTGTGAACAACAGATGTGAATCTTGTTCTATCCTGTAAAGTCTGCATAATCAAATCTATCATGCACAGGCCTACTGGTGTAGTGACTATGTCAATCCATCCTTTTAAGAGCCTTCCTCTCCTTTGCTATCTCTCTTTGTGAGCAAGATTTCTTTTTCTAAGAACTCATCTCTACTGACACCAGGCAGAAAGTGTCTAAAACAAGTTTCATTGTCTTTATCTATAAGGAACAACCTGATTATACTTTTTCTAAGACAGAGTGTTTGTACCTTTTCACCAACACCACTGTTCAAAGGTGTTCTTTCTCAGTCTTCCTTATTCATTGTTAAACTTTCAGATGTGTGTTGTTGCTGCTGATTAAGTGCTGTCAAATCCAGTACAGCCCAGAGCAACCATATGAACAAGAGATATGAACCTTGTTCTCTCCTGTGCCATCCTCAAAATCTCTGACACATTCGAGCCCATTGCTGCATTACTATGTCAACCCATCTGGCTGGAGTCTTCCTCCTGTTCACTCTCCTACCTTCCCAAGCAAGATGTCCTTCTCCAAGGAATAGCATCTCCTAACTGTTATAAACAGTCTGGGATCTATGAAGCTCCTTACACTGAGTGCCAAATTACGAGTCCTTTAATAGCTGGCAGCCAAAGGCGAGCTTATGCTTCAAAGGACCCTCAACCCCGAATGATTTCATACTCAAGCCTTATAAAGGAAAACCCCACAAACAGGGGGGTTATAGTTAGGCTTTACTCTAGAACATAATGACCCTACTCTAGAAAGCAAGAGCAGCATACAGAAGTAGATAGCATCCGGAGAGGTTAACACCCTACCCTGCTAGCAAGCAGCTCCTTACAGAGGCAGGAAATCCCCTGCCTTGGAGTTTCACAGAGTATCTTGTTTTGCTCTCTATATTCAACCAACCAACATTTTGAACTACACTGAATAACTTACTTAAAGAGAGCAAGATATTTATTAAAAATTAATTGCTTCCTGAGCTAGGATGGAGTTTGTTAAGCTAACTCAAATACTTCATTGCCAACTCCTCTTGTAAGGACTCAACACAGTAACTCATCTTTCATAACGAGATTAAACATGCTGGGTATATTTTACCCCATGAGCCCAAGCAGAAGCGTGCTAACCATTTTGGACTCTTCTTAGTCTTATTTTAAAAGGATCTGGTCTGGGTGTGACTGTCCACTGATCTGGGGAGGCTGTACTCGTGAATGATGGATCCAAGTCTTGACACCAGCCACTTTTACCACAGCTGGACAGGTTGGAATCATCAGATGTGTTCCTTTCCAGGCAGGGGTCATCCCCTCTTTACTGAAGTTCCTTATCAGCACAGAATCTCCAGGTTGGGATTGGTGAGCAGGATTGAAATTGGGAAGTGGTAACACCTCATGTACGTTTTGGTGAATTTGTCCTTGGACCTGCTAGAGTGCCTGCAGATACTTTAAATAAGGATTAATCAGTTAGTTTCACCAGATGGCAATCTTAAATGAGAGAGATGGTCTTCCAAACATTATTTCAAATGGAGCAGAACCCCCTTTATAGGGAGTACCTGGCCCTTAAGAAGGCCCAAGGAGCAGGCTAGCCCAATTTCTACCAGTCTCTAAAATGAATTTGGATAGAGTGGATTTTAGGGTCTGAGTTATCTTCTCTACCTGTCCCAAGCTTTGCAGCCTGTAGGCATAGGGAAGCTTCCACTCAATTCCTAGAGCCTTACTCAGGCCTTGGGTGACAGCTGACACAAATGCTGGCCTACTATCAGACCCTAAACCTACTGGGTGTTTAAATCTGGGAATGATCTCTTGGAATAATTTCTCGGCCACTACTTGAGCTGTTTCTGGTTTGGTCCCCCATGCCTCAACTCAGTCTGAGAAGGTCCAGTAAGAGATACTGATTCCCATTTGCAGGGGACTTCAGCTCAGTAAAGTCTACTTCCCAATGTTCTCCAGGACTGCTTCCCATGAGCTTAACTCTCACTTTATTGAACTTGCCTTGTTTCACATTTACCTGGGCACATTCTGGGCATTTGCTGGTTATTGTCTGTATAGCCTTCTTAAGATTAGGAAAGTATTTCTGAGAGTCAAAAGTCCTGTCAACCTGTATTTCCCCAAATGAGCTGCCAAGTGAAGTCATCTTATTAACTCCTGGCCCAGTGTCTCTGGTAGGAAAAAACACCCATCAGTCAATTCCCACCATCCGCAGCTGTTCTGGGTCACCCGAATTTCTTTAGCCTGTAAGTTCTTACTGCTGGCTTATCATGAAACCTGGGGGAAAGACAGAGTGGTCAAAATTTGGAGGGTTTAACAGGTCAGCAGGTGGCCTCCTGGGAGGCTTGGTCTACTAGGAGGTTATAGTTGTATAAATTGTAGTTGTAGAATCTTTTCAGTGTGCTCTGCAATATATAACAGCCACCTCTTTAGGGAGCCACCCCATCTCAAGTAGGAATAGTATCTTTTCCTTATTTTTTAATCTCCTTGCCAGCAGAAGTTAGGAGCCCCTCCTTTTTTAATAAATCATAGAATAGATGTGAATTGCTGTCTGGGTAAATGTTGGTTCCCTTGTCCCTTCCCCACCTCAGAGCTTGTGCCAGGGCGTTAACTTTACCCTTTGTACAGAAGTTCCAACAGACAGAGCCTAGGCCCAGATGATTTCCTTACTGATGGTGACTGCCACTCCTGACAGTTAGATTCTTTGTTTCACATAGTTGCTCCCATCAGAAAAGAGAATAGCATCGACTTCCTTGAGGGGAACATCCTTCAGGTCAGGGTGGCTGGCTTGAGTCAGATCTAGGAGGTCCTGCATGACTCCTTCAGGATCATTATCAGGCAAAAATGTAGCAGGGTTGGTGGTTTGGCTGTGGATAAAAGTCACTCTTGGTTGGTTGTTCAACAAGCTCTGGTATTGGGTAAAATGAGTGTTTGACATCCAGTGACCATTAGTCCCCCACAGCAAGGTTTCTACTGAGTGTGGGGCGATGAGCTGGAGGTCCTGTCCCAGTCAGTTCATCCACCCCCCACCTTAGGATGGCAGTGGCCAAGAGACTTCCTACCACTGGAGGCTGACGTGCAGCCAACCATGGTGAGTTGGTCTCAGCCAAGACTAGAGGATACACATGCTGCAGCTGCTGGAGAAAAGAACTTTCAGGGTGTTTACTTGATTTGACTGTGTCTAGAACCCACAGGTATTCTTCGGACAAGGAAGTGGTTATAGTCAGTTAAAGGACCCGTCAAAGAGAATGAGTTAGTGGCTTTCAGTTTCTACAACAGATCACAGCCCATCAAAGGGAAAGGACAGCTGGGAACCCACGAGGAAAGAATGTGATACTTGTTTATGCCCCAAGTGGACAACAGTTCGCCTTTTATGCCATTGGGTATTTTTTTTAACCTTCCCAGTGACACCCAAAATTGGAATCATGTCCTCTGACAAGTTCATCTCTGTTCTCTTCAAAACTGATAATAATTTAGCTCCAGTGTTCACCGAAAATCAAGCAGTGTGGCCTCTAACATTGCAGTGTCCATGGGCTCTTGGAGACCCAGAATGGGCAGTTTTAGCTTCATCAGTCCTTGCCTGACGGTTCTCTTCTAGGGAGGGCCAGAACTCTCTTGATTTTCTCGGACATTTTCTCTGAGTCCATGTAGGAGCGCTCACTTTTTCCAGTGCCTGTACCTTCTACACTTTGCACACCAGTTTTTCTACAGCCAGAGGTTCCCAGGCTGTGCCCTTTCCCTTTCTTGTGAGGACTTGCCTTTTTTTCTTTACTTCCTGATGGTTCCCTGATGGATGCTGCTAGAATCTTCACCTGTCTTCTGGTTGCTTGACTCTCTAGTTTTTTTTTCTTAGCATCCCTGTTGTCATATACCTTTTGGACCACTTCTAATAAGTATGAAGTTTCATCTCTGCAAACTTATCTAACATCTGCAGCTTACAATGGATGTTTGTAGCTGACTGGGCAAAAAAAGGTCATATTGATTGTTCATTTCTGGAGCTTCATCAGCTCCTTGAATGATCTCAGTAGTTTGGACAAATTAATGATTTTCGGGCCGCAGTTAACAAGGCCACTAACAGAGCCTGGTGAAAATGGCCCGAGGCTGGTATCCCTTCCCCAATATTTGAGTTTCAGTCCAGCTTAACCAAGGGAAAGATCGCATCCATCCTTGCCCTATGTCTGTCCTCTGAATACCCAGCCAGAATAAGCGATGCATAGCAGCTTTGATCCTTTCCCTCTCTTCCTCAGTAAACAGAGGCACTAACAACTGCTGACAGTCATCCAAAGGAAGACTGACTCAAGGAGGGAAATTAGTACCTGGGGCTTTTCAGAAAATGTGGTTTTGAGTCCTCCAATTACACAGATCTGAGGAGAAGGAGGAGGCATATATCAAGAAGGGGCAAGTGAAAACCTTGGGTCGGGGTGCCTAACACCAAGAAAGAATTGGGGCAGGAGGTTGGCCCCCAGGACTGTAGTTGGGTGCTTGAAGGTGACCCAGTCCCTTCAGAGCCATAGGCTCAGGGTGAAGGCCGCTGATGGACATGGAGGATGAGGCTACTGGAAATCCTGGGTCATAAGGAGTGGGTCTGGAGTCCTTTTCCTCAACTGGGGGCAGAACTGGAGGACTTGGAACCCGTATTATGTTCTGTTCTTCAGCCTAGTGCTGAGAGTTCTGGTCACGAGGACTTGTGACTTTGGGTGGGCCATTATGCAGGCTCACAGTCAGGGTGGAGGGTGAAGAATTAGGGTCAACCAGCAATCAATACAAGAATATTGATCAGGATTTTTAGGTTTTCCTGTGACCACATACCACACTTTGTCAATAACCAGTGACTCAGTGTCTGGTCATGTCACCCAAACGATGGCCATTCACTTTCCAAAGGGTGCTTATTGACCCTTTTCATAGGGACTTTATATTGATTTGAAAAGCTTTTAAAAAAGTGACTCACATGTAGTTGGAAGGGGTCTAAGGCTTGGCCCGTGTGTTTCACGTAGTAAAAGCAAGTGTGATTACAACGCAGGCCAGGAGGGTGGGGAGGAGAATAAAACCAGACACAGGAAGAAATCCTAGTATCAGGAGAGAGACACTGGGTCACATTTCGAGATGGGTTGAGTCCACAGACTCTGGAAAGAAATTGGAGGGGTTATTGAAATATTCAGGCACCGAGGACACGGGTTGAAGGAACTGTCCTGCCAAACACGGTAGCAAAAGCTACAGGATGTACTAAGTCTCTCTCCTCCTTGCTGCTCCAGCTAATGTGGCAGGAGTGAGGGCCTTGGTCCTCAATACCAGGCTAGATAACTTAAGTAATATTGGTGGAGCCACTCTTCAAAACCATAGAGTTCCCAAGAGGCGGGATCTCTCAGCAGCCGCAGAGGGGAGAGTAGAGAGAAGTCACACAAAGACAAGGGTCAAACATGGTGCCACAGAGATTCCAAGAGAGATCAGGAGAGAGAAAAAAACAAGGCTGCAAAAATGAACATGAATTTAGGAAACAGGCCACATGCAACTGAGATAGGGGTTCTTGAACATAATCTTCTCCATAGGCAGGGTCAAGGAGTGGGAACAGCCCAATCAAGAAAAACAGGACTGTGACAGAATAGGTGTCAGAGAAGAATAACCTCCAGTGATGTGAGGAAACAAAAATGAGGGGTCGATGGGTGACAGAAACAAGATAAATAATTAGAGAAAGAAAGAGGGAGTTACCACCGAGAGCCAAGACAAAACTATCTCCCTCTTTGGGGAAAATTATTATTGACATTGGTCAATAATAAATCTTACTTTGGTAGGTAGAAGAAACTTTGAAAGACAGAAGAAGTAGTCAGGATCCAAATGACAAGGACAAAGTTCTCAACTAGACATGAAGCCAAAAGGACTGAAACCAAGAAGTACCCATTGTGACCAACCAGTCCCAAATGTTGCTCACTGTGACTGACCAGGAGGTGTCTCGGTCAGGGTCCTGACCCTCCAGAGACCATCTCAGGAAAGACATGTCAGGGTTTAGTTTCCCATCCAAAAGTACCAGAAATTAGCAGAAATTAAAGACAGGCTAAGACAGATACTTACCTCCTAGGAGAACAGTCTCCAGAAGCAGTGAGAGATAGGGGGCTCTGAAATGTCTCAGATGATGTCTCCCCTATATCTCCTCATTACACTGGGGAGCCCAAGAGTGAGGCTTATTCCCTAATAGCAGGAAGATCTTTCTGGGGCCTCTATAAAGTGCCATATACTGAGTGCCAAATTATGATTCTTTTATTAGCAGGCAGCCAAGGGTGAACTCATGCTCCAAAAGACCCTCGACCCCAAATCATTTCATATTCAAACCTAATAAAAGAAGAAAAAAAACCCACACAAAGATGGGTTACAGTTAGGCTTTGTTCTAGTATATACTGACCCTACTCTAGAGAGCAAGAGCAGCTTACAGAAGCAGATAGCATCTGGAGAGGTTAACACCCTACCCCGCTAGCAGACCGAGACAGGAAAGCCCCTGCCTTGTGGTTTCACAGAGCACCTTATTTAGCTCTCTATATTCAACCAAGCAACATTTTGAGCTACACTAAATTACCTACTTAAAGAGAGCAAGGCATTTATAAAAAAAGTGAATTGACTCCTGGGCTAAGATGGAGTTTGTTAACCTAACTCAAGTACTTCACTAGCAACATGCCCAAAGCATATGAGATGAATCTTTATCAACTTTGCCTTGAAGGAACACTCTGGCTACACCATTTCCAAGACAGATCTATTTGTTCTTTTGGCAAACCATGAAATATTCAATAATCTCCACCAACACAACAGTTCAAAGGCATCATATTTTGTTCTGTCATTCTTATTCAATCCCTAGCTCTCAACAGCTGAGCAAGTGATTGAAAAGAGTATGGAAAAATATTTCATAAAATCATTACTGTAGAATAAGTATAACGATCCAAGGGGGGTGAGAGGTTGGAAGCAGAGTGATGAAGTACAGGAAGAGGGGGATTAATCATGGAGTCATACAATCTGATGGGAGGCGGGTAAGGAAAATTGAAAGAATCTGTTCAGGAAAACAATGCATTAGAATTTTGTAAATAAACTAGTATAATAATGATAATAAAAAATCCCAACAATATATGGTCTGAGTCAGGCTTGCCTTAGTCCTCAAACTAACTGACTCATCCTTCAGTAATTTGGATAGGTCCCAGAATAGATAATTTCTCAGCGCAATATATCTCCTGACTTCTGGTACCAACTGCATTGATTGTGGATACAAGTAATATGGTATTGATATTTTCAATCTTTTCTCCATCTATCATGATGTTTTCTATTAGTCCAATTGTGAGAATTAGGGTTTTCTTGACACTGAAGTACAAAATTTTCTTTTAAGTGATAAATTATATTTCATCTGCTTTTTTCTGTGGAATGCTTGTCTGTCAGATACCAGATACTATTATATATATGTATATATATATGCCATCCATTTCCAAAAAAAAAACAGGCCTTCGAAAACCCTATATATATAATAGAGCACGCTTAGACTATCGCTTGGACTCTGACTGGAGTGGTGGGAATAGATGTCTAGGTTGGTACAGGATAGAACAGCATTTAGAGCTCTTGTAAGTAGGGTCGATATGAGTAGCAAACAACTTGATAGCACATAACAACAACAACAAAGTATGGCTAATCAATTTATAAGAAAATGCATAGGAGACAGATAAACATCATGTGACATGACTATGCCTTGCTTTTCATTTTTTATTTTCAGAAGTACTTTCTTATTTGGGATCTTTTTTTCTCTCCAAATAAACTTGACAATTTCCCTTTCGATCTCCTTGAAAAAGGAATTTTGTATCTGTATTGGGATTGCTGAACATGTAGATTGCTTTCAGTAGGACTGTCATTTTCACAATATTGAGTCTTCTTACCAATTAACAGGGAATGTTTTTCCATTTATTTAGGTCTTTTATTGTGCCTCTCACAAATGTTCTGTAGTTTTCTTTGTACAGATCTTTTGTGTCTCTAGTTAGGTTCACTCCCAAGTATCACAAAATAGGCAATGCCATGATGGATGCAGAGGAGACTGAAACTGACAATAACTTCATCTTGCTTGGATCCACAATTAACACCCTTGGTACCAACAGTCAGGAAATGCATTGCACTGGGAAAGTCTGCAATTAGGGACCTTTACAAATTATTGAGTAGTTGTTGCTATTGTTGTTGTTGTTGTTATATGCCATCAAATCATTTGCAACTCATAACGACCCTATGTACAAGAGCCTTAAACTCCTTTCTATCCTGTGCCAATCTCGCTGTCTCAAACACATTCATTCCCACCACTCTACTCACAGAATCGATCCATCTCATTGAGGGTCTTCTTCTCCTGTGCTGTCTGTCCCTCCACTCTCCCAAACATGATGTCCCTCTCCAAGGACCAGTCCCTCCTTGCAACACGCTCAAAGTATGTAAGATGAAGCTTCAGAATCCTTTACTCCAGGGAACATTCTGGCTTCACCCTCTGCAGGACAAACCTGTTTGTTCTCCTAGCAGTCCATGGTATATTCAACACTCTTCCCCAGCACCACAACTCCAAGGCATCAATTCTCTTTTTATCATCCCTAGTCACTGTCCAACTCTCCAATGCATAGCATGCAATTGCAAAGACTATAGCCTGGATCAGGTGCACCTTAGTCTCCAGCCTGATGTCATTGCACTTCAGTACTCTTGAGAGGTCCCTCACAGCTGATTTTCCCAATGCAATTCATCTCCTGATTTCCTGGCTGCTGTTACCAAGAGTGTTGACTGTGGAGCCAAGTAAACAAAAACTGTTAACTGTCTCAATCGCTTCACCATCCATACTGATGCTGCCAATTGGCCCAGTGGTGAGAATCTTTGTTTTCTTGATATTGAGCTTCAATCCATATTGAAGACTGCAGTCCTTGACCTTCTGCAGCAAGCGCTTCAGGTCCTCCTCAGTTTCAGCAAGCAAGGTTGTGTCATCTGCATAATGCAGGTTGTTGATGATTCTTCCACCAATCCTGATGCCATATTCCTCCCCATACAGCCCAGCATCTTGAATGATCTGTTCTGCATACAGATTCAAAAGGAATGGAGGCAAAATACATCCCTGATGGACTGCTTTCTTGATTTTGAACCATCCAGTGTCTCCCTGCTCTGTTCTGACAACTGCCTCTTGGTCCAAGTATAAGTTTCGCATTAGCACAATCAAATGTTCTGGGATTCCCATTCTTCTCAGACTCAGCCGTAGCTTGTTGTGATCCATACAGTCAAAAGCCTTTGCATAGTCAATGAAGCACAGATAGACATTCTTCTGCTATTCTATGCTTTCTGTCAAGATCCTCCTTACATTAGCTATAATACTGCTAGTAATAATACCCTCTTCTAAATCCAGCCTGCACATTTGGCAATTCTCTGTTGACATATTGTTCCAAATGTTTTATGGATAATTTTCAGCAGAATCTTGCTTGCTTGCATGTTATATCAATGATACTGTTCGATAATTTCCACACTCTGTTGGGTCACCTTTCTTTGGAATGGGAACAAATATCGATCTCTTCCAGTCTGTTGGGCAGCTAGCTGGCTGTCCTCCAGATTTCCTGGTGCAACTTAGTGAGCACATCCAGGGCAGTGTCTCTTTGTTGAAATAAATCAATTGGTATACTGTCAACTCCTGGAGCCTTGTTTTTT
>NW_006399783.1:17505881-17523466 GCF_000299155.1 Elephantulus edwardii
TTGGTGCTCTAATGCAATACTCAGAGTCTCATCTGACATCCATCTTGGTATTTTCTTCTTCTTTAGCCTTTGCAATGATCTTTTGCATTCTTCCTTAATGATTTTTTTTATATCCTCCCAGAGCTCATTTGGTCTACGCTCACTGGTGCTCAAGGCCTCAAACCTGTTCCTGAGATGGTTTTGAAATTCGAGCGGGACAGACTTAAGGTCAAATCTTGGATCCCGTACACTTGACTTAATTTTCCTCAACTTCGGCTTGAATCTGTATATGAGTAGAATCAGAGAAATCAGAATTGATTGAGTAGTAGTGATGTAAATTTGAGGACTAAGGTGCATCTGATTCAGGCTATTGTCTTTCTGATTATTAGTTATACATTCAACACCTGGACAATGACTAAGGATGACAGCAAGATAATTGACAACTTTGAGCTGTGGTGTTGGAGAAGAGCACTGAACATCCCATAGGCAGACAAGAAAATGAACAGAAATGGAAATGGTGCAACTGGAGTGCTCTTTGGAGGCAAGAATGATGAGATTGTGCTTCATATATTTTGGACATACTGTTAAGAAGTGCTGTTCCTTGGAAAAGAACATGATGTTAGGAAGGGTAGTGACTGACATGGGAGAGGAAGACCCTCAACAAGGTGGACTGATGTGACTGCTACAATGAGCTCTTGTATGTTGGGAAATATGAGGATGGCACAGGATAGAACAGGGTTCAGATCTTTTGTTCATAGGTAATTATGAGTTTTTCTCGGCTCTACAACACCTAACAACAACAACAAACAAATTATATTGATTTTTTGGTTCCTTCTCTGAGTTCTTTTTGTTACTGTAGAGGAATTCCACTGATTTTTGGATATTGATCTTGTATCCTGTCATTCTACTAAATTGATCTTCTAGCTCTAACACTTTTTTGTTGTTGTTGAGTCTTTGAGGTTTTCTCTGTACACTATCTTATCATCTGCATAGAGCAACAGTTTAACCATCTCTTTGTCGATTGGGATTTCTTTTGTTTCTCTCTCTATTTGTATTGCGCTAGCAAATACTTCCAATACAATATTGAATAGAAGTGATGATAGTGGGCATCCTTGTGTGGTCCCTGTTCACAAAGAAAATGCTTTTAGCTTTTCTCCATTGAGAATGATATTGGTTCTTGGTTTTTCATATAAACTCTTGACTATGTTGAGTAAGTGCCTTTCTATTCCATTTTGCTGAGTGTCTTAATCAGGAAGGGTTGTTGGATTTTGTCAAATGCCTTTTCTGCATTAATTTCTAGGATCATATGTTTCTTGTTATTTGTTTTGTTAATGTGGTGAATAATGTTTATTGTTTTTCTTGTGTTGAATCATCCTTGCATACCTCTTAAGAATCTCACTTGGTTATGCTGAATTATGGTTTTGATGTGCTTTTGGATTCTTTTGGCTAAGATTTTGTTAAGGGTTTTTACATCTATGTTCATGAGAGATACTGATCTGTAATTTTCTTTTTTTTTTGGTAATTTGGCATTGCTCTTGTACCTGTTTCATAGAATGTCTCTGGAAGAGTTCCTTCTTTTTCTATATTTTGAAATAAATTTAGTAGAATTGGTGATCAATCTTCTCAGAATGTTTGGTAGAATTCAGCTGTGAAGCCATCTGGTCCAGGATTATTTGGTTGTTGGGGTTTTTTATTTGTTTGTTTGTTTGTTTGTTTTTTGGGCAGGGGAGTTATTTTATGACCTGTTCAATTTCTTCTTTTGAGACAGGTCTGTTCAAGTGTTCTACATCTGACCATGTCAATCTGGGTAGGGCATGAGTTTCAAGGAATTTGTCTATTTCCTCTAAGCTTTCAAATTTGTCTGAGTATATTGTCATTATTGATTTCTGTAGAGGCAAGCACTACTCATAGCAACCCTATGTACAAAAACCTGAAGCCTTTTGATAACTATCACTCTTTCTCCAAGTTCATAGAGTTTCTAGAGGCATGTGGTTTAGAAAGTGGATGCCACTCCTGCTTCCAAATCTGTCTTAAACTGGGAGCTCCACCAAACACTGTCTACCATGGGCAGTGGTTATGTCATTTGACCTCCCAATGGCACAAGGCTCAGCATTACAGCAAACCCAGATTGCCTCAGTAGAGCAAATTGACAGAAGAATGCTGTACAACTTGAAAGAATGTTCCTCCAAAATACAATTACACTGGGCTTGAGGGCCTCAGTCCTGAGGGCCCAACTGACTTTTAAATATAAGGGCCCTCCAGGAGGTCTTGTTGATGTTAAATAAAGGCTTAAAAAACAACCAAGCATTCCGCATGACCTTCAACCAAAGAAAGAGCACCCAACTTACAGAATATAGAGCCTGGCTTTAAATACAAGGGTCACCTGACTTTTAAATACAAGGGCCCTCCAGGAGGTCTTGTTGACAAGTATAGTTTTTCATAATAATCTCAAAATCTACTACACAGCAGTAGTAATCAAATCAGCATGGTACTGGTACAATGACAGGCACATAGATCAGTGGAACAGAATTGAGAACCCAGAAATGGACCCATCTATCTATGGTCAACTGATATTTGACAAGGAAATAAAACCTATCAAATGGGAAAATGATAACATTTTCAACAAATGGTGCTGGCAAAACTGGACTGCTGCTACCTGCAGAAAGCTGAAACAGGATCCTCATCTCATACCATACACAAAAATCAACGCAAGGTAGATCAGAGACCTCAGAATACATCCCAGAATGATAAAACTCCTAAAAGACAAACTTAGACCAAGCTTGGAAGGCATACTCTATTGAATAAAGGGACTGCCAAATACAGCCCAAAATTTACAATCTGAACAGGATAAAACTGATGAATGGGACTTTCTGAAGATTAAATTCCTGTACACATCAAAAACATTCTCCAACGGAGTGAAAAGAAAACCTACTGACTGGGAGTGGGGTTGGAGAGTGGAACAACCCCAAACATTTGACAATACCATTTCAGACAAAGGTATCATATCAAAAGTTCATAGAATCCTACAGGGCCACCACAAGAAAAAGACTGATAACCCAATTACAAAATGGGCAAAAGACATGGAAAGACTTTTCACAGAGGAAAATATCAGATGGACAACAAACCAAATAAAGAAATTCTCAAAATCACTGGAAATAAGAGAGATGCAAATCAAAACTGCAACAAGATAGCATCTCACCACAGTAGCAGTGGCATAGTTAACAAGGCAGCAAGTAATAAACATTGGAGAAAATGTTGAGAGATAAGAACTTTTGCACACTGTTGTTAAGATTGTAAAATAGTAGTACAACAACTCTGGAAGGCAGTTGGGCATTTCCTTAGAAAGCAGAACATAGAAATTCCATATGACCCAGCTATATACCACAAGAAAATGAGAACTGAGGCACAAATGGAGACTTGTACACTAATGTGCATAGCAGCATTATTCACACCACAGAACATGGGAATAATCCACTGTTCAACCACAATTGAATGGATTGAGAAATTATAGTACATTCATACAACGGAATACTAAATTATGGTACATTCACACAATGGAAGACTACCCAGCATGAAGGAGCAATGATTTTGTAAATTACTACCTAACATGGGAGGGACTTGAAAGCGTTATGCTAAGTGAACTTACTCAGTCCCATAAAGAGAAGTACTGTATAAGACCATTATTGTAGAAATAGAAAACTAATAAAACTTGTATGAGGATCTAAGAGGGGGGTGGGAGCACAGGGGTGATGATAAGGGTGGTAATCATAGAGTCCAGCAATTAGATGGGTAGAAGGAGGAGTGGGAACAGAAAATGTAAAGAACCAGTGTGAAAAATAATGTATATGAACTTTGTAAGTAAACCAGTATAATTATAATGCATGGGAATAATAATTTGAAACACAATATGAAAAAAAGAATGTATAAAATAAAATATATATAAATGAAATATAATGTATATGACTGTTGTATGCAAACCAATATAAAATTAAAAAATATTATTATCATTAATCATTTTTATATAAATACACACACACACACACACACACACACACACACATACATACCTTGGTCACACTAATGTTCTTCCTTTTTCCAAAACAATTTCTGTACTCATGGTATGTAATTACATGCATTTTATCAATAATCAATCTGTGCTCCTCCTCAATTCCAAGACATATCTCCCAAAGATAATAAATTCTAGTTGTTTTTCACTCACTCACTTGTTTCCAGCCAGTCAGAACTAACTCATGGCTGACTCTCCATTGGGTTTCTGAAGCTATAAATTAAATGAGCTATTTCCCATCTTTCTTATCAGGATACTTCAAGGTGAAGCTAACTTGTGGTGGTCCACAAGGCACTTTCTTTGCTGGTGGGTAGTTTGGGTGGCCTGAAGGGAGCTCCGCTCTCTGTTTAATGGTCCTCTGTGGGGAATGGACAGGTTGGTGGCTCAGGATGTGCTTCCCTCACTGCCATCTTGTCAGGGCTGTTCACAGGACACACAACTCTTTGATGGCTGATCTGTGAGGCAGCAAGTGGGCTGGGGATGTCTTTTGATTTCTTGACTGCTGATACCTGCAGTATGGTGTTTGGATTTAAACAAAATTAAATCACCTGACAAATTCAATCTTTTCTCTATCCATCATGATATTACCTACTGACCCAAGAGTGAGGATTTTGGTGTTCATTAAATGTGACAAAGCACAAATAGGTTCTACTTTTATTGTGACTAGGCACAGTACTTTATATTAATGGTCTCATGGGGAAATACACTATATGTCATCTTATCCGACCAGTGAGAAAGCTAACTAAAATCTAAACCAACTGCCATCAAATCCATTCCAATTCCTTGTAGCCTTGTGGGACAAAGTAGAACTGTCCCATAGGATTTCAAAGATTGTATTTGCAGAAGCAAATCTTTTTCTATTTCTCCTAAGGAGCAGCTAGTGGTTCTAAACCACCAACATTTTGGTTAGGAGATGAATTTCTAAGTCAGAATTCCACCATTGCTCCTTAAAGAAACTAAAATTAATGAAAATAAAATTAAAATTAAAGAAAATAAAATTAACTCTCCAAGGTTATACAATGTCTCAGTCAGTGTTGCTTTAATATAAATGCAAGTGGGTGAATTTAAAGAACACCAATTTATTTTCTCACAATTTCTAGGGCTAAAAGCACAAGGCAGGGATTTGGTCATGTTTGTTCCTTTATTATTGGTAGCTTGCTATGGATTGAAAAGAGAGTATAAAAATTGAAAGAGGAGTGGAGTGGGCGGGGAGAAAAGTGCAACAATGAATGAATGGGATTCCAAAATCTCTGTAGATGTTCATTGAAATTAAATAAAATTTTTAAAAAATTGAAAAAGAGACATAAGAGTGTGATCTATAACACCTTTTTCCTCACTAGTGGGAATGACCAAGAAAAACTTCTCAGTATGAATGTGTGAGCTCTTTTGTACTCAGATGTTTGCATGAGGAAGCTCCATGACACTGGGAAAGCCAAGACCCACGGAACTTCACAGGGAATGCTAGACCTACAAATGCTGAAAGAAAGGATCATCTTCCCTTATAACTAATAAAAAGAGAAGGACTTCTCTTAGATCTAGCATTATGAGTTTGGTAGTCAACCTTATCATCTGTGAAAGAATAAAATTCTATTTCTTAAAACCACTACTTGTGGTTTTCTTTGTATAGATTGAAACTGAGGAGGACCTGAAGCGCTTGCTGCACAGAGTCAAGGACTGCAGCCTTCAATATGGATTGAGGCTTAATATCAAGAAGACAAAGATTCTCACCACTGGACCAATTGGCAGCATCAGGATGGATGGTGAAGAGATTGAGATTGTTCACAGCTTTAGTTTGCTTGGCTCCACAACCAAAAGGTCTTGGCACCAGCAGCCAAGAAATTAAAAGATGCATTACAATGGGAAAGTCTGCTGTTAGGGACCTCTCCAAAGTACTGAAGAACAATGGTGTCTCTCTGTAGAGCAAGGTGCGTCTGATACAGGCTATGGTCTTTGCAATCACTTGTTATGCATCAGAGTGTTGGACAATGACTAGGGAGGATAGAAGGAGAATTGATGCTTTTGAGCTGTGGTGCTGGGCTTATTATGCATCAGAGTGTTGGACAATGACTAGGGAAGATAGAAGGAGAATTGATGCTCTTGAGCTGTGGTGCTGGAGAAGGCTATTGAGGGTACCATGGACTGCTAAGAAACAAACAGATTCATCCTGGAGAAGGTTAAACCAGGCTGCTCCTTGGAGACAAGGATTCTGAGGTTTTGTCCGACATACTTTGGACAAGTTGTAAGGAGGGAGAGGTCCTTGGAGAGGGACATCATGCTTGGTAGGGTGGAGTGACAGCGCAGGAGGGGAAGACCCTCTATGAGGTGGATTGATTCAGTGACTGGGGTAATCGGGATGGGTGTGTTGGAGATAGTGCGATTGGCACAGGATAGAGCAGAGTTTAGGTCTGTTGTACATAGGGTCGCTATGAGTTGCAAGTGACTCGACAGCACATAACAACAACAACTTGTGGTATCTCTCTTATAACAGCACTACATAACTAGTGGTATGAACTCTAGTGGTACATATTGCAAGAAGCTGAGCTGCTCAATCAAAAGGCTGCTCCTTTCTGTATTTTTAATCTACTTGTGGCTTCTTAGGGAGAAAAAAAGGGCAATTTTCTCCCTTTCCATTAACATCCAAAAGCCACTGGGGAATAAGGTATGAGTGGGTTATAACTCACTAGTAGTGAGTGAGTGAGATAATTAAGCACAATTCTAGACATTTCTTGGTTCTTAGCAATCCTTACATGCCATTGTATTTTCCAGTATATGCCATGTGTTTTTACACTCCTTTTTATAGAAACCAGAAATGATTAAAGTTAAGATCCACTCTACAACCATAGGACCTTGACAGATCACTTACTATATGAACATAATATAATCATTTCATACAAGTTTGTAAGATGAAAGGTAATTACATTATATAACATTCATAGGAATAGTGATTTATTTTTAGAGGTCTAATTCAATCCATAATGCAGCTAATATGTAATTCTAAGTCTAAACCCATTTGATTCTCAAAACACAAGTGGTCCTTAGTACTAAATATGGGATTCATAATCCTCTTGGCATCAGTAAATCTTTGAAGATCTCTGTTACTACCATACATCTCTTTAAAGGACGTTTCTAATTAATTAACTACCACAATTAACAATAACTTGATAATAAAAAGGTTTCTGGCTCCAACTATTTAAAGAGAAAGCTAGATTTAAAGACGCATACCAGTTCTGATAATCTTATATGGCTGTTAATTGCTATATTTTAATATTCAAAGAGTTCATAAACCCTAGTGATGACCTTCTAAGTTCCATGCCAAATTAAGAATCTCATAGAAAAAGTTCTTTATACAAATTTTACTAGTGCTATTTAGAGAGAAATGCTTTTGGTTAAATTTTGCTATTATTTCAGCGAGCTTCTTTTTTTTTCTTTTTTCACTTCCTCCCCCTCTTAGATACAATCCAAATTTTGACCTCTATTTAAAATACAATTTAAATCCAACCTACTTTTATGCAAGGATGGTTCAATATATATATAAAAAAAAAACTAGCCAATCCAATCACGTAATTCACTATATTAGCTAAGTAAATAACAAGAACCATATGATCTTAGCAATTGATGCAGAAAAGACATTTGACAAGATCCAACACCTCTTCTTGATAAAGACACTTAGCAAAATTGGAATAGAAAGGAATTTCCTCAACATATTCAAAAGTATATATGCAAAACCAAGAGTCAACATCATTCTAAATGGAGAAAAACTAAAAGCATTTTCCTTGTAAACAGGGACCAAATAAGGATGCCCACTGTCACCACTTCTATTCAATATTTATATTAGAGATTTGTCTCTAAAATAAAATCAAGTTGTTATGAAAGTAAAATAAAAAGAATAGTATGAAAAAAACAGTGTCACAGTAGAAAGAATATTTGTTGGATTTGTCAGATGAACTTGGAATCAAATCTCAAACCTATTATTTCCATACTTAGGAAACCTAAACTTGAACTATCTAAGGATAGTTAATTAGATTAACACACATTCGAATTGTCATGAATATCAGAAATACAGGATTTAAAGGTAAGTGGTAAGGAATGCTTGTTTGGTCAATGGTTTGCTTACCAATGGAAGTAGACAGCATCCCCAGGGCCAGTACCCAATGTGTGACTGAATAGGAATTGGGATTCCTGTCATAAAGCAAGTGCTATTTTGAAATCCTTAACATTTACACTCTAAGATCCTAGGGCTAAAACGAACACTGCTGTTGAATAAACCAGTCTAAACACATGAAATAGGATATCATAGTATCAATTTTGCTGAAAAGAGTTTGTTTCCCCCAAGATCCTTAATTATGCAAATATTCTAAAGATTCTAAACTGATCAGTCTTTTATCCAAGGTTTATATCTACAAATCTGAGAAAAACACTCCTCAAAAAACACCTTATGAAAATTTTGCTAGGATATTTGCAAATGATGGAGATTAAATGTTTATTTCCCCTATAAATTAACTTCGTGTTTAAAGCTTTTTCTTGTTGAAAAGAGAGGTATAAAAATGCTCTATTCATTACATAAATGAATTTTTAGAGAGTCTTTGTATGTTATTTGGTCCACCCTTTAATATTTAAGAAACCAAGCCAGATTTAACTGCAAATACTCCAAAAGGATAAAGATAGTTTCTTCTTTGGGGTCATATCTGCTGTTCATTCTACTTCTACTTCAAATTCTGAGGACACTGTCTCCAACAACCTACTACCCATAACTCTGTAACATAGTCTGCATTTCGCAGGCCATTCAGCATCCACCTCCTACCTGAGGAATCCTTCCATGATTCTTCCACCCCAAGTTAAATGAAGTGCTTCATGATTATGCATCCAAAGTCATGGTGAACTGTAATCATTGTTTTACTTCTCTTCCTCTTCCAATTGTCCCTGAGGTCCTTAGGAGTAGAAGTTTATCTTGTTCATCACTGTATCATGGGGCGAGGGACACACTAAGCATCAGTCATTTTCTACTGCTTGAAAAAAAAATGGCCCTGCTGGATCAGTTTTGTATGTAAGTAGTGAAAGTGTTCGTATTCCCATTTTACAGAAAAGAAGACTTTGGACCAAATGGCAAAGAGCTGAGAGCACTGTGTTTGGTACAACATAGGGTCAGTGAAAATGAGGAAACTCTCAATGAGATGGTGTGATACAGAGCCACAATAGACTCAAATATGCCAACCATTGTGAAGACGACACAGGACCAAGAAACATTCCGTTCTGTTGTACATAAGGTCACTAGGAGTCTGAGCTGACCTGACAGCAGCTGACAACAATAACATCTGGGTTCAGCCACAAAAAGAGTGTGGCGTTTTATATTTATCAAACTTACATTGCCTGCCTGCTGCTGTGTGTAAACTACAAAGCTTGGCAAAGGGCATAGGACATTATTTGTTACTTACAAGGAACAGACAATCAGGCAGACAATTTAAAAACATGCACAGTCAATAACAACAGGGGTAAAGAGATAAATGAATTATGAAAGGAACAGAAATGCTTTAAAGAGGGACAAAGTTGCTGCTGCCTGAGTACTGCTTCTACAGACAAGGAAGCAAGGAGATTATAAGTGAAGGGGAGGGAGGAAGAGAGTGTGAGGATGGGAAGAAAGGGAAGAGTGGGCCATCCAATAGGAGGCAAAAGAAGCGGTTAAGAAAAAAGGGGAGAAAGATGAGGAAAACCAGTGCCTCCCATACACTTTACAGTCTCTGAAAAACCACTGAAAGGTCAGCTATGAGTCAAATTCAATTCAACAGCAATGGGTTTAAGTTTGGGGGTTTTAAATGTTCTATTAATTTTCACTTCCATCTCCATCCCTTACAAGGTAACCATACAAGAATGATTCTGCAACTATGTTCAGCTTTATAAAAAATTGATAATTGTCTTGTGCAATGTTTACCATTTTGTGATTGACATTTTACTCAGCATAACGTCCTCCAGAGTCATCCATATTATGCAGTGTTTCGTGTATTCTGTGTTTTATAATGTTTCAAAGAATACCACTGCATTGATCCACCCAAATGTCTTTAACAAAGATTATTTTACTCTCAATCATCACTGATGACATCCATTGATCAGATTGCTGGATGTGACATAAGACTTTCCACACCCATCATTACCTTGCAGCCACATAAATATTATCCTTACTATAATAAGAATATTATTGATGATGAAAATAAGAACTCAAAAGTCAAGTCATCTGCTCAAGGAGGTAAGTTAATGGTGAATGCAGAAATTTTTCCTGTAACTGTCTGATGGTGTTTTGGGTTCACCAGTCACAATGATGAAGTGTTAGGCTTCATCATGTATTACACTGTACAGCACATTATGGAATAATATAGTGTGGAAAATATATAATGATCTCCCATGATATGGTGAACCAAAAAGGTGTGAGAAGATTAAGGGACTAATGCAACCCTCCCTTACTATCATCATAGCCTTCATCTAATGTAAGGTAAATATCCCTAACAAATAAGAACTAAACCATAGCTGACCATCCAGGGTTTTCGAGGCAGTTAATCACATGGGAAAACATGTTGAAGTGAAAGAGCTGAACAGACCATTTCAAAAGGCAGCTCGGAGGACAAAGCAAAGATTATAATGAAATGTGCAGAGAGCTCGAATTGGAGGATAAAAAGGGAAGAACTAAAAAAAACTAAAAAAAAAAAAACACTAAAAAAATAAATAAATAAAGGGAAGAACTCACTCTGCATTTCTTAAGCTAAAAGAACTGAAAAACAACTCCAAGCCAGGTGTCACAATGTTGAAAGATACTATGGGCAATATATTGGATGACCCAGAAAGCAGCAAAAGAAGATGAGGGTAATACGCAGAGTCACTGTACCAGAAAGAATTAATTGACATTGAAAAATTTCAGGAAATATATGAACAGGAGCCAATGGTAATGAAGGAGGAAGTAGGAACTGCATTGAAGGCATTGGCAAAAAAAATAAGGCTCCAGGAATCAATGGGATACCAATTGACTTGTTTCAATTAACAGTTTCAGACTTGGATGCACTCACCAGTCTATGCCAGGAAATTTGAAAGACAACTTTCTGGCCAGCAGATTGGAAGAGGTCCATATTTGTTCCCATACCCAAGAAAGGTGATTCAACTGAATGTGGAAATTAATGAACGATATCATTGATATCACATCCAAGCAAAAAACTGCTGAAGACCACTCAAAAATGACTGGAACAGTAAATAGATAAGGAACTGCCAGAAGTTCAAGCAGGATTTAGAAGAGGCTGTGGCATCAAGGAAATCATTGCTGATGTCAGATGGATCCTGGTTGAAAGTAAGAAATACCAGAAATATGTCTATTTGCTCTTTATTGACAATGCAAAGGCATTTAACTGTGTAGATCATGACAAGCTGTGGCTGACATTGAGAAGAATGGGAATTCCAGAGCACTTGATTTTGCTCATGTGGAACCTATGCCTGGAGCAGGAAGCTAACTTTCTTATAGAGCAGGGAAACACTACATGGTTTACAATTGAAAAGGGAGTGCATCAGAGTTGTATTCTCTCACTATTCGTATTCATACTGTACACTAAGCAAATTATCTGAGAAGCTCAACTCTAGGAAGAGGAACGTGACGTTAGGATTGGAGAGAGAATCATCAATAACCTGCATCATGCAGATGACACAACCTTGCTTGCTGAAAGTGAGGGGAACTTGAAGCACTTGTTGCAGATCAAGAAATGCAGTCTTCGGTATGCATTGCATCTCAATGTCAGGAAAACAAGGATTTTTACCACTGGACCAATAGACACCATCATAATGGATGAGGAGGAAATTGAAACTGTCAACAGCTTCATCTTGATTTGATCTATAATTAACACCCTTGGTCAGTCAAGAAAGAAGGAGATGCATTGCACTGAGAAAATCTGCAGTTAGAGAACTTTCCAAATTATTGAGGAGTAATGATGTCAGTTTGAAGACTAAGGTGTGTCAGATTCAGGCCACAGTCTTTCTGATTACTTGCTATGATTCAAGAGCTGGGCAATCAATAAGGATGACAGAAAAACAATTGACACCTTTGAGCTGTGATGTTGGAGAAAAGCACTGAACATCCCATGCATGGTCAAGAGAATGAACAGATAAATTTTAGAGAGGATGAACCCGGAGTGCTCTTTGGAGGCAGGAATGATGAGGTTTCACCTCACATACTTTGGACATGTTATGAGAAGGTGCTATTCCTTGGAGAATGACATGATGCTGGGAAGGGTGGAGGGTCGGCAAAGGAAAGGAAGATCCTCATCCAGGTGGATTGATATGATGTGATGACTGCTGCAATGGGCTCTTGTGTGTTAGGAAGTGTGAGGATGATGCAGGATAGAACAGGGTTCAGATCTTTTGTTCATAGGATTGCTATGAATCATGCTCAACTCAACAGCAGTCACAAGGGAAGAGATTTCCCATCCTTTTCCGATGGAGAAACTAGTGGATTCAAACTGTTTGCCTTTGGATTGTAGCACAGCTTCTTAACACTAGGCCACCAGAGCTCCATAAAAGGTGGCCTGTAGCACATTTTATTTCACAAGACATAAAAGAAGAGTCAAGAGGTGGAACCTCAGTGCCAGAAATTGCCAGGAGTGCAGCCTATCCTTTTGGACACAAGTCCCTGTGCTATGAAGCTCATTGCAATGGGGAAGGCTGAGGCACACAGAGGTCTCCAAGGAGCACAAAGACCACAGATGCTGAGGGGGGGAAAGGACTTTGCTCAAGAAATGAGAGTTTTTCCTTGGAGACGATTTTGCCTTTGGACTTCCTGCTTCCTAGACTATAAGGTACAAAATTTCTTGGTGTTAAAGCCATCCACTTGTGGTATCTCTGCAACAGACAACTAGAACAGCCTGCTAATAAAAAAAAAGATTGTTTCAAATCCACTTGTAAGGACTGTCAGCCTTAGAAACTCCATGGGGCAGTTCTTTTCTGAGTTGGAATGTGCCTGATGACAGTGAGCTTTTGGTAAATAAATGGTCCTGACACTGCCCTTTATGATCTAATTCTGGGTACTCTGGGCCTGCAGTTAGTTACAAACAGCAAGAAAGAACAACACTAGGTCAAAGTCCTAAGGTCATGAGCCAACAGTTAAATGCTTAAGCCGTGTTTTTTTTCTCTGTTCTTTTTGTGCAGTAGAGTTGTCCATCATGTTCCTCCCTATTCTTGGACGAGAGCCTGGAACTGGTTAATAGCCAGTACCTCTCAGGCACATCCACTCATTCATGGACTCCGCTTTGTCACTGAATGACACAATACATGATGCAGCCCAATGCGAAATGCTTGGATGGAAGATAGATGTAAGACCAATCTTGATTTTTTTTTTCTTTACCCCCTTTATCGGCTTCTTCATTTCTTCCTGAGGAATGGACCTGAGAATCCTGGTAGAAAACAGGACCCTCTGTCTCCCTTTTCTGAGTGAAAAGAAATACACTGGTCCCTCTTCTACAAAGGAAAAAGGGCAAGCCTTGCCCTAAGCTGCTTTCTGTGCGACACCCATGTCCTCTATCAGCAGTGCAGGTGCACAGCACATATAGCACAGGACTCCTCATCAGTTCCCAAGTACTCACCTTGGAGTCAGCTGCCCAGGGTTTGAATCCCAGCTATGCCAAGCAAGGTCTGGATATTTTATTTGAACCTCAGTTTCCTCCTCTTTTAAAATATGGATGTTCATGTTTGTCTCAGTGGACGATCATGACAATTAGGTGGTAGACTGGATAGGAATGCATAGCATATGGGAGAGGCTTCAGGAGAATGGCCATCTGAGGAGCTCACGTTGGCCTTCATGGTGATATGAGGGGGTGCTTATTAAGCAGGTGAGTATCATGATTGGAGCAGAATTATAGAGTTGCTCACAAGCAAGTCACATTCAGGCAAGTAGGGGTAAGAATAGGAAAGCTAGGAAGTTTGCTAATTAATACCAGTTGAGTGAAGTTGCATGCAATTTTGCCAATTCTACATGTGGTCAGGGTAGAACTGTGTTCCGTGTAGTTTTTAAGTGTCTGAATTTACAGTGTTTTTTTTATTTCGCCCCCACTCCCCTCCCAGTGTTATAATTGCCTGTTCTACTCAGTAATTCTCTGAGACCTGTTAGGTAAATTCTCCTTTCTTTTATCTTTTACTGATTGATTGTTTTACTCAGGAATTCTGTACGACCTGTTAGTTGGTTTGAGTGTGAAGCAAAGACAGAGATTTAAGTGAAAAGGAGAACTCAAAAGTTCCCCGGCTTCTTCTCTGCCCTGCTCCCTAAATTCTTATCATTTGCTTATCTTTCCCTGAACTATCTCGCAAAGACTCTAAAGATACTGAAATGAAGTCCAACAGCAGCCCCACTGGGCTTTAATGCATGGCCTTGGGGGAAAAACTATGCATCAACCCTGAACTTGATTTCTTCATCCTATCAAAGGAGTATTGAAACACCTACCTTGGAAAGTAGATTAAAGGATACAATATATTATTCAAAAGCACTGAGCCGTGGGGCTTGGCAAACAGCACATATCCCATTAGCAAAACAATTATTCACCATCTAGGAACATGTTAGCAGTTCGTGTGAGAACCATATGGACCAGTCAAAGTAAATTAACTAAGCTGAATATAAGTTGAATCTTTTCCAACTTGTTCTTACTGCAGTACTAGTAAAACATATTTACACTTTTGTAGGAACTTAATATTTCAAAGTATCAGTCTCATTCTATCTGAATAATAGTGCTTCAAAGTAACTTATCTTGATTTAGTGCAGAACAAAATTTTCCTGGTTCTGCATCATCTGTGTGTTCCATGGTATATTTTTGTTTCTTGGTTTTTTTACTCATTTATTGTTGCACATTTTCTTCCCTCCCCCTCTTCTCTCTTCATCCTCAAGTCCACTTTGCAATGCACCTCTTGTTCCAAATTGTTGTCACACATATAATAATGCCTAATCATATATTCCTTTCAGACAGTTTTTCTCCCCTCATCTGTTCCTTCTCCAAATTTCTTGACACAATTAGTGAGCACATCCAGGGCAGCACCTGTTAGCTGAAATATGTCAATTGGTATACCATCTATTCCTGGAGCCTTATTTTTTGCTATTTCCTTCAAAGCAATTTGAGCTTCTTCCTTCATCACCATAGGCTCTGGCTCATACGTTGTTTCATTAAATTCTTCTGTGTCTGCCAATTCCTTTCAATATAATGACTCAGTATATTCTTTCCATCTTCTTTTGATACATCCTAGATAGTTTAATACTCTGCCTAAGGCATCCTCGATTATAGCAACTTGAGGTTTGAATCTGTTCTTCAGTTCCTTGAGCTTAAGAAATGCTGAGCGAGTTCGACCCTTTTGGTTTTCTGACTCCAGCTCCTTGCACATTTCATTGTAATATTATACTTTGTCATCCCGCGCTGCCTTTTGAAATCTTCTGTTTAGCTCTTTAGTATCTTGAATTCTTCCTTGTGCTTTGGCATCTCTGCTCTCCAGTGTAAGATTCAGAGTTTCTTCTGACATCCATTTTGGTCTTTTCTTCCTCTTCTATCTTTGTAATGAACATTTGCACTCTTCTTGGATGATACCCTTTATATCCTCCCACAACTCATCTGGTCTTCACTCATTAGTGTTCAAGGCCTCAAACCTGTTCCTGAGATGGTTCTGAAATTCAGATGGGATAGACTCAAAGTTATGTTTTGATTCCCGTGGACTTGGTTTAATTTTCCTCAGCTTCAGCTTAAACATGCATATGAGTAGTTGGTGGTCTGTTCCACAATCAGCTCTGGGCCTAGTTTTCACAGCTGATATGTAATCAATCTGATTCCTATGCATACCATCAGGTGAGATCCATGTGTATAACCTGTGTTTATGTCTCTTAAAAAATGTGTTTGCGATGATTAAGTCATTGATTGTGCAAAATTCGATCATTCTATCTCCAGCTCCATTTCTGTCTTTGAGTCCATGTTTCCTGACTACTGATTATTCTTCTCCGTTGCCAACTTTTGCATTCCAGTCACCCATTATTATCAATGCACCTTGACTGCATGTTCAATCGCTCTCCAACTGTAAAAGTTGGTAGAAATCTTCTATTTCCTCTTCTTTGGCTCTGGTTGTTGGTGCATATATCTGAATGATAGTGGTACTCACTAGACTTCCTTGTATGCAAATGGATATTATCCTGTCACTCAAAAGATTGTACTTCAAGACAGATCAAGAAATGGTTTTTCTACCTATGAAAGAAACCTCATTTTCCCGCACCTTTTTATCTCCAGAGTAGTGTTCATCCAATTCAAAATGCCCCATGCTGGTCCATCTCATCTCACAAGTGCCTAGTACGTTAATATTTATGTGCTCCATTTCCTCCTTAACAATATCTAATTTTCCTACATCCATGGTTCTCACATTCCATGTCCCAGTCACTAGTATCTGCTTACAACTGTTCCTCTTCCTTTGTATTTCCATACTCAGTTGCCCTTTCTGTCATTCTACTTGTGTTCTGTTGTACACAGGGTTTTCAGAGGCCTGCTGTTTCAGAAGTGGATGGACAATCCTTCTTGCTAGTGTGTCTTAATCTGAATGTTCAGATTTAGAGAAGTATCCAACAGATAAGCATTTTACAGAAAAAGTGAAAAAAATATCCCTTATTGTGGAATTAACCATTAGTTTTGGTGTTGTCTGTGCCCTTGGCACAAGTGTCCTGACCCACTTATTTCTTTGCTCCACCATCCATCAAGATACTCCTCCCCTTCTACCCACTCCCTTCAAAATCTATTTCCCATTGTATAGCCCTTGATCTGATAGCTTATATCTAAAGCTTCCTTGGTTTCTGTGATTCCAGATTCATCAACTTGGCCAACTGACTAGAAGAGATCTATATTTGTTCCCATTCCAAAGAAAGGTGACCCAACAGAGTATGGAAACTATAGAACAATATCACTGATTTCACATGCAAGCAAGATTCTGCTGAAGATTATCCAAAAACGACTGAAACAGCAGAACTGCCAGAAGTCCAGGCTGGGTTTAGAAGTGGTTGTAGTACTAAGGATATTCTAGCTAATGTTAGATGGATCTTGGCTGAAAGCAGGGAGTACCAGAGGAATTGCTTCATTGAGTATGCAAAGATGTTTGACTGTGTGGACCATAACAAACTGTGGCTGATTCTGAGAAGAATGGGAATCCCAGGACACTTGATCGTGCTAATGAGAAAATTATACTTGAACCAAGAGGCTGTCGTCAAAATAGAGCAAGGAAACACTGCAAGGTTCAAAATTGGAAAGGGTGTACACAGAGATGTGTCCTGTCTCCATACCTTTTCAACCTGTATGCAGAACAGATCATTCGGGAGGCTGGGCTCTATGAGGAGAAATGTGGCATCAGGATTGGTGGAAGATCTATCAACAATCTGTGTTATGCAGATGACATAACCCTGCATGCTGAAACTGAGGAGGACCTGAAGCGCTTGCTGCTGAGGGTCAAGGACTGCAGCCTCCAATATGGATTGAGGCTCAATGTCAAGAAGACTAAGATTCTCATCACTGAACCA
>NW_006399783.1:17524076-17526947 GCF_000299155.1 Elephantulus edwardii
GGTACATAACAACAACAATCTTTTCCTAGGCAGTGTTCATTATCTATCCACTCTTTTCCTAATATCTCCCAGCTTTCCATATCGGTCCTGGAAGTCAGTGTACTGAGTGAAATGACTCAGTCACAAAACGATAAACACTGCACAACTCCATGGTATATTTGAGTCAATTGCTGGAATCCATGTGCAGTGCTTTCCAACCTAGGGGTTCATCTTGTAGAACTATGTCGAAAAATGTTTTGTTTTGATCTACAGGGTTTCCATGTTTTATTTTGGGGAGATAATTGCAGGCCTGTCTTCCTAGTCAGTCTTTCCATTGAAATCCCAGTTGACACAGTTTCCAGAATCACATCAATACATAAGTCCCCATAGTACAATAAATTGAAAGATGGATAGTGTGGTCAAAACAACTAAGGTGGATTAAGTTGGGATTTTCAGAGTTGACATTTTGAGCAGCTAGGAGCTGATCAATAGAATCCCAAGAGGATGCAGGAGGGGCTGTTCCTACATTATGTAGCAATAAAAATCTCTGACACTTCCTAACACTTGATGGTTTTTCAGACCTTATTTTTCATTATTATCTGAAGGCAATTTATTAGCAGACATTAATAATTTAAGGAGTCCTTTCACAGAGAGTGACCATGGAGACCTCTCTTCGTGTCAGAACTTATCTGTTTGCATGCTTTTCCTTCTGATTAAAATTCCCTTTTTCCTTTTTACCCCTCTCCATATGCTCTCCACTGCTCCAGGACCCCACTCCTCCTATAAACACAGTAAACATAGCCACTCCTTTTTACTTAGAATTCCAGCTCTATTTTATCTCACATTAACTGTCAAACTTTGGGAAAATTCTCTGCCTTTTCTGTCTCCTTTCCTCCTCAGCAAAATAGTAACATGGTAACAGTATCTACCTCCCATTATTGTTCTTATTGCTGTTGTCTGAACCACTGAGACTTATCCGGCAGACTACCCACAACCCTCTCCTCCACTTGTTTGATGTAAGGACTGTTTTGCCCTTAACAGAAAGTGTTCTTGTGGTATTTTGGTTCACCACTGGTATGAAATGAGTCACAGTTTTTGACCTATTCATTCTACTTCTAAGAATCTATTTTAAGAATTTTAAAATTAGATTAATTATACAAATGAATGTCCATGATTCTGACCATGCTCAGTGACTAAATTTGTTATCAGTTTTTACCCCATTCACTAAGGAAGACCTGGAGCTGTTCTGACTTCCCTCTATCCCTAATGCATCAGAAAGACTAGAATGAAGTAGCTACTCTATACTGGCTTCCATTCATAGATTCAATAAATATTTATTGAGCAGCTCCTAAGAAATCTCTTGTAGCCGAGGGGTAAGAAGCTGTGCTGCAATCCCAATGGCACAAGGTGCGTAATCACCAGCTCCTCCTACAAGAGCTGGATGGGGAATCTCCTTCCATGTGTTTTACCATCTATGAAAATGCTCTGGAGGGTAGGCTATGAGTCCCTGTTCTGACTTGGTGGCACACGATAACAGCAACAACCTATATAAGGCAGGCTCTTTGCTGCGTGCTTTATGTACATTGTTTTACTTAGACCTTAAAATATCTCTACTGGTAGGTACTACTATCAACCCTAAATTCATTTTTCAAATTATTTTTATTTTGTATTGGTTTGAATACAAAATTCATATACACTGTGTTTTCTTTACATACACTGTTTCATATGATCATTCCCATACCTTTGTATTTTATAAAATTAATCACCATTGACCCATGCCCACTATTACTCCACCTTTTAAGATCCCCACTGGATCTTTCCCAATTCCTTCATCCCCCTCCCTCACCCACCAAACTTTGCAACCTGGTGATTTCCCCCTTTTCCCATACCCAACCTCTCTCCTCCTCCCACCCCTTGCCCCTTTGAACCTTTGTACACATCTTACCAATAATTCTATTTTACAAAAAGGTCTTATGCAGTGTATGTCCTTATATGACTGAGTTAGTTCACTCAGAATGCTCTCCAGCCTCTTCCATGTTATATACAGTATTATTTTTAAATCATTGCTCTTCAATGTATTCCATCGTATAAATGTACCACAATTTCTCAACTCATTCATTTGTTGAAAGGCATTTGAACTGTTTCTATTTTCCTGCTATTGTGAATAATGATGCCATGGACTTTTATGTACAAATTCCCACTTGTGTCTCAGTTCTGTTTTCCTTAGGGTATACTCCTAGCAGTGGAATGAATAAATGAGTCATATAAAATTTGATATGGAGTTAGGTTTATATATATAGTTACGGATATACATATATACACACACACACACACACACACATTATACATATATAATATATATTCTATAATATATATATTTAGGTAGATGGGGAGAGAAAGAGTTAGGGGATATATAGTTAGGGGGATATACATAGTTAGGGGCATGTATATATATATAGCTAGGAGGATATATAGTGAGGGGGATAGTTAGTGGGTATGTGTGTGTATGTATCTTTATGTATGTGTCTATATATGCTTAGATGTGTATATATAGAAATTATTGCTATGATATATAGATATGTGTATGTGTGCATAATATATATGTGTGTATATGTGTATATATGTATATGTATATGTATGTGTGTATATATATATATATTCTTGTTGTGTTGTTGTCTTTGAGTCTAGCACATCTCATAGCAACTCTTTGAACAAAAGGCCTGAAGCCTCTCTGCAACTTTCAACATTTATCAAAGTTCATAGGGTTTCCAGAGGCATGTTATTTGGGAAGTGGATGCCATTTCTACCTCCAAAATATATAGTTAGGTAGGTGGATATATAGATAATAGATTTATCTAGATAGAGTTAAATTTATATAAGGAAGAGTTAGTT
>NW_006399783.1:17528802-17558305 GCF_000299155.1 Elephantulus edwardii
GAGTTTCCAGAGGAAGGTTGTTCAGGAAGTAGACACCACTCCAGCTTCCAAGACTATCCTCACGTGGGGGCTCCACCAAACACTGTCCATGATGGCTAACCATTATGGTGTTTGACACACCATGGCACAGCGTTCAGCATCACAGCAACCCCAAGTTACCTCAGTACAGACAGACCAGTACTGTACTATTTTGAAGAATGTTCATCCTAAACACAATTAACACCACGCTGGAGGGCTCAGTCAACTTTTAAAAACAAAGACCAACAAACACTAGGTTCTGATTGACTCTAAACAAGAGGCTTCCAGCCCACAGCTTATTGTTAGCTAAATCCAGGAAATCCAATCAGCTCACACACATTTGTGAACAAAATAAAAAACAACCAAACAGTCCACACTTGAACCTCAACCAAAACAAGAGAACCCACCTTCCAGAATACAGCTAATTCACACATAGGCCTCCAAATATATTGTTAGGATGTCATCAAACAGAGCAAGGAAACACTGCATGGTTCAAGATTAGAAAAGACGTATGTCAGGGATGCATACCTTTTCAATCCACATGCAGAGCAGACCATTCAAGAGGCTGGGCTTTATGAGGAGGAGTGTGGCATCAGAACTGGAGGAAGTCTCATCAACAACCTACAATATGCAGATGATACAACCTTGCTTGCCAAAACTGAGGAGGACCTGAAACATTTGCTGCAGAAGGTTAAGGCCTATAATCTTCAATATAAATTGAAGTCTAACATCAAGAAGACAAAGATTCTCTCCACTGGGCCAGGTTGCCCATGATAAAAGAAGAGATTGAGGTTATTAACAATTTCAACTTAGTTGGCTTTACAATCAACACTCTTGGCACCAGCAGTCAGGAAATGAGAAGACGAATTGCACATTGCACTGCAGAATTCTGCTGTCAAGGACCTTTCTAGAGTGCTGAGGAACAGTGATACCAGTCTAAAGACTGAGATGCCCTTGATCCAGGACATGGTCTTTGCAATTACATACAATGCGTCAGAGAGCTGGGCATGACTAAGAATGACAGGGGGGGAAAAAATAATGCC
The DNA here is from genome assembly GCF_000299155.1 of Elephantulus edwardii. Taxonomy (NCBI): domain Eukaryota; kingdom Metazoa; phylum Chordata; class Mammalia; order Macroscelidea; family Macroscelididae; genus Elephantulus; species Elephantulus edwardii. The sequence goes on from NW_006399783.1 coordinate 17,529,864, forward strand.
TTTGAGTTGTGGTGCTGGAGAAGAGTTGAACATACCGTGGATCACCAGGACAACAAATAGGTCTGTCTTGGAGAAGGTGACATCAAGTTTCTCATTGGAAGCAAGACTTTTCCAGCTCAGTCTCACATACTTTGGGCATGTGGCCAAGAATGGCCAGTCCTTGGTGAAGGACATCATGCTTGGAAGGGTGGAGGGACAGGCCGGAAAGGATGATCCTAGATGAGATGAATTGACTTGACACAGTAACTGGGACAATGGGATTAGAGGTGTCAAAATCAGTGAGACTAGCTCAGGATAGGATAGGATTCAGAGCTGTTGTACATAGGGTTGCTATGAACAATTCAATGGCACAGAACAAAAACTATACAACTATATACCTATCTATATCTATCTGTACCTATGTTGTTAAGTGCCATCAAGTTGAGAACAATTCCTAGCTACGCTATGAACAGCCACCCTGAACTCTACTTTATCCAGTATCATCCTCATCATCTCTGACACACTAAAGCTCATTGCTAAAGTCACTTTGTCAATCCATCTCATTCAGTATCTTCCTCTCATTTTCTGACCCTCCCTCTTCCTAAGCATGATGTCCCTTTCCAAGGAATAGCCTTGCCTATCTACATGTCCAAAGTATAAAAGACAAAGATTCACCAATTTGCCTCCAAGGAGGACACTCTGGCTGTACTTCTTCTAAGATATATCTTTGTTCTTTGGCAGTCCGTGAGATATTCAGTACTCTTCTCCAGCACCACAACTCAAAGGCATCAAACCTTTTTATGCCATACTTATTCATTGTCCCACTCTGATAAATAACAGGCGATTGAGATGATCATGGCCTCAATCAGGCTCACTTTAGCCTTCAGACTGACATCATTGCTTTTCAGCATTTTGAAGAGGTCTCTGACTGTAGACTTGCCCAATGCAGTAATAAATCTCCTGATTTCCTGACAGCTAGTGCCCAGAGTGTTGATTGTTGAGTTAAGCAAGATGAAATCATTGGTAGCTTCAATATTTCCTCTATCTATCATAATGCTGATTGTTGTTCCTGTAGTGAGTTCTGGTGGCCTAGTGGTAAGAAGCCATGCTGCAATCCTGAAGTCACATGGTTCGAATTCACCAGCTGCCCCACAGTAGAAGGGTGTCATTTATTGCTTCTAAAAACCCTCTGGAGGGTCAGTACGAGTCTGTCGGACCCAACAGTACAAATGATAATGCATATATGTAGTCATATATATAATTACCTTTATGCACGCACACGCACACACACATGCACGGAAGAAAAGTCATGCCTCAAATTTTATTACTAAAAGATTCTGTGGGCAGAATATTGAATGAAGCAGAAATGATAAAAAGAAGGTGAAAAACTAACAGTCACTGTGCCAAGAAGAAATAGTCTATTCTTTTTGGACTAATTCCATGGACTAGAAGTCAATTCAGGAAGTAGCATACAATCAAGTAGTATTGACAAAATGCAAGGCCCTAGGTATTGACAGAGTACTAGCTGAGTGTTTCAGCAGTTAGATGCAGCCCTGGACATGTTTACTGATCTATGCCAAGAAACTTGTAGCACAGATAAGTGGCCACCTGACTGATTTTTTCCTATTAAAAAAAAAGAAAGAAAGAAAGGTTACCCAACAGAGTTAATAAATTTAACAATAAATAACATTAATTCCACATGCAAATAAAATCTTGCTGAAGGTTTTTAAAAAAATGATAGGAAAAATACATTGGCAGGAAACTTCTGGAAATTGTTGATGTTAAATGGATCTTGGCTGAAAGCAGAGAACACTAGGGAAATGCTTACTTGTGTTTTATTGACTATTCAAACATATTTGACTATGTGGATCAAAATTAATTATCGATAACATAAAGAATGGGAATCTCAGAGCATATAATTGCGCTCTTACAAAACTTGTACCTAGACTAAGAAGGGTAAAGTTCTGATCTCTTGTTTGTAGGGTCACTATGATTCGGAGTCAGCAGCACCTAATAGCAAAATGGTTAAAAAACACACACACCCACACAGAAAGAGATTGTGTTGAAGAAACAATCTTAGTGGGAGGAGGGTAGTTTTCAACTGAAAGGAAGGAAAACCTAAGAGTCAAATGTAGTTCAATGCTCAGACATGAAGAGATGGCAGCAGAATAATATTTTTCTCCTGCTGCCATTTACTTGCTTGTAAAGTGAATAAATAAATATATTACTGAGGAGGATCTGTTGAGCCAGATGCTTAGCGATGGAAAAGAGAAACCATATGCTGCTCGTGATCTTAAGGGAGCTTGTATCTATCTGTAAAGCTGTGATGCAGATGTATGAACTAGTTAAGGTTGAGATTAGCAGGTGTTGAAGAATGTATTAGGAGGTCAGAGAATGGCAATGGTAGTGTGGGAGAAGGAACAATCCAGTGTATCAGGTGGTGCTTCTTCCTTATGGAACTTTGCATTTCGGTGGGTTAGATATCATCTGAAGCAACCACTAGCTCCACAGACACTACCCATAGTGACAATCCAAGGCAGAATCTCAAGTCTTGGGCTTTTCTTATTTCTGCTCACCCCCTCCACACCCCCTCCAGAGAAAGAGATGAGTGTACACTGTAATCCTGCTTTGTTTTGGTGGCCTTTAAAAAGCACAAGGAAGATGTGAGAAGGGCATCAGACTGTACAAGGTTTCTTTCTGTTATACATGTGTTACGTACCTTCAAGTCTGAACCAACTCAAAGTTGTCTCCTGTTAGTCTTTAGAGGCAGTAAATCATACAGGAATAAATACACCAGATTCACTGTAGGTTAGAGCTGACTCTACGGTACCTAACAACAGTGAAACACCTCATGTCCATGTTAAGCTTATCCTGTCCCATGGAGCAATAACTGCATTGTCCCTCCATCCTTCCTCAGAACTCATCTCCATTCCTCCACCACACTCTTTGTAAGTTCTTAAGTCACAGTGGATCAGTCAAGACTGGTAGCTAACAGTGCCAAACTCTCCCTGGAATGTGTTAAAAGAATTACAAATTTCTGAATATTATTCTCCTTCCCTTATTGCTCCTTAGAAGAGCTAGAGAAACAAGAGCCCAAGTATCTGAATTTCTGTTTAAAGTTCCTAGAAAATTTGGGTGACCATCCATGTTTGGAATCACTGCTCAGTGGAAAGCAAAAATGCCATTTAAATCTGTTGCCAAAGAGGCAATTATGGAACTTGGAAGTTTGTTAACATGAGCAAAAGCCCACAGCAGCCAAGTTGTCTGTGGCCCTAGTTCACAAGATTATAGTTAAAAGGAGCGAGATGGGCAGATTGATTGACTCTTCATGCCCACTGTTTCTGGTTTGACTTTATCCCCAAGATCTGCTGTGAGCCCAAAGGGAAACATGGCAGATTAAGAGGTAGTTCAATATTGAGAGGGACAGTGGGTATAATTGAAATCATCTATTAATGTCCTGTTTTCTTCATACAAGTTTTATTTAATTACCTGGCAAGTAATTTTTTAATCACAGATGTGAGCTTTTATTTCCCCAACCAGATTTTTAGGTTTTTTTTATACAAAATATGCATTTTTTTTTCAAGCACACTATCAAGTTTGCCTTCAGATTTTGTGCACGCTGTTACTTCTTTCATACTTTTGTGGTCAATCTTTTAAAAAGTTCAACTTACTTAATCAGTTAAATTTTAAATGGAAATTATACATCTTGGAGAAGCATTTTAGTTTACTCATATAATTAAAAAATACTAAATTAAATGGAAATATCTAAATATATCTACACCTTACTAAATTAAAATTATGCTGACTGGTAAGAGCACAAGATTATATTGTTGTTATGTGCCGTCAACTCACCTGCAACACTGGTAAGACACAAGATTATATTAAATATACTAAATTTTAGTAAACATTACAGGCAAACATAAAGCTTTTAATGAATACATTAAAGGAATGCATAGTTAATACATTAATATATATGAAGAAAATAGGAGCCTTCTTATTTTTTAAGGTGTATCAGTTTGCGTCAGCAGAGAAAGTTATAGCTTAAGTAAAGGGAACTCTAAAAAAATGAGCAGAGATTGGTTAAGTAGTTACCCAGTGAATTTCTGGGGTCTGTATATATGTTTTGGAAGCAGGAGTGGCATCCACTTTCTAAACATCATGCCTCTGGAAACTCTATGAACTTTGATAAATGTTGGTAGTTACAGAAAGGCTTCAGGCCTTTTGTTCATAAGGTTGCTACGGCAACAAACAACAGCAACAACATACACATATGTATGCATATATTTGACAAGATTCACTATTTCTGCATTTTCAGGTGTACAGTTCAATGATACTAATTTTACATCAATCATGTTGTACATCTTCAACATCTACTGCCAAATATTCAACCACCATAAATAGAAATTCAATACTTCCTAGTCAATTACTACTGTTACAGTGATCATCAAACTTTTGTCTCTATACATTTTCTCATTCTAGTTATTTCACATTTGTGAGATCATGTTCTTTTATGTGACCTATTAACTTCATTGAATGTGATTTATCCACAGTGATGAACTGTTGTTGATAATAAAGACTTTGGATGTTATAAAGGTCTATCCACCCTCAAGGTAAACACAAACATGATATCCTTGAATGGAAAACCCTTAGTGTTCAGACCAGCTGCTACTTCTAAAATGCTGGAGTCTAGAAGTATCATTGATTCCATTTTATAAATGAAGAAAGCACAAAGACTGGCCCAGGTCACACAGCATATGAGTGACTAAACTCTAATAAGAATCGGGTCATCTGAGTTCTCATCCAAGGTCTTGTCCATTGCCATTTTCTGAAATAGAGTCTGACAGAAGCAATTCTATTCTAAAGCATTGACTAATTTCAGGGCCAGTCTTAGAGCTAAACATTCACCCTGAAAAACAACAAATTTTTGGCTACAGAAAAGTCTTAGTGGAAGGTAATTTATCAATGAGAAGTTCACTGCCAAATGTTTCTTTGGCAATATTGCCAAATTGCTGGTGAATGGACAATTAAACACTACCAAAGACTGAAATAATTATCTGATTTAGCTCTATCTAACTGCTTCCTGTGGTTTATGAAATTTGAAACATGATAAAGAAAATCTATTCTTACTTATGATTTTTTTTTAGCTTTGTAATACCTTCTACTTCATATTTGACCCAGGATACAAACTTGTTTTTTCAAAAATAATTATGTTTCCTAAGTGAAGCTAGAGTCTGGAGCATCCTTAGCTTTCTGCCAAGGATAAACAAAAGTGAGCTTAAAGCACAAGATCATTCAAGTAATGATAATAAGAATGAGAAAATAAAAAAAAAAAGAATGAGAAAACACAGGTGGCTAGCCTAAATTAGCTGGAAGAATCAGTATTTTTCCAATTCCTCAAGAAATTGTTCAGTCCTCTACTCTATTTGGAAAAAATTAAGTGCAATGGAAAATGGAAAAGAACCTTAAAGGCTGAGCATTTCAAATGATTCGTACCACAAAGTCACCATTTGTCTTGCCACATAGCATCATTTAACTTTGCTATTTAGGAAGGAAAATTAAGATGGTTGCCATGGAAACCTCTAACACCTGCATAACACCTTTGACTCACACAGCTGTATTTTAAAGAAACACAGACAAAAGTTGATGTTTTTATTTCATTCCTGGGGCCAAAAATCCCCTGATAAACAGTGAGGGAACATTGATCAATACGCATCAACCTTTTAACAAGTGAGAAGCTATAGGAGAAAAGTAGGTTTTCATAGCTCAACTGCTTTTCATTGTGTTCCCAATTGGGGAAAATCTATTCTTTTAACACTATTTTTGTTTCTAAGGTCCCCAATGGTCAGTGTTTGCAAGAATTTCACAGATAGTTGGCTTAAGAAAATAGTAACACATTTAAATATATGAAGGTCAACCATATGAATGTTAACTACACAAACACAGCACTATGAAACACCTTCTAGTACATGTAATCAGATATCTTGTAACTCTTAGTCTCACTATTAAAAACCAATTCTGACCTTTGATGACACCAAGACTTGATTTTCCATTCGTAGTCATAGCTTTCTTCTGAGCTCTTCTGGGAAAACTCGAACTCCTAGCTTTTTGGTTATTTGTTGAAGATGTTAGTCATTTGCACCACCCAAAGAACCCATTGACTTTGCTTCCCAGGCAGTTATTTGCCCTCTCTGACTCTCAGCATTAGAGAAAGGAAGGGGGCCTGGGGTTGTTTCTGGCTGAGTAGTCTGTAGGGAATTGCACTACTAACCTAAACTTAGCCAGTTCAAATGTGCTGATGGAAGCTCTGAGCTATGAAGACTACTAAGGAGGCCCAGAGCACAGCAGTAGGGGCAATGCCCTTAGGCATTCTTCTGGCATTATTTTCAGCCAGGATCTCTGTTGCCATAGTCTCTTCTAAACCCTGCTTGGACTTCTGAAAGTTTCCTATCTATGTACTGTTCTAAACATTTTTCCATGATCTTCAGTAATATTTTGCTTGCATGTGATATTAATGATATTATTTGACCGTTTCCACATTCTGTTGTATCACCTTTGTTGGGAATGGGAACAAATATGGACCTCTTCCAGTCATCCAAGACAGCTGTCCTCCAAATTTCCTGGCATAGACTGATGAGCATACTCAGGACTACATCTGTCAATTGAAATATATTAATCAGTATTCTATCAATTACTGGGACCTTATTTTTGCTAATGTCTTCAGTCCAGCTTCAACTTTCTCTTTCATTACTGTTGACTCCTGTTCATATGGTACTGTCTGAAATTTTTCATGATCAGTAAATTTGTTTTGGTAGAATGACTGTGTATTACTTCCACCTTCTTTTGATTCTTCCTTGGTCATTCAATATATTTCCCATAGTATCCTACAATATTGCAACTCAAGGCTTAAATTTGTTTTTCAGTTCTTTCAACTTGAGAAATGCAGAGCAAGTTCTTCCCTTTTTATTCTCCAATCCCAGCACTCTGCACATTCCATTATAATACTTTGCTTTGTCTTCTCTATCTGTCCTTTAATGTTCCTTGTCAAGCTCTTTTATTTCAGCATCTTTTCCCTTTGTTTTGGCTTTTTGATGCTCTAGTGCAATTTTCAAACACCCATTTTAGTGTTTCCTTTCTTTGTGTCTTTTTAATGACCTTTTTCTTTCTTCATGCATGACCTCCTTGATGTCATCCATGGAATGGAAGGAAAAGTAGAGATTATTACAATAGTCCAGGAGAGAGAGAGAGAAAAAAGAAGTCTTGAAAATGAACTTTAGTGGTGGAGTTTGGTAATATCTTTGCTGATGTCTCTATTAGCAAGATGGTACAATGTGGTTGAATACTAGCCCTGGAGAAAAAGGACTATCTCCTCAAATTGTAGAATGAAGAAAGAAAAAAATTGAGTCAATATTCTCTAGATGTTCTATTGATGTTAAAGTTATTAGGAAATATCTCAGATGATGGGTTCATTTTTCAAGCCTCCCTTTCAGAATAAAAGCATTTACCCATCCTCCATCAACTCCCAGGAGTGCTGGTTGCTGAAGGATATTCAGATGCCTCCCTCTTGGAACTGCTACCAGCTTAGAAAGCTTCCTCCCTGTTCTTTGTCCTCTTCTCTAAAACAATTCATATGAGCAATCAGTTTGGTTGATGCTGAAGTACAAAAACGGCCTCCTAACCTCAACTCAGTACTGCCCTGTGGGGTTGTTTTTGTTCTTACACTCTTTAGGAATTAACAAGGGCCTCCTTTGCACCAATTTCTCTCCCAGCACAACTCAACTGCCTTTGTCTCCTTGCAGATGTTCTTTCTGAGAGTGATTTCAAAGAGTTCTGCCCACTAAGCTCCATTTCAAATGTCTCCAGGGACTCCAATGTCCCACAGGATGTTTCCAACCCCACAAACGGAACTTTAACTTCTAGTTTCAGTCTCAGGTTAGCATTTATAAGAACCTCGAGGGCATTCTTCAGCAATAAAATTTATGACCAGCTTGTATAAATTATAGAAAAGAATCCCTCCAGAAATGTAATTTCATGAAATTTTTAAAATAAAGACTTTAATGGGAAAATAAATCTAGTTCTACCTGCATTAAGAGGCTATTAGAAAATGCACATTACACTCAAGTCTGAGGCATGGTGTGATCCTGCATGCCCAGACATTTTATCTCTTGAACAAGACCTTTAACAAAGGTCATGATAATTGCAGAACAATGGAGAGATAATGACCCAGACCAACTAAAAGAGGTGGCAGGAACTGGAATTATATAAACAATGAAAACCAGCCTAGTATCCATGAAAAAAAATTAATGTGTTTATTAATGCTTCAAGGACAAACAGATTTTGAACCACACAGGCACTGGAAGGTGAAAGATATGAAGAAATGTATTAGCTATATTCATCCAGACTGAGCCACCAAATATCTTTATCAAATAGAATGTTATTTGAGAGGCAATAGATAAGGCTGCAAGATGAAGTCAGGACTTGAACTTTTCATTTTAGGGATTTCAAGTACCTGCACAAACAGTCAGCACAAATCAGTTGTAACTTCACTATGCAAAACTGTAACTTTATCTGTTGCTAGAGAAATTAATATGGCAGAGATTGTGTTCAATAGTTCCCCAGAGTCACTCATTTGTTCTTCTCTAGAACCCTATGATTTGAGTTCCTGCCCTGCAGAGGTAATAATGAACTGGTTGTTGTTACTGTGTGCCATTGAGTTAGAATCAACTCATAGCTGACCCTCCAGTAGGTTTGCAGAGGCTTTAAATTGCATGAAAAGGTGTTCTCCATCTTTTTCATGTGGAGCAACCAGTGGATTTAAACAGTGCAACTTCTTACCACTAGGCTACCAGAGCTCCCTCACCTTCCACTGTTAATAATGTGGGGCTGTGATTGAAGCTGGGCAGCACCCTGGGTCTTCTTAACTTCCAGTTTATCTACACCCATAAATCAACAATTTCTGTTCTTTGCATTCTCCTTGGCATCTTTCCTATCCAGCTCCAAAGCATACTTCCTTACTGAGGTCCCTTTTCCCTCTCTATATTCTCCCGATCTGTCATAAGATCAAAGGCAGTTAGTGCAGAAATATCGCTTGTACCTTCACTAAGGTACTGCTATTAGCTGCTATTTAGTCAAACACTGATGCATGGTGATCCTTCGCACAGCCAGGTGGAATGTTGCCTGACCTACACCTACCTCATGAACATTTGCAGATCAGAAAATCTTTAGGATTTTCACTCGCTGATTTTTTTTGGAAATCAATCATCAAGTCTTTTTTCCTAGTCTATCTTAGTCTGAAAGTGCCAATGAAACCCACTTAGGAGTGGGCAACCTCCCACCAATAAACACGTGGTGGCTGCAATTGAAGAGCTTTAGCTGCAAATCTAACCCCCAACTTCCTCAACAGCTCCTGAAGTTAGAGAACAATTAAGAATAGGTTCAAGAGTCAAATGGAGACAAATATTTCAGCTTTCTTCATGACAAAACTGGGTTGGAGAATGCACCTAAGACCAGGGGGAAAGTAAATTTGGCAATAGTCTTTGGATTGTATTTCCCAATTGCAGGGTAAAAATGGTGAAATGGCAAGAGGTTTTTCTTACTAAGTTAACAAGAAAGAGTAGATTTAAAAATGCTCCTTCACAACTGGAAAATAGAACTGAAAAGAAGGAGAAAGAGGCTTTGCCAGGAATATCTTTTTTCTCCAGCCCATGTCTATGTAAATTCAGTCCCAAGCATGAATCTCACACTTAACCACCTTGCCTAGTTTCCCCTATACATATGATTAAATTCAAACTTCCTTCTTGTAGTAGAAAAAATAAATATTTACCATTCTTTACCTTCTGGACCCTGGGAGTATTGTATTCCTCATACCTTCTACCCAGTCACTCATCCAGTGCTTTCTGAACCAAAACCAAAGAAGACAGTGACTGTTTCTGTCTGCAGCAGACCTCTGTGGAGGAAGTGATCTAGGTTTGAAGGAGGTAAATGGGGATAGTCTGTTAGAGAATTTGAAGGCAAACTGACCGCTATGAGCTAAAGTATGGGAATGAGAAGTCACATCATTTGGAATAGGTATTGAGAGGCTACTAATGCATGAATAAGAATTTTGTTGTTGGTATGTACCATCAAATAGGAATAGACTTAGAGTTTCCGATGGGTTTTCAGAGGCTCAAATCACATGGAAAGAGATGGTACAGTTTTCATGCATGGAGCAGCTGGTGGACCCAAACCACCTACCTTTAGGTTGGTAACAAAACTCTACTTACTACTAGGCTACCATAAATGAGTTAGAGTATGCCACAGTAGTTATTAACTTCCACATCGCAGAGGCATTGGTAGGATGATTTCACATTTCCTCAACTTAAGCCAACCGTGGAGAGTACCTCATTGATTATGGAACAAATCTCCACCCAGTCTTGCACCTTCTCCTTGATGGCTGGATGTTTCAGACCAAGGGTAAAGTATTTTTATAAGTTTTAATAATGAGACAGAACACCAAGAGTGTAGGAGAAAAACAGAGGCAAAGCAGGAGGCAAAAAGGTCTAGATCAACTGAAGGGAACTCCCTGCCAATTCCAGCTTTCCTGTCTTTTATTGAAAATTGCCGGAAAGTAAATCACAAAGTAATTCACAATACAGGTGAAGCTAAGCTTTCTTTATTGAAAATCTTCTGCTTGACTCAGGAGGGAGTGGCAATGAAAAAGTCCTTTAAGCACTTAAGGACTGCCTTAGTGCTTCAGGATTAATTTCAGCTGATAGCAGCCTCCCTCATAATTTGAAGCAGTATTCTGTTTTTTACAAATATTTAATATAAGATTTGGCTTCCCATAGGTTGGGATAAAAATTTTGTCATTCAGAAAGTGTTCATTGGCTGCTTTTCAAGAACAGATAGCAAAGCCTTTCTTCCCAGTCTGTTTTAGCCTGGAAACTTGACAGAAACCTGTTCAGCATCAGAGCAGTACACAAATCCTGACCGTTACATGGGTAGTGGCTGTGCATAGAGTGCAGGGGCCAGTACTCAAATCTCTGTCTTCTGCATGGAAAGGGAATTATATCACTAAACCACTACTGCCCTCATTTGCAATCTTTACCAGTATAGAGAAATACCCACAACACACACTTAGTTTGACAGCTTTGAAACTTACAAGTATGATCATTAGTGTAAAAATGGAATTATGTCATAGCATATCAAATGAAGGCAAGTCTAAATTCACCTATGCCCCTATTCATTGGCTTCCTCCAATCATACACTTGCAACTAAGTAATGCCAATATGTTGCTAGTGATTTAATTTTAAAAGAGAAATTGTGCATTATGCCTTCAAGCTCCTTGATCAGCTTAATTGATAAATATGATGGTATTACTCAGTCAGCTGTTAGAAGTCTCCCACTTGCAACTATTTCTCTGTGTGAATCAAAACTCTTCCAACATTGAGCAATAAAAATATATTCTAGGACTAACCAGGATTTTGAGGCTTTAAGACTGCCTCCCAATGACATACTCGTTTCCAATAATGAGGCCACTAAACCGCTTCACTGAACACCTTGACTGCCCTTGGTCTAAGCAACTGTCACCATTTGAACTTATAAACTGAAAATAAACTAGCAAAGTATCACACATGTGTTTTATACATGAGCATTTTCTCTTAATATGCTTTAATTTTCTTTAAAGACCTTTAAAAATTTAAAAAGTGTTGTCATTAAGTTAAGCTACCTGCTCAAACAAAACATTAAGAATGGAAAATTGAGACCATCCTTTGGAAAGGGACTCTAGTGACCTGGTCCATAGGGGGTTGTACTGCTCACCAGAAGGTGGAACCTCTGGCAGTTTGAAGCCACCACCGGCTCTAAGAGAGAGAGATGGGCAATCTCCTCCAGTGTGCTTTACAGCTTTCCAAAAACTCGCTGAAGAGTCAGCTATGAGTGAGTTCCAACTTGACGGCAATGAGCTTTGCCTTTTGAGAACATAAAAGAAAGGGAACTTTTGGCAACAGTGGAATGAACCACTGTCAGAATCTGTACCATGCCCATGGTCCATTGAAGATCAGATGGCATTTCATTGTGGTCCTTGGATTGATTACCCAGGGGCTGAGTTTTGTACATCAACTGGCAGATCTATTTTCCTGGTTTATTTCGGTGTAGAAGTGTAGCTGAAACCTGGTTAGTAACACATCAACATTTGAGCCTCAACTGACAGGCACATGAGTCAAACGAATTCTCCCACATGAAGACAAGAATTCCACCAGTGAACTACCAGTGTTTCTTACCAATTGCTGTCATGTTCCTTCCAGCTCCTGGTGACCCCATGTGTGTCAGAGTAGAATTCTGTTCCAGATGGCTTTCAATGGCTGATTTCCTGGAAACAGATCACAAGGCCTTTCTTCTAAGGCACCTTAGAGAGTATTCGAACCTCCAGCCCTTGGTTAGCAGCTGGGTATGTTAACCATTTTTATTCTCCAGGAACTCTCAATGTCTCATGTCATTGTTAGGTGCCATTGAGTTGACTCTGACTCTCTCCGCAACCCTATGTACAACATAAATCACTTGGCTGGGCCTGTGCCATCCTCATAATCTTTGTTATTCCTCAGCCCATTACTACAGCCACTGTCTCAGTCCATAATTACAGACCTTCCTGTTTTTTGCTGTCCCTCCATAATACTAATTGTGTTATCTTTCTCCATGTAGTGACCTCTCTTCATAAATAAGCCTAGTTCTTGCCTAGAGATAACCTGTCTCATATCAATGGAGTATTCTTAAAGTGAAACACTTAACATTAAGCAGAATGTCACCTGAATTACTGCCAAAGTTCTTTTCTTTGCCTAATTTTGACATTCTCTGATCCACTTCTACAACTTGCCCATGCCCATGTCCACCTCTCCCAGATCAATTGTTTCTTTGGCTGCAGCTGATTCTTTAATTATGTGAGAGTCTCAGTGTCTCTGTTTTTAACTCTTCAGAAGTGCTTCCTCAGCTAGTAATCATGGAGTATTCTTTCTGTGATATTTGTACTGTTCTGCCAGTGTCTGACCCTAAAAATTACAGCACTAGTCCAAGCAGGTGAGGACTTCCTGGTGCAGTTAGCTTCCATGTTGTCTTATCTTGATATGGGCTAGGTTCCAAGCTGTTGTTCATGGTGCTGATATAAACCAGAGTCAACTTGACAGCACTTAACAACACTCACATTATGAACCTAGAGCTAAGAACTGGGTTTATTTCAAGTGGCCCATGAAATTTCTGGTCCAAATCAGCAGCCTGGTGAGAAGAGAATTTCACATACTGGTTCTGCATCTAACCATGAGCCCTTGACAAAACATTTAAATTGCCTTCAAATCCAAAACAGAGGCAAAAATCTCTTTTGTGCGAAGTTCTTCTGAGCATCAAGTGAGTTATGGACACAATGTCATAGAATATAGACTCATCTATTTTTTAAAAATGTGCTTCCCCCCCGCCCCAATCTGAGCTCTTTTTATTTCAAGTATTGTCAAATCATTCAGGGTATTTTCTGGCCTTTTCAAAGTCTTTACTTTCTCTCTAAAAAGGCAAGAAAAAACATTCTGTGATTACTTACCAAGAGTTTTCTAATTTCACTCTTGACAGATACATTATCTACTGTCTGCTCTTCTTGATACAATATATAGAGCACCTCCTATTTTTCCACCTCAAAAGTAAATTTAAGACACTTTTCAAGCTTTTATCACCCATTTTCCTTACTATTTTAAAGAATTTTTTTTAAACTGATAACTTCTTTGTCCTCCCTTCTTCAAAGTTCTTACCACCTACTGTGAACATGTACAGTGTTCTCATCCCAGGGCTGCTATTAAAAAGTACTAAAGAGTATTGTTAATGTTGGAAGGTGCCAGTGAGTAACTAAGACTAATAGCAACTCTATGAGCAATAAATCTGAAGCTTGCCCTCCTCGTCCTGTGAAGACTGTCCTATGGCATCCTCACAATCACCGTTAGGTTCAAGCCCATCGTAGTCAAACCGTATCAATCTACCTCACTAAGGAGATTCCTGTCTTTTGTTGACCCTCTACCACTCCCAACATGATGCCTCTCTTTAAGGACTGGTTCTTTCTGAAAATATGCCCGAAGTGAGATGAAGCTTCACCACCCTTGCCTCCAAGGAGCTCTCTGGTTGCCCTTTCAAGACAGAATTTTTTGTTCTTTTCTCTTCACCAACACCACAATTCAAAGGCACCAACCCTTCTTTGGTCTTCCTTATTTACTGTGTAATTTTCAAATGCCCAGGACCACAAATTAAGTGGTTTCAAACAACAGATATTTGTTGTCTCACGGTTCAGAAGATTAGAAATTTGAAACCAAGGTGGCAGGAGGACAATCATGCTTTCAAAAGGAACTATTTCTTTTTCTTTCCAAGTTTGTTAAAGCCCTAGGCATTTCTTGTCTGAGATTACTTAACTCCAGTCTCTGCCATCTGTGCTCACATAGTCTTCGTCTCTGTGTCTATGTCTATGTCTCATCTCTTCCCCTTAAAAGAATACCGGTCACATTGTATTAGGAGTCTCCAGGTAGTGAGAATCCTTATTAAAGTCAGCTGCCAACCCCAGGGATGGAGGTCTGAGTCCACTTAAAACTCTTTGATCAAAAGATGTGTCAATCTACTTCTAGAATATCAACCATTTAAAACCCCAAGGACCAGAGTTCTAGCCTACCACATTTGAAGTCAGAATGATCTGGAATTGATTGAAGTGCAACTGGTTAGTGCTCATGTTGGATAAAGGTCCATCTTACTACAGTGTGACTTCATTTAAATTTGATTTCATCTGCAATTAAATGAGGTCATAGTCACAAGGACCAGTAGTTAGGGCTTCAACACATCACTTTGTAGGGCAACCCTTAATACACATTTAAACATTGATGTGCCATCGCATATGTGAGATTTAAATTAAACAAATGTAAGATTTGGATGCTGACAACATCCCCTAATTCCCAGAGTTGAGGTGAGAACTAGTGAAATTTTGGAGGAGAAAATGAAATTTGGAGAGTCATTTTCTGCACATACGACTCCCTGCATCTTATCACCATACTTTTTCAATCTACATGCAGAACAGATTATTTGGGAGGCTAGATTTAATGAGGAGAAATGTGGCATCAGGATTGGAGGAATCAATAGCCTGTGTTACACATATGACACAACCTTGCTTCCTGAAACTGAGGAGGACCTGAAATGTTTGCTGCAGAAGGTCAAGGACTGCAGCCTTTGATATGGGTTGAAGCTTAACATTATCACTGGAACAATTGGTAGAATTGTGATAGCCATAGAAGAGATTACTAACCACTTCAGCTTGCTTGGTTCCACAAGCAACACACTTGACATCAGCCATCAGGAAATCAAAAGACAAACTGCATAAGGAAAATCTACTGTCAGTGACCTCTCCAGAATGCTTAAGAGCAACGACATTAGTCTAGAGACTAAAGTGTGCCTATCCAAACCATAGTCTTCGCAATTACTTGCTATTCTTCAGAGAGCTGAACAATGACTAAGGACGACAGGAGAATTGATGCCTTTGAGTTGTGATGCTGGAAAAGAGTGTTGAATATACTCTGGATTGTCAAGAAAACAAACAAGTCTGTCCTGGAGAGAGTGAAACTAAGCTGCTCCTTAGAGGCAAGGATTCTGAAGATCTGTCTCATATACCTTGTGTATATTGTTAGGAGGGACCAGTCCTTGAAGAAAAACATAATGCTTGTAATGCTGGAGGAACAGCACAGTAGATGAATACTCTGGATGAGATGGATTGACACAGTAAGTAATGGGAGTAAGTGTCCTGGAGACAATGAGATTGGCTCAAGATAGAGTAGGGTGTAGACATGCAATGTAGAGAGTTGCTATGAGTTGCAGACGACTTAACTGCACAAAACAACAACCACAAAAGAAGAATCAAAACACTAGAATTAACATGAGCAAAGTATTTCAAAGCAGAATTAACTAGCTGCATCAAATGTTGCTGATAGGTCAAGGATATGTAGAATGAGGATTAAACATTTATTTTATTAATACATTCACCTATGATTTGGTTCTAAGTTGAGAGCAGTGAGTTCAGTTACCAATATAGAGCTCACTGGGTACAAGAACAAGGCCAGGTTCATTGCAATGGTGAGGAGAAGTCTGATTAGAGTAGCTTCAAAAGATAATAGGAGAAAGAGTAACTTCACAAACTATGAAGAGAATGGTTCCTCCTCATATGGAAATAAGTACAAACTGGAAAAAGCCAATTTTGTGGTTGTTGTTACATCCTTTTGAATAGACTATGATTCATAGCAACCCTATAAGCAATAGCTCTGACCCTTGCCCTAACATGAGCCAAACTCACAGTGTCTGACACACTTGCCTCAATTGTCACAGTCACTCTGTCAACTTCATCTCATTTGGAGTCTTCTCGTCTGCTAACCCTCTAGTCCTTCAAGCATGATGTCCTTTTCTAAAGATTGGTCCCTCCTGGTAATATGCCCACGGTATGTGAGACAGAGCTTCAGAATCCTTGCCTTAAAGAAGGAAATTGCTTTCACTCTCTCCAGGACAGACCTGTTTGTTCTCTTGGTAGTCCATGATATGTTCAATACTCTTTTACGGTACCACAACTCAAAGGCATCAATTCTTCTGTCATTTTTAGTCATTATCCAGGTCTCAGATGTATAGCAAGCAATTGAGAAGACAATTGCCTGGATCAGGTTGACCTTAGCCTCTAGGCTGACATCACTGTTCTTTAGCATTCTGGAGAGGTCCTTGAAGTACATATTTTCAATGCAGCTTGTCTTTTAATTTCCTAACTGCTGGTGCCAAGGATGTTGGTTATGGATCTGAGAAAGGCAAAATTGTTGACAGCTTAAATCTTTTCTCCACTTATCATGATGTTGGCTATTGGTTTGGTGGTGAGGATCTTTGGTTATTTGAGGTTGAGATAGAATCCATATTGAAGTCTGTAGTCATTTATTTTCTGTAGCAAAAGCTTCAAGTCCTCCTCAGTTTGAGCAAGCAAGGTTGTGGTATATGCATACCACCTTCTTTTTTGTACATTTCAGCCTCTCGAATGATCTGGTTAGTTTACAGACTGAGAAGATATGGAGAAAGAATACATCCCTGACACACTCCTTTTTTATTTTGGACCATGCAAAGTTTCCTTGCTCTGTTCATACTGTTGTATGAGCTTCTTGGTCTAGGTATAGCTTTCACATAAGCACCACTGTTTTGATATTACCATTCTTCTCAATGTTAGTGATGATTTGTTGAATCTTTCTGTCAACTTTTTTAGTTGGGAATTGATCCAGCATACAACCAAGATTCATTGATGACTGCAATGTAAAATTTGAGAACCAGGAAGAAGCACCAGTAGTCAGAAAATACGGTCTTAGTTATAGAAATAAGGCTGGAGATAAAATGATAGAATTTTGTACAATCATTGATTTATTCATTGTAAATATCTTTTATAAAAAAAAACAACAACACACAAACAGCAACTACACATGAACCTCACCTGACTAACTTCATGACTGTGAAAAGAAGCATTGGAGAAGCTCAATAACAGCTCTGTAAACCAGGCCAAGTGCTGACTGTGGAACAGACAGACAGTCTCATGTGCAAGTTCAAACTGAAGTTAAGTAAAACAAGTGTTTTAAGGCAATATAAATGAAACAAAGACAGAGAACAAGTTGAGAGCTGTATATTCTTGAAAAACTGCTGAGCTTCAGGTAGGAGCTTTGAGAGTCTATGACCCTCTTGGCTCCAGCTGCTCATAACCTCAATCCTTCAGCTTGGACAAGATCAGTGGTTTTACCAGCATGAAGCTGGTTTTGAAAGCCAGCAGTTTTCCTGCCAAAGAGGGTGGTTTAATTTGGGGTGGGAGAGGCTAAAAAAGCTCATGTAATGAAATGTGTTGGGAATAAAGAAATAAAACCTTCAGCTTTGCTAGCCTAAGACTGTAAGCCAACATGAAATGAGTGTTATACTGACCAGAAATCCAATAGGAAAATCCTGAAATGGAAAAATCCATAGAACTCTTGAGATAAGCTTTGAACACATTCATGACTTATTGTATCAACTACACATATATTCAGAGAAAAATGAAAATCCACAACAGAATGTAAAAAGCAGAAGTGTTTGAGAATTGGCCTCAAGTTAGAATGCATTCCCTACACCCCACAGAGATCAATCAACAGATAGTGGAAGCCAAAGAGTCTCAAGGTGTATAGGCACAACTTTTGTCAAGATAGTTGAGTTGTCAATCACCTATAGAGAGGCCATTCGGAGCATGAGAAATTAAAAATTAAAACCAAGAATGAAAATCTAAGAGCTATTAATAGCTGCCTGATGCAGAAACAATACAATGCACAACTCAGACCACCTTAAATAAAACATAGGAAAACCCTAATGACTCTCAAGAAAATAGTAAAGAACTCTGAATTGTGCAACATGTTGTTCAAAATTTGGGTTTTCTAAGGGATTCTTAGAAAAATATCACTAAAGAAAATAAGAACACGGAGAAGTGCATAAGAATTACAGTCAACAATAGACCATTGCACACGTAATTCTTTGTTATCAGTAAGAGTGAATATTAACTTGTTGTTTGTATGTGCCACTGAGTGGACCAAAACTCATAATGACCCTAGGAACAGTAGCTCTGAATCTTACCCGATCCTGAGCCAATCTGACACGCCTGCCCCCATTGCCACAGTCACTCATCCAGGGTCTTTCCCTCCTGTGCTATCCCTCCACCATTCTAAGCATGATGTCCTTCTCCAAGCACTGGTTTCTCCTGGCAACATGCCCAAAGTATGTGAGATGGAGCTTCAAAATCTTTGCCTCTAGGGAGCAAACTGGTTTTATTCTCTCCCAGACTTATTTGTTCCCTTGAAAATCTATGGTATGTTCAATACTCTTCTCCAGTACCACAACCCAAAGGTAACAATATTTTATCTGTCCTCTTTAGCCATTTCTGATGCATTGCAAGCAATTGAGAAGAGTGTGGCCTGGATCAGGTGCACCTTAGACTCTATACTGACATCGTTGCTCTTTAGCACTCTGGAGAGGTCCCTGACAGCTGATTTTCTTAAAACAACTTGTCTTTTTATTTCCTGACCACTGGTGCCAAGAGTGTTGATTGGGGATCCAAACAAGATGAAATTGTTAACAAACCAAATCTTTTCTCCATCTATCATTATGCTGCCAATTGGCCAAGTCGTGAGAATCTTTGTGTTGAGGTCTTTTTTGTTGGTTTTTTTTTTTTAATTTTATTGGGAAAAACATGTTGGGGATACAAGGAGGTGAGGGCTGGGAGCAGAAGGGTAAGGATGGGCACAGATGAAATTGCAGGGATGCAGTTGCAGGGCCGCACAATTTGGTTGGTTGGGGAGCAGGTGAAGGAAATGAAAAGGATCCAGTGGGGAACAAATGATACAGGGCAATGGTAAGCAAAGTCCAAACGGTGATTAAACAAAATGCTTTTTCATTTGTGGTTTTCTCATTTGGGAATTGGGCACAGACTCTCTGGCTTCTTCATGATGAACAGGGGCATTGATGTGAAGGGGTAAAGGGAGCACACTCTATCACCTTACTGGTGGTCTTGGGTTAAAACTTCTTGACTTCTTGCTTGGTTAGAAGATTTTCTCCTGATATTTACTCCCCTCTGGACTGCAAAGTATTTTCCCAGGTGGGTCCAGTGGGGATGGCTTACTGAACCCTGAGGCTCCATCCTCCTTTGCTTCCTTAGCTGGCAGTTGTATTTCCTTTTTGTCTCTGGAACTGGGTTCAGGGTCAGGTCTGGAGTAAAACTCAGTCTTAAGATTATCTATAGGAAAGGGAGCAAACCTAGAGAGAACAAACTTATGAGTTACAAATAGAAGGCATTTGGGGATGTTACTTACATGTGTACTAGGGAAGAGGGTGGAGGAAAGTAGCCTAGATAAAATGCTCTGTACATCCTAGGCAGTTTTTTCTACCCAAGGAGGAGCTCACCCTGAAGGCTGGAATGGCTCACCCTGAGGGCTGGAATGGCTTGACCCGAGGGCTGGGTGACACACCTAGGGTCTGGCTGGCACACTCCCCCACCAAAGTCTCCCCCAAGTCCGGACCCCACACCTCACTGAAGACCATGTGGCCAGGGACAGTGTCCCCAATTCAGGCACCGCCACCATTATCCCCCCCAATAAGTGGTCATATTGTTATTTGAAGTAGGTGTCACTGCCCTCCCCCTTTATAAATGGATAAGGGAACCCGAGAGTGGTGAACAGACCCCTCCTAGGTCTAAACAGTTCTTGGCAGATGCAGTCAACAGATCAACAGATGCGGTGCATTGAGGATATCTGCCTTCACGTTGTAAACAGCTCACAGTGACTCTCATCAATCCATTGTATTGGTGATTTTCCTCTCTGGCCTGCCCAGGGAAACCCCAACCTGCTGCCGTGTCTCCTGCTGCCGCCACCTTGTCTCCAAGAATTCTCCCCAGAAAAAGTCCACTCTCAGGTGGTGTTGTGGCTCCACTGCACCAGCCTGGGGGAGGGGGGAGCAGTACCTACCATCCATCCCAGGTGAGGGGACTCCTGGGGTCCAGCGGTGGGAGCTTCATGGAGCTGCGGCAGTTGCATGGGCTCAGCAGCAGGGGGCTGGCAGCTGTGGGACTTAACCCATTCTTCCCTGGGAATCCTTGACCTCCTAATGTTGAGCCTCAATCTGCACCAAAGACCAATCATCAACTGTTTCCCGCAGCTCGCCACACTGTTTCTGCTGCCACCATCTTGGAATCTCTCAAGAATTTTTTTTTACGTTGAGACACTATACATATTGAAGACTGCAGTTATTTATAGTCTGCAGCAAATGGTTCAAGTTCATGTCTGTTTCCATGATCAAGGTTGTGTCATCACCATAACGCAGGTTGCAGACATTAACCAACAAATGGATATAAAGTTAGACAGGTAAGATGAGCAGACATGAGCAAGTTAAAGTGACTACACACATGGTCACACATAGGGTTGGGAAGTGATATTTATTTCTACAGGAGTTTTTTTGGACTGCAAATATAGTCAGTACAAAGTAGAGTCAAATGGGGACAAAATTTGTAAATGTCTTCCCACAACCAAACTGCATGAGGCCTTAGGATCTACATAGTCTCAGGGTGACATCAAGCTCCATAATGCAAAAAGATAGTGTTCTACACTTTACATTGGCAAGTAACAACAGGAGACTTAGAGACTTGCAAGTTGTCATCTAAAGTGCAGCTGTAATCCCAAAGGCACACAGTTTGCATCCACCGGATGCTCTGCTGGAGAAGGAGGGACAATCTCCTCCTGTGCCAGTTGGATCTGATTCGATGGTACACAACAAGGAAAAAAAAATAAAGTGCAACTGAATCTCAGTCTGGAGCAAAGAAGAATAAGGAAAGTCTAAGTTTAAAAGATGCTAATATATCAAATTGTAACTTAGATCCAGAAGAGAAAATGAAGACCACTGAAAAATGTAAAAGTACAATAAAAAGAAAATAATATCTGAGTGTATTTTTTTACTGTTCTTTCTTAAAATAATATGAATGTGCTTACAGCACATTAATAGTTAACTCTATTTTATTGCCTTTATAATATATATAAATTATAATATGTATAGAAATAAATAGCACAAAAATGAAAGAAGGAATAGAAGATTTTTTAAAAATTGAGTCACTATTAAGCAGAAATGCATTATAGTAATTTAAATATTCCTACAGATTATCTGGGAGGCTGGGCTCTATGAAGAGAAATATAACATCAGGATTAGAGGAAGACTTATCAGCATTCTGCATTATGCAGATTATACAACCCTGCTTGCTGAAACTGAGGAGGACCTGAAGCACTTGCTGCAGAAGGTCAAAGACTGCAGCCTTCAATATGGACTGAAACTCAGCATCAAGAAAACAAAGATTCTCTCCACAGAGCCAATTAGAAGCATCATGATAGTGGTGAAGAGATTGAGATTGTTAACAGCTTCGGTTTGCTTGGCTCCACAAACAACACTCTTGGTACCAGCAATTAGGAAATTAAGATTAATTGCATTGGGAAAGTCTGCTGGCAGGTACCTCTTCAGAGTACTGAAGAGCAACAATGTCAGTATGGAGACTAAGGTGCACCTGATACAGGCCATAGTCTTTGCAATCACTTGCTATGTGTCAGAAAGCTGGACGATGACAATGGATGATAGAAGGATAATTGATGCCTTTGAGCTGTGAAGCTGAAGAAGAATAGTGAATATACCATGGACTGCTATGAGAACAAACAGATTTGACCTAGAGAGTGTGAAACCAGGATG
The DNA here is from genome assembly GCF_000299155.1 of Elephantulus edwardii. NCBI lineage: Eukaryota > Metazoa > Chordata > Mammalia > Macroscelidea > Macroscelididae > Elephantulus > Elephantulus edwardii. Next base: position 17,552,127 of record NW_006399783.1, read on the forward strand.
CTTCTTCAAGGCAAGGATTCTGAAGCATCATCTGACATATTTTGGACATGTTGCATGGAGGGATCAGTCCTTGGAGAGGGACATCATGCTGGGGAAGGTGGAGGGACAGTGCAAGAGAGAAAATAAGATATATTGGAACTCAATAAGATGTGTTATAATAACTGCAGAGTCCTTTCTTTCCTCTCCCAGAATGGCAACTGAAAGAATCCAATCACAGGAAGCAGCAGTTGTGCTTTTTCTGTCAAGGATGTGAAACTTTTCTGCCTCTTTTTTCAGAAATAGTTATCTGACACCCCAGCCCGCTTTCCTATCTTGTAGAAAACATCTGTGAGCATCCTTTTCCCAAAGTTCCTTGTAAGAGAATATAAAACTCCTCTCTAACTCTTAATAGGGCTGGTCTTCTGCTTGAGAGCCATCCCGGCAGTTTCTCCTCATTAAACTGTCTTTCTTGGGTGGAACTGGGTTCTGTCCTTCCTCAGCGACCTTACCTTTTTATTCCGTGTCTGGGGTAATGGGGGAGTGTGCCAGAGACAATAAAGTTGGCATAGGGTAAAGCAGGAGTTAAGGCTGTTGTACACAAAGTCGCTATGAGTCACAAGTGACTCGATGACACATAACAACGACATTGAAATCCCTAGAACAACTCTTTAAAAATAATTCCAAATTACAGCTTTAAAAGCAAGAAAGGAATAATAGTCACACACACACACACACACACACACACACACACACACACACACACATACTTTACTGCAGTTAAAAAGAACAATAAAAGGATAGATGCATTTGAGTTGTGGTGCTGAAGAAGAGTGCTGAACATACTGTGTACCACCAGGAGAACGAACAGTTCTGTTCTGGAAAGGATGAAACCAATGAAACCAGGATGCTCTCTGGGTGCAACGATTTGAGTCTCCATCTCACATACCATGGGCACGTGGTCAAGAGATACGAGTCCTTGGAGAGGGAGATCATGCTTAGAAGGGTGGAAGGACACCACAGGAGAGGAAGACCCTGGATGAAATGGATTGACTCAGTGACTGGAACAATGGGATTAGGACTGTCAGAGACACTAAGGTTGGGTCAGGATAGGGCCTGTTTCAGAGCTAATATACATAGAGTTACTGTGAGTTTCAGACAACTTGATGACACAAAACAACAACAAGACAGAAAACAAAATATCAAGCTACACCTGTTACATTACCCATGAATAAGCTGAAAATTCCAAACAAGGCAATTTGTTAGACTGAAAAAATAATGTTAAGATTCAACCATGTGCTGTCTATATCTTTGGGGCAAAAATTCAATATTCAGATTGAAAGTAAAATGGAGAGAAAATATTTACTATGAAAAAAAGTAACCTAAGAGAACTGAAGACAGCTATATCACAATAAAGAAAATATACTTTAAGGCAAAAAATATTACTGGAGACAAGACACATTTAACAAAATTAGAAGGGCTGATTCATAAGCACAATATGTTTTTGTTGTGGATTGCCTTTGAGTAGAGCACGACTCACAGTGACCCTATTAACAAAAGGCCTGAAGCCTTTCTATAACTATCAACATTTATCAAAGTTCATAGAGTTTCCAAAGGCATGTTGTGTAGGAAGCAGATGCCATTCCTGCTTCTAAAAGTATAATATACTGGTATATAAATATATATCTAAAATTTTAAAAATGTTAGAATTGGAAAGAGATACATTAAAATGTTAGTTGGAGATTTCAAAATTGTGACGGTGAACAAGAACAATGAAGATCCCATGATCTGACAAAGAACTAACTAATCTCTCTTGGATGAAGGACAAACAAGGATGGTTTTTAGAGGCAAGGATGGTGAAACTATGCTTTGCTTGCGTTGGCAGGAGGGGCAGCCCTTGGAAAAACACACCATGCTAAGAAAGATAGAGGGTCAGAGAAAGAGAGAAAGATCCTTAATAAGATTAACTGACACAGTGACTGTAACAACAGGCTAGAAGTTATCAGAGACGGTGAGCATGGCACAGGCTCAGATCTGTTGTTTCTTGAGTTACCGTGAATCATGGTGAACTAAATGGCATCTAACAACAGCAGTAGATAACTTAGATAAAATGGATATATTCCTAGACATTCACAGACAGGACAGACATGTGAACAGCAAAATCTCAGTAGATTTGTATCAAGTATAAAAATGTAATTGGTGACTAAATCTCTCTCTCTCTTCTCTCTCTCTCCTCTCTCTCTCTCTCTCTCTCTCTCTCTCTCTCTCACACACACACACACACACACAGAGAGAGAGAGAGCCTAGAACCAAACATTTAAGGACAAAAATATTACACAGAGTGTTTTTGACAACATACAAAAAGGAAAAATCCCAAAAGAATTTTATAAAGCTATTGTTTCTCTGTTTCCAAAGTCAGACAACGTTATCACAAGGAAGGAACTGCATAGGTCAATATCCCTCGTGAGTACAGATGTAAATATTCGCAATAAAATACTAGTAAACCAAATTCAGCAACAAGTGAGTGTCTTGTAGACTGACACTTCCTTCCCTCCCAGAAGCCTACCAATGTTGTATTGACCAGCTGAGCTATTTTTTTTTTTTTTTGCAGATGCTGGCAAGTGTCCTATCACGTCAGTATGACACTCTCCTTTACCATATGCACTGACATCTTTTTGCTGTGTTGTTACTATATGCCATCAATTTGGAACTGACATTATCATTACCTCCCACCAGATTTTTAGAGGCTGTAAATCACAAGAAAGAAGATTGTCCAGCTTTCCCCTGAGGAGCAGATGGTGGACTTGAACCATTTGTCTTTGAGATGATAGCACAACTCCTTGCCCCAATTGTAATTTCAACCATGACTCTCTATTTCCCTAGATGTAAGTCACAGAAGCATGGAAAATAACACTCTGAAGACTTGCTTTAAACATTGCTGGGTAGGTAGGTATCAGTGATAAACGCCTTTGCATTCTTTTTAACTGTGGCTACTCTGAAGCATGTATTGTATTGACTCCCAGGGGTCACTAATGGACTTTTCCCTTCAGTAGCACACAGTATTGACCAGCTCATGAAACACTGGGTAAACTTCCTTCCTTTCCCTCTTTCCCTTCTCCACACCTCCTTAGCTGGTGCTTCCCAGGATCATCTTCCAGAAACTACATGTGCTCAAATCCTTTTCTCAGGTTCTACTTCCAAGAGCACTAAACCTACATGACATTCCTCTAGGCCTGTTCCTTTCTTCCTGCTATGGTGTAAGCTAAGAACAATGACAGAAAAATCTCCCACACTTTCTAATGAAGTTGTTTGACATGAGGCCAAAGAGACAGATGCTACCTCAGATTATAATTGACTTTCCCAGGAAGGGGCTGAAAAAAAAAAAAAGCCCATTTGGAGAAAAGAAGAGGGAAACTCAGCAACAGAAGGAATTGGGTTGCCCTCGGCAGGTGGGCTTGCATATGTCAATTAGCAAAGCCAGTGTGGTGATTGTGGAAGTCCAAGCCAATCATCATCTTCATTACTGCACTGGTGCTGACTTCACACACCACTGTGATATTAGGAGATTCTCACCACACTGTGGAAGTTGTCTAGTGGGCAAATTCATTTTTCAAGGTTATCTGTGTCCCATATAGCCCATTCGAGGATCTGACTGTCCAATGCTGTCCATGATCAGCTTATGTTCAGGGAAAGGTACAGAATAAGTATTAGGATCAAAGAAAGAATGCTTTTCTGATTTCATCTGTAAACACACTCAGGATTCTTAAGATTTCTTCATATATCCATGTGAATGAATACAGAAAAAAAATAACCAAATAACCTTGCCAGGGAAGTTTTCCCAGAATATGTCCCACCAATTTCTATCTCCTTCACTTCTTCAACCAGTAGTCCTTGTGTACCTACTATGTTTCATCCCTATGACAGTAGTGGACATGCTCCAAACTTTTTCCTGCTCAATTAGTATAATTCCTTGTATAATCCCTTGGATACAGCAGAATTTGGGACTCATTTCTGATCCATATTATATGACAGATGTCAGGGGAAATTGCTCTCATGATCACATGAGACTTCATCTTGGTAATGGGATGGATTCCACATGGTTGACTTTCAAGAAGCTAATTGCCACATTTTGGGGGGAAAGGGGCAGATCCAAGAAAGTATGGTGGCCTCTAGGATTTAGTCATGCTCTCTGGTTGATATCCAGCAAAAAAACAGAGACCTTATTCCAATATCCATGAAGCTATCCATTCTACTGATAACTTCAGTGAGGTTAGAATTAGATCCCCCCCCCTCCATATTCCCAGATTAGAATGGATTCCTAGATGAGATAAGACCCTCAGTAAAGGAGTGATGTAAATCACATATGAATTGTTGAATGAGGGAAACTCTGAGATAATAAACATGAGTGTAATAATCTGCTATGCAGCATGAAAACTAATAGAGTAAGGCATATTTCATGGTTCTTTGAGACTGGTTCTCCAAGTAATATCTCCATATTCAGTCTCAGTTTTTTTGTTTGATGCCCTAAATTGACTGTACCACTCAGGCTCCTTTTGTAGAGAATTTGAGTATATAACAGACAACTAGTAAATGGAATCCAATCCAAGGATTGTAATGACTAGCTGACTTCCAGTCGAACGGCACCAGTGGAAAAAGAAGAATCAGTACATTCTCACAGTCTCAGGAGCTTTACCAGCATTGCATATGCTCACTAGTGCTGGGCGCTAGTGTCTAGACCTCTTGGTAGTGATAACACTGCTTCTTGCCAAAGTGATATTAATACCCAGAAGTAGTGCTGACTAGTAGAACAAGAGAGTTAGTTGAGAGTGTGTCTTACCATTGGGAAACATAAAATAAATTGATATAGCATAGTAGTCCGCAAACAAAATATTCTACATTCAATTTTAGTGAGTACCAACTGGGGTCTTAAAAGCTTGCAAGCAGTCATCTAATGTACCAACAGTTGGTCTCTCCATGTCCAGAACAAAGGACTAATAGACCACACAAATTTCAACCTCCAACTACTCTGAGCCTAGAAGAACTGGACACCTTCCAGGTACCACTAATGCCCTCTCTTAAAAGGGATCTTAGTAAAGGATCTTGAACAAGCTGTTAGGTGATGTTGAATCAATTAAGACTCAGCAACCATATAAACAATCAGTCTGAACCCTGTCCTATCCTGTACCATCCTCACAATCTCTGACACACTTGAGGCCACTGTTGCAGTTACTGTGTCAGTCTAGTTGGTTGAGGGTCTTCCTCTATTTTGCTGGTCTTCCACCTTTATAAATAAGGCTATTCTCCCAGAAATAGCTTTTCTTAGCAAAATGTTCAAAGTATGTGAGATGAAGCTTTATCATCTTTGGAGCATTCTGGCTGTACCTTCTCCAAGCCATATCTGTCTGGGGGGTTTTGGCAATACCACAGTTTAAAGGCATCAATTATTCTTTTGTCATCCTTATTCATTTTTCAGCTCTAGGCAGCATAGTAAGTGATTGAAAAAGACCAAAGTCTGAATCAGGCACATCTTAATCCTCAAATTCACATTATTGTTCCTCAATGGCCTTGAATATTATAAGAGAAAAATGCACGCAAACTTCAAAAATCACAAAAGTTACTAGACTTTCTGGTCTAATAGAAACTAAGAACCACCAAAACAATGGTCCTCAGTAACCCTCTAAGCCTGGAACTAAACCCATTCCTGTGACTCAACTTTCAGACAAATATAAAGTGAACTGTTTAAAAGGGATATATGGTTAGGCATTATTTGTATGACAACAGTCCAGAATGAGAGGTACATAGCAAAGTGAACTGGAGGGAGGGGAGGAAATTATACAACAATGAATAAATTATTTTTGTCAAGTGATCTGAGGGGTGAGTAAGAAGGAAAATGTACAACCACGAATGAATGAAAATCCAAATTTTCTGTAAACTTCCATTAAAATCACAATTGGAAAACGGGGAGAAAAAAATTAAAAATAAATAAAGTGAATCATAATACTAAGGAAGTACTTAGAAGAAAATAATCATACAAATTCAAAGGGAAAGTTTCAGGAAGCAAAAAGGATAAAACAGAAAGATGAATGGAAATAAGAATCACAGGATGGAGTGAAGATAATGTTATTATACTATTTATCACACTTCGCTGCTATTGAGTCGGTTCCAATTCATAGCTGACTCCTTTTTTTCCCAATTAATAGATC